>NW_008795401.1:468122-475922 GCF_000699145.1 Aptenodytes forsteri | reverse complement strand
CCACCTGCCGCCGCGGCCGGGCCCCGGCGCCGAGTGACCCCCGGGGTGGGTAGGGACGGGGGCAGAGGAGCCGAGCCCGCCCCTGGCGTGGCTCGCTAGAGCAGCTCTTCCAAACAGAGGGGTGTTTGGTGGCAGCCGTCGGCGCGGGACAAGCGTGTCTCAGCTGCAGCTCACTCAGAAACGTGGAGGCTTTTAAAACTTTCTTTCCCTCCCCAAACGCTTTCAAATCACAGCGTTTGCTCACAAAGTGAAAACCGTCGGTGATTTTGCCTGGCTCCCGCTCCTCCGCAAGGCAGAACAGCAGCATGTTGGTGGTGCGTGTGCAACTCGGGAGAGGTTGTTTTCCTCTGGTCGCCCTAGCAGTGTGGTTTCAGCCCTTAAGCAGTGGCATGCTGCCGTGCTTCTCCTGCTGCTGTCCCCTGGATAAGTCACCGTAAGGCAGCAGTGTACTTTTCCAGTCACTCCCAGCTCTACAAATGTTGTGCTTCCCAGACTTCAGCTTTGCATTGTATTCAAATGTCTTACGCCACACAGTATAAAGCAGATTGTTTTATCATCGGATTTACCAGGAGCGATGTAGAAATGCTCACCGAGACGTATAACGTTCTTCTAAACTGGGACTTTGCTTGTTCCTGGGTAATTAGTTGCTGGGACAATTTACATTTACAAATTACATTTACAATTATGACACATATGTATGCATGCTCAGATGATGGCACAAGCAATTGTAAACTAAGGATTAGATACTGTTTGATGAGATGATTCTAGTTCACGGGTGACAGTTCAGCACAGCTGTGAAGCCAGTGCTGCACAGCGGGTCCGACTGTGTGATCAGTTCTGGCCTAACACAAATACTCAGTTTAGCCGAGTGGTTCACCTCGGCACGGCTGTCCTGGGAGTGAGCAGCCAGCTGGTGAGAGGAATGGGTTGAGTAGTTACAGGTATGTGCCTTCAGCCAAAGGGGTCAGGACAGAGCCATGGCTGCAGAGTCCTCTCCTCGGTTTCACCTGAGCTTGGCTTCAGCCAGTTTATTTCATTGCAACAGGTCTGTGTGGTATGGTAGCAAAGAGCTGTGGAAAAAGCAGGGCTGTGTCTCTACCGTGTGTCAGTGCGTCCTGTCCGGTAGTTCACCCAACTCTAGTTATAAGTGCTGAATCTAAAACGTGAATCCTATGATAGCTCTGAAAAAAAATCACAATGCAAGTGCAAGATCTTTTTATCGTAAATTTAAGCGTGACAGTAGGCTTGTTTTTCTTAGTTATCCTTTATTCTCCCCTTAGCCTATGGTCTGTAGGACCGTTTGAGTTGCATTTCTACAGGAAGAATTTAAATCATTTCAATGAATTATTTTGGATTCCTGCCATTTCTTTCAGACAGGATGTTGGAGGAAATGGAAGATCGCAGTTGTTGAGCAGGGGACGTTATAGATGGGGGGTGATTCTTGAAATGAAGATAATCTAAGTGGGCAGATGGATTTTGCTACAATGGTCCATCCTTTTTCATTTGAATATTTGGATGTTGAAATGACGAAATTTATCCAAACCAAAAGGATTGCAAGGCATCAGTGACATAATCTCAGAGATAATTGCCTTCTGAGGCTGGGACTGTACAATACAATACAACTGTATTGTGCAGTTGTAGTATCTGCTGGCAGGTGCTTCATGCTTTTTCACACAGTTAAATCTAAATTATGGCAGAAATATCACAGAACATCTATCCAACTCACACAGCAAATGTAAAAAAAAAAAAAAAACCAAAAACAAAAACAAACCAAAAAAACCCCCAAACCAACAAAACTTCTCCAAAGACAATTTTGCAATGAAGTTAACTTCCTCTCTTAAGAAGGAGGATCATGTAAGAGATCTAAGTTTAAAAAAAAAAAAGAGTCTTGAAAAAGGAATCCACAAGCCTCTAGCGATAGAAAATTCATTGCAGTTCAGTGTAAGATTAGAGTCTATACAGATTGAAAAGTCAAGTCTAGGAAAAATACTATTTAGTTTCTTTATTTTAAGGTTGGTAATGCTTGACCGTTCATGATCTTTAATGAACATTTGGGTGAGGCTACAATGGTAGGAAATAAGTTAATAATGGTAGACTTCAACGAGACTCCAGCTGTCCACAAAAATGATGCAAAGGCTAAATTTTTAGATGTGATCAATGAAACGATTTTGGTACCTGAAGACCAGAAGGTGACAAATACACCATTTTTTTTTTTTAGTGGAGTCCCAGAGGAGAACCAGAGAACTGTGCGCTGGCAAGCCTTGGATCTCTTCCCAGGCATATTATTTACAAACTGTGGTAAGGAAAAGAATTAGTAGCAGATAGGGAGGTGTGATCTATTGAGAGAGTCAACTTGGCCTTTCTCAAGGATGACGTGTCTCACAAACCTGTTGGAGTTCTTTGAAGGTCATAATTATATGGATAAGGAAGTGTGTTGTTATTTCCAGAGGCTTTTGATGAGTTCCTTAAACAGCTGTGAAATATGATAGAAATTCCTTGCATTTATAAATAACTGGATAAAAGCTGGGAAGCACTTGTTTTTGTTTGTTTTGAGGTTTTTTTAACAGTGGAGGGTCACTGGTAAGGTTCCACAGAAATCTGTGCTGGACCCAGTGCTGTTCAACTTACGGCATGGCTTCCATACAGAAGTGACTAATTAATTTACAGCTCTTCAGCCTGAAAGACAGACAGGCTACTGAGAGGGTGCCTCTTGCTGAGCCGCTGCAATACTAGGTCGATGCATGAAGTGGGTAACACAAATTCTGTCACCTCCTTGTTCCAAAAATCCATTTACTGTAAAGTATAGGGAATTCCATCTACTAGAAAATTGACATCAAGCATTCATGAGATATTAACAGATATTATGCTTGGAGCCATTATTCTGGGCTATGGGCTTTTGGTCTGTTTCAGCGTATTCTTACGTGTGGGGAGGTAAGTCTGGAAATTTTAGATACCAGGAAAATGTGAGGAGGAAAGAAAGGGAAATAAAGATAGGCAACACCCCTACCACCTGGATGCCCCACTGCTCCTTTTAACCTTAATGCGCTCCGACAGTCATCAGTGAACCCGCTCTCTGGGTGTGAATTGTGAAAATCACAAACGTGAATCTAGTGAAAAGTAGAATTTTGCTAATAAGATTGAGAATATCTGAGCCAGTAAGCCTTTAAACCTGGTCTGCGAAATTCTGTATACAAGGTGTAGCTTTATCAGAAACTGTTGACAAAAAACTTTTCCCACTGCTACACGTTATACATCCTGGACCTGCTATCAGACCAGAAATGTGGCGGTAGTTATTTGCTAATACCTGTGTCTGGTAATACTGTGCAGGAAGAGAAGAAGAATAGTTTTACTGAGATTACTCCCCCAGAATAATGTATTGTTTGATATTAGACTATGAATCAATCATATACAGATGTTGTTTACTTTATAATAAAGTTTCTTCAACTTTAGGTGTTTCTTCTACTAATACATTCCTGCCAATGTAAATATTCAGAAGACCTTTATTCCTTCTTGTTCTCACAGACCGCTGTAACATGTTTTTCTGAGAACTGATCCTGTTTCTACTGTAACACAGACCTGGAGAACTTGACAGCTTCTATCATTTCCTTTAGACAGTTTCTGCTTCCTTTAACTGTCTGTGCTTGGGGTCAGCAACTGATAATACTGTGTTTCATCACACAGAAACTCTTTAGTTTTATTAGTGGCTAGAATTGTGTGTGTGTATATATGTATGTGTATATATGTACCTTTATGTGTACATAAATATATCTATTTAAACATACATATAAACAAATTAAATAAACATAATTATATAAACAAACTATAAAAAATGTTCTTTTGATAAAATACTATGCACAAGAATGTAAGGAAATTACTAAATGGTTATACAGTTGGTTTAAGACTAGAAGTGAAATATGCCATAGGGTCAGAGAATGACAGAGGTTGGAAGGAGCCTCTGGGGCTTCTAGTCCAACCTCCTGCTCGAAGCTGGGCAACTTCAGCATTAGAGCGTGTTGCTGAAGACCATCCTTCTCCTGTCAAATTTTGAAAGTCTCCAAGGATGGAGATTCAGCAGCCTCTCTGGGCACCTCTTTCAAGGCGACTTCACTGCCACAGTGAAATTTTTTTTTCCCCCCAATCATAATGTTGTCTAGATGGCCCAGGTTGTCTTCCCAATGTCTATCCTTTATTTCTTGAGTTTATACACATACGGGAAGCAACAATTATAGCAGGTTTAAAACAAGCAGGCATCCTCCATCAGACATTGACTTACTGAGGGCCCTGTTAGGGCTGATGCCCTGTAAGTGCAGCGGAATGAGCTCTGGGCTGTGCGTTTTGGCCACTGCTGCTCTGCCTTCCCTCTGCACAACAGCATGGCCGCATCCCGTCCTGCCGGGCTCCTCATCGCGTGCTCATTTTACAGGACTGCAGGATTAGGCAGAGAACTGATAGGGTCTCTTAGACAGCCTTTTACAGTTTATTGCAATGTGTAAGAAATACATTTCCAGTTTTTCTGCTTGGGTTCTTTCAGATTAAGGACTATTCTCAAGCACTGTTCCTGATTTTAGACATTCTACTTTCTTTTTTTTCTTTCTATATTTCTCACAGTAGGGGTGCCTTGCACATTTATTTCAGGGACGGTTTCTGTAAAATCACACCAGCCTTCTTTTGGCTGACTCTTGTTACAAAAGGAACAAGGCAGGGATAGGCACTTTTGTGCCGACTCAGCATTTTATGTTGTCTCTTTCATGGTAGAAGCCTGAATAAGCCCTTGGGCCTCATTTCACTTGTGCTTACAAGCAAATGGATTTGTAAGTCTTTCCTGTCTTTCCTTACCTGGCAAATGATTTTGAGTATCCACAAAAGCCCCCAAAATATTGAATGTGGTCTGCATGATAATTAGCAGCTATTAAAAAAAAAAAAAAAGTTTTAGAAGTTTGGTCTTTAATTCTAGATAATTCTCAATGTTTTGGAGAGAGATCTTGTTTATATATGTATGGTTTTTTATATATATATATTTAAGTATCTGTATATAGATAGATATACACAAATACTTAAATTCCTCTGTCACTATCATTTATGCTTATAATACTATTTATTTTTTGGGTTATTGTCTTTGAGTTTAGCGTAACAATCTTGTGCTAAGATTTTTCCGACTTTCAAAACTGCTTTTCCCATCTGTTCCCAGATTTGAATGTGATTCTCCTACAGTCTCACTTGCTACCGTGGTTCGTTTTGTTTACTGGGTTGTAGATACCAAATTATGCAGGCTGCTCATCTGTTAGTATCTCGCTAGCAAATTCCCAGAATAATCCTCTAGACTAGGTTTTGGTCCCTCTTCTACTCCAAAAATCGTAGCATCTGATTTTGATGGGCACGCTGCTCCTGCCAGGAGTTTAAACCTGACCCTGTTTCCAGGAAATGGCGCAGCAGCCAGCTGTTTCCTCCCCAGCTCACCGCGACTGCCTGACTTCACCCAGGAGCTTCTTTTTCATCTGTTACCTGAAGGTGAAATAACTGCAGTGACTTTTTTTTGCAGTGTGTATAGTAAAAGCGAACTCTTTGGAGAGCTTATCTGCAGCAGCTTGACCACTCCGGCGCGTTCCTTCCCTCTAAGCATGCAGCTGATTGCGTGCTCTGCGCCCAGGGCTTGCTTTGGCGTAGGTATTCCCATGCTTTACGTGTGATCAGAGTCCAGAAGACACAGCACTCTTCTACTTATGAGCAAATGCTTTGTATAAAACACTTACAGGTGTATTTGCTGTAGTAGTTTTGTAACACTATGGTCGTTGGTTTGGGGTTGGGTTTTTTTGTTTTGTGTGTTTTCTGAGCTTTTCTGGAACGGATAAGTGGTTACTGGTAACTACATTAATCATAACACCTTTTAGTCATTACTTTATTGTTAGTTGGCAGAATTCCTTGCATTTATAAACAGGCTTTAGACCTGCAAAGCAGCGTGTCTGGGATGTCTCATTCCTCCCTCATACAGTTAAGTGGGGGAGCAATAAATCTGCAGCATTCTTTTTTTTTTCTTTTTTCTTTTTTTTTTTTTTTTTAAATAAGCAGGCTTGCATTTTATAGCAGTACGGAATACAGCAATGCTTCCACAAGTGCTTTGATATTTAGGATGTTTTACTATTTTTGTTTCCTATCTTCTGTAAAAATGTGTCAGTTTTCTTTGTCATTATGCTTTTGTTTAATAGTCACATGCAGACGTTTTCCAGAAGAGCTCACATGATTATTTTTTGACCGTTTTTCTTTACAACTTCTGGAAGAGCTCCTCAGCTTCCACTGACGTCTAGATGAGTGCTTGGTTTTGGTTGGTTTCATTTTTAACCTGACAAAGTTCCCAGATCAGTGACAGTAACCACAAATTATGATTATTTTTTTTCTTTATTCAGACAGTGCTTTTACTATACGTGATTGTCTGTAAGGACCAAGTGTATCCACGCACTACTGTTAGTGATGGTTACAATAACTTCATTCAGTTATTGTATTACTTGCAAAATATTTTTCTTCTCCTCAAAAATAGAATATATGTATCTTGTCCTGAATCAAATTACTCACATCAAAGTAAGTTTCTGAATGTAGGTGTAGGAAATCGTACGTCTGTGCAAATGTTAAGTGTATCTCACTACCTTGGAAGAAAATTGCAAACACAGGTAACCGTTTGAGCAAAATGAAACCACTGTTTCAAATCAGCAAAATAAAAATTAATTGTTTTTTCCCCATGGACACATGAAGAAATGCCTTCTCATCTGCACATCCAGAATCTGGGCTAGGTAGGAACTTCTATTGCCTTTTTCTAACAATTTGGAATTAGGAGGATCTATGGATTTCTTAAATTTGTGGATTTTAGGATATAGATTTAGTCATAAGTGGGCTTTCTAGACGATTTTTTCTTAATTTATTTTTAATCTGTCTTAAACAGACTTGCTTTTTCTTTTTTCAAACTTCTTTTCAAATATTTTCTTCTATTTCAGGCTTCCCAGCTTTCTTCCTTGCTTCTCACAATGTTTTTATACTAGCCAGCGCAGCCCTTTATTATCTGAAATCTTAAAGCAGTGTTTGGCAGTCTGTCTTGTCGAGACCTTATTGTCACTGGGAGATTCGTTCTTTAAAACATCAAATCTGGAAAACCATTTCACAGTCTAGCTAGCCTCTGTTTTCAAAGACTTGATCATATCACAGTGTAGTAGACTGAACTATATCCTGGGGGACTTTTTCCTAACGAGGTTTGTTTCAGCAGACACAATTTAGGGAGCATTTACCCGGGCTGCTGGGCTGGGAGCGGGTGATGAGGAAGTGTGGGCCAGCATTGCTTTAACTCATGCTGCTTACGTGTTCCAGCCTTGCCCGAATAATTCGGCCATTCTGGCGGTTATCAGCACCTTGCTGCTATATCTGCTTTGCTAATTGGACCAAGACACACCTTCTGTAAATGTCAGTGCCTTTTTCTGTAATATCCAAACACACGTGGGGTATGTAGGTGTGCAAAATCAGGTGCAGACTTTCCATGCTGTCCTGGTTTCGGCAGGGATAGAGGTAACTTTCTTCCTAGTAGCTGGTACAGTGCTGTGTTTTGGATTTAGGATGAGAATAAATTTGATAACACACCGATGTTTTAGTTGTTGCTAAGCAGTGCTTACACTAGTCAAGGACTTTTCAGCTTCCCACGCTCTACCGACTGAGAAGGCTGGAGGTGCACAAGAAGCTGGGAGGGGGCACAGCCAGGACAGCTGACCCAAACTGGCCCAAGGGACATTCCATACCATGTGACGTCATGCTCAGTACATAAAC
>NW_008795401.1:464774-467922 GCF_000699145.1 Aptenodytes forsteri | reverse complement strand
GGGGTGGGGGGAGAGTAAGCGAGTGGCTGTGTGGTGCTCAGTTGCCGGCTGAGGTTAAACCACGACACATGATCAGATAAGACTTTTTTTTTTTTTTTAAAACAGAACTGACAGTTGGTTCAAGGTAGTTTTGTGTGAGAAAATAAATTAGCATGGAAAGTTGGGTAGTGTTTGGAGGAGATAAGAATAATCTGATTTATCATATCCTTTAATTCCACTGGAAATGTCGCACTTCTATATCCCAGGTTTTGATGTAACAGGGCTGCGTCGCTTTTGGCTCACATGCTGGATTTTATCCATAGGCTGCTGTCCCCCAAGGAGGGGTGAGGAGCGGCTGTTGAAACTCACGTTCAGCCGTTCAGCACGGCCTCGGTAACTCTGCAGGGTGGCTCAGAAATCAGCGATGTGACCTGCGTCATGCTGCTGAGCTTGGGATGCTCATGGATGGACCTGATGAACCCTAAGCTGCTGCTGGGAGCAAGAGGGAAGGGCGAAGTAGAAAAGGGGGGAGAAGAGGACCCCAGCACAGCTGTGTCCTCTGCTGTGGCTTTGGGAGGAGGAGGTGTTTTCTCTTGGGTGAAGATGCCTGGCAGACCCTTGAGTTCACGTTACCGCCTCTGCAGCTTATGAGGTGGGGAGTGGAGAAGGTAAAATTGGATTGAGATGCCCATTCGTCCAGATCATCTGTTTTTACTTACAGCCTACAAAACACCGCGTTTGAGCACACCTCTTACTAAAAGGGCATCTGCTGTTTAATTCAATGTCCTAACCCTGTTCAAATTAGGAAGAGAAAAGGAGGCGGGGGTGTGAGTCGGCATGTCCACCACCCACCGTAACAAAGCCAGCAAGCCTGGTTCCTAGCCCGCTGCGTGCAACCTAGCCTGAAGCAGGATCCTGACAATGTTTGCTAGATGATGCTGAGATGGTGCGTATATGGCAATGTCATGTACCGTACGCACATAAGTCACATTAAATCGGATACAGCAGTGACACGTGCTGTTTTGAACTTCCTGAGAGAAGCTACAGAATCTTGAACTTTCTGTATTTTCAGGCATTCATAACGAAACTTCAAAAGCAAAACTTAAATATTTCAGCAGTCTAGAACAGTTTCGTTTTTGTGGATCGCTGAGAGTAATTCTAACATCTTGATTTTCAACACACACTTTTTTCCATTAAAAATGTTCCAGTACATTATTTCTAAAAGAGAAGTATACCTTTAGAAAGCAAGAAATAATTCTAACCAATTGTATTCTTAACAAATCTTTGAAAACTCACAGAACATTTCATATTTTTTCTTAAAAGATGAGTAACTTGGCATATAGAACATAAAATTTGGAGATTAAAAATGTATTTTCTCTTGCCGTATCGTTGTTGCAGTTGCAGTGAAAGTCTTGCATAAAAGTATGTCAGCAACGATTCCTAATTAACTCATGGCAGCATGCCCAGAGTGCACACATTCATGCTCTCTCTGCCTGTGTATAGATATGCATCTCTAAGAGGGAAACAGCTCCTTACAATGAAATAGATTGAGTGATTACATTAATTGACACAAATGTTCTCTAAAATAGCCCATTTAATTTTGTTTAGGCATTTCCTGACTGATGTCTCCTTAGTTTCTAATAAATAAACTATAAACTTGCTAACAGAAGATTTTGTAGTGTAGTAATTCCAAGGTTAAATTATTAAACTTGTCAGCCGTATAGTCTCGGTTAGACTGTGCCTTGCAAATGAAGTGTAAAAACGTAAACCCAAAAACCCACAGGAATGTGGATGTATGATGATACACCTTTACATGCTTTGTTTCAGTTTGCATTTTGTAGAGGTAGATGTTTGAGTAAGTGCTGTAGTGAAAGGTCCAGGAAAGATGGTACATAGTGAACCTGTTTTTAAGTTTTTGTTCAGACACAGCGTTATTCTCTCTCTCCTACCGTCTAGGAATTTAAAGATTCATGGCTGGATACAAATAAAACTTTTAAAATGTAGATGTTTCTTTTATTATAAATTGATAAACAAAAGCTGTGTCTTTTGGCATTTCTTGTTTTATACCTGTCTTTTAAGCCGCCGTGATCAAGCAGGAGGATTCTTGGAATATCCACCCAGTGTGGCAGAGAGTGCCTGAGGGAAACCAAGGACGGTGCAGAAGCAGGCTGCTGCTGGAGCAGGGCAGTGTCCCAGCCCACCCCCCGGGAGGTGGTTAGGGGCAGTCCCGGCTGCCTTTTCTCTGGGTGCAGCTCCGCAGTGCACAAAGACTCTGCTCGTGCGTTTTCTAGTGGGGCTGCCGGGAACAGGAGCCATCGGAGGGCAGAGGCTGAGCAGGTGTCACTCCTTTGCATCGCGTTATCCATTATATATCAGTGTTCTTCAGTGAAATCTGAGTCCTGTTTAAAACTTTATGCCTTTCTTTTGTTGGCTTCAAAAAAGCTGCTCACGTGCTGGCAGTAAGTTTTTCCTCAGTGACTGATCCTGGTATCTGGTAACTTTTTCCAAAATCAGCTTGACTAGAGTGTACTTTTCTGAAGAAAATGAACCCACTCAACATGCACAAATTTTTAACATATATCATTATTATTTATGTAAATAGTAAAGTTCCTGTGGTTGAATAAGATCATGAGAGTAGCAAAAGAATATGTTGGACTTCAAATGACAGTGCTTCTGTGTTTATTGTCCATGCTTGGAAATGTCAGGTTTACAGGCAACTCATTTCCTCGTGTCTGCGTTATGTTTTTACAAACCATTTGGTAGTTATGATAACTAGGTTCAAGGTGATGTATCAGGCAGCCAATAGTAGGGGCTATAGGTAGTTTCCTGCTGTTTAACTTCAGCCGTAGAAAAGTTAAGCATCTGCTCTATAGTTAAACCTCTATAGGCAAGGGGGAGGTGGGGACCCACAAAGGTCTGTTTGTCTGTGCTAGATAAATGGCTTAAGGAGGGTGAGGTTGTCCTGGTTTCAGCAGGGATAGAGTTAATTTTCCTCCTAGTAGCTGGTACAGTGCTGTGTTTTGGATTTAGGATGAGAATAATGTTGATAACACACCCATGTTTTAGTTGTTGCTAAGCAGTGCTTACACTAGCCAAGGACTTCTCAGCTCCCCATGCTCTACTGACCGAGAAGGCTGAGAAGGCACAAGAAGCTGGGAGGGGGCACAGC
>NW_008795401.1:438468-464502 GCF_000699145.1 Aptenodytes forsteri | reverse complement strand
GGTGGGGGGAGTGAGCGAGCGGCTGTGTGGTGCTCAGTTGCCGGCTGAGGTTAAACCACGACAGAGGTGAATCGCCTTCTGGATCTGTCTTTACGGACATACAGAATCCAGACGATTAGCTCAAAGATAGCACCTATCTTTTAGATGGCTAATGTGAGATGCAATTAATCCTGTCTTAGCGTGATCCTCTATATTGGGAAAGGACAATGTTACACATTTGAGGGTGGCACTAAAGAGCGCCTTAGTCAGAAGCCGAAAGCAGCTTGCAGTATCGGCAGTGTAAGTATACATTCCCAGTATCTGCAAAAACGTATTTTGGGACTGTTGTCACCAGTTTGTATCCTCCCTGTCATTTTAGTGACACATTGTAACTGATACGCATTTGTTTTTCTGAATAACCCAAAGTAGGAGTGAAATGATTCACTTGGGAAGTAGGAACTTGGATACTCGGCTGACACACAGAGAATAAAAACACATTCTGAAGTTTGCAAAGGTGAATACAGAAGACGCACTGCTAAGGTGGTTCTGTTGTAAATAGAAGTTGGGAAATGGAAAAGCCGAGTTGTGACCACTAGGCTTTAAGTCAGGTTTCATACTTGTAGTGGTTTTTTTGAAGCTTGTATATCTTGTGAGGTGGTAATGTTTAGTGTCCGTATGCATGCCGCTTAGTTGTTATTCAACAACACTTCTAAGCATTTCCATTTCAGGGATTCATTTGTTTTTTTAAGATTTTCTTACACTATTATTTTTCCATGGTTTAAATGCTTTGGGTTTGTAATCTCCCCAAGGGGATTATTTTTTAAGACTTAGCAAAACTCTTTGAAATGTCTTTCAGTACAGAAAGATAAGGAAAAGTGTACTTCATTTTAGCAACAATATTTGAGACTGCTAAGAGTTGAGATCTTGTAGCAATCTAGTAAGGAAATAATTTCTAGTCTTGGAAATAATTTCTGAGATGAACGTGCAAATCTGCATAGAAGGTGAATGACTTTTTTTTTTTTTCTTTCTCCCTAATTCTTTAAAAGTTTCAAAATTTTAGTTGGTGTATACGTGATGATTAGTTTTCCCCAGGATAAACTTAGTGTACTAAAAAGCTGAGCTTTCAGTCGTGCTCTGTGTATTTCATTATGCAAGGTGAGAGATGGTTCCTTTCTTCAGCGGGTTGTCGGCCTTGTCCACCCGGCCTGTTGGGGGGAAGCGGGGTGCGGGGGAACCGGGCACCCCTCGGGGCAGCGCGGCCGTGCCGGCCGGCAGCCTGCCCTGCCGCCCTGGAGAGTCAATTCTCTGCACTTGCCTGCTGCCTTCCACCACGGAGCTAGTAAATAAAACGCCCTTTTTAGTTGTGGCCTCTTTCTTGACTTCAGAAACCTAAGAAACATGTACTCTGGTATGTCTTGTAGGAGGCTGACCTTTTTCCGCAGTGTAGGGTACGCTCAGCGAAGGAGGCAGCAATGCACAGTGAATCACAAACAGTTTGGGGATTGCCTTGCTCTGTGCCAAATTATGTTTCCCGTCTCCAGCATGTAATTTTCAGGCAAATCCATTGAAGTCTTTAATCTATAATTAGGCTTATAAGCTTCTTTAGACCTTTTGGATTTCCTTTTTTAAATGGAATACAACATTATTATTCTGTGAATCTTTTTGACGTATTTTCCAGAGAAAGCTTTCCTGGAGGTTTTCTATTTATTTCTTTTTTCCTTCGGTTTTCTAAAATGGGTAGGTAAAGATCCCATTTCCATCAAGAAATGAACTGAAATTACCTGGTACGAGTGACTGTGATACATAAGAAGAATTTTTTCCTGGCAGCACTGAGCATAAATGTTTTTCAATAGCCTAAAGTAAATATGTATTTCTAAAATTGGATTCATACAGTAGGTTTTTCTGCGTTTAAAAAAAAAAGTTAATTAGAATGTCACTCCATTTTCATGTGTTAATACATGAACATTTGGCAAAATAAATCACTTCTGTCACCAGCCATTGGTGTGAGGCAGTTCTATGTGTGAATGCCCCTGTTTGCCTCAGGACAAGTTACAGCCTGGAGGGATGGGCATTTTTGTACTTCACTGTATAAGTGTGTGTGTATATGCACCTACCTATATGTGTATGCATGCGTACGCATCATATAAAATGAGTGTTGTTGCACAGCATTCCTTTCATGTTTGAGAAGCAGCCTTCTGTGTGCCTCCTCTGCCAAAGTGTCATTTTTCCTCATTGCTTCCTCACTTTCAGGTATTTATTACAAAAGTACTCTACAGACTTTTTTTTTTCCCTTGTAAGAATTTTAATATTAGGAATATTCAGATTCAGACTTTTTTTTTTTTTCTGTACCATGGAACTTGATAGATATTGCCTAATCTTTAAAGAAACCTATAAGTAGTCTTTTTTTTTATTGCAAACACAGCAGCATTAAATAGTCAGTAAATATATTCTCGATGTGCTATAGGTAAGCAGTTTTCTTTTAATGTCATTTTCTGGGAGTTTTGGGGAATTTTGGTTCCCCTAAATTGACCTAAGGGATTTTGCTGTCACGTTTTCTACTGATCAGTTCTGGTTTCCCTTTTCAGCTCCCCATAGCATGTGTTTTGGAGGGCTCGCTGCTGTTCTGCTTTGGTAGGAGGCATGTCCTACCTGCTTCGGTATCTATTGTGACCTAGCGGTCTGCAGGAGCTGAAGTATGTCCTTCTGCCCCTTACAAGCCCTGGTGACTCCAGGCAGTAAGCTGGAGGCATAAGAAAATTCAAACATCTCTAAACCATTTCTGTTGGTTTTTAACGAAACTCATACAGGATGCTCTAAGAAAAGGGGAGAAATGGTAATAAATACCATTATTACTTTAAAATTCTTTCGGACCAGGGAAATCTTTAACAATTTACACACTTGGCTCAGCTGTAAGTTTCTTGGCATCCTTATGTTCATTTAGGGAAGTTCATGTATATATTTATAGGAAATACGTTCTGGAGCAAAATCCAAAGGGTTGCAAACTTCTTGGCTCTCCGTAGAGCCAAACCCATGCATTTCTATGTCTGTCTGTGTTTTTTGCGGATTTCACTATTATATCTTGGCAGTTCTGTGGTCTTCCCAAATTCTGCTTCAGTGTACATACGTCTCAGTTCTGTTGCTGTTTTGTTTTCTCTTTATATGTTGCTCTTCCTTCACAGTTATGTTTTTACTGTCTAGCACTTGTTTTATTTTCCAAAGCACAAGTTATCAGTAATTTATGCTACTGTTTTTACCACACTTAGGTTTTATATTTCTTTTTTTTTTTTTCCCCCTGTAATCTGAGGCATGTTTTGGCCATTGCTTGTTCTTCTACTTGAGGTAATATTGTGCGAAGATGGCTATTGCACATACACCAGCCCAGAATACCTCCTATTATTTTTCCTTTTAGACATTTTGGAGGGTTACAGAATTTTAGTCATAATGGTGCTGCGGAAATGGGACTTCTGGAAGACCAGCTTCCTGAAAGTGTTTGCATGACTTTTCCATGTACATGCAGTTCTTTTAAGATCCTTTATATGTTCTTGCTCTTGCTTACAGTTAGAAAATAGCGTACAAAATCTTCATTTGAGAATAGTTTTATGGAAATTAACAAATGCTTTTGCACTTGTAGTAAATGCAATCCCCTCCCTTACAGATGCAGAGAGAAGAAGTATGATTATTATAGCCTGCCGAAAACCTCCGTTGTGATAGCTTTTTATAATGAGGCTTGGTCAACACTTCTGCGAACTGTTCATAGTGTTCTTGAGACATCTCCAGATATACTTTTGGAAGAAATTATCCTTGTAGATGATTACAGTGACAAAGGTAGGAAGAATAACTCTAAATAATGTTGACTGTTGATGGGGTTTTTTGTCAGCCAGTCCATAGGAGAAAAAGATATGCTGTTTGAGTAACATACCATAAAATTGTACAACATAGGCATCTAATTGGAAAATAATTTTTCTTGTAGCGTGCCAGTGAAAAATTTGACTTCTGGACCAAATTTAGTTTAGAATGGGGAAGCATGTTTGTTGTGTTGTAACAGGAGTGCTTGCATATATAGATAACGTACAGTCTGGTCAGAGCATTTCAGGTTTCCTAATTTGAGCAAGTTTCGATTGCTCCAAGGTTGCCCTGATGTCTAGTATAGTGAGAGCTACCTGGTTATCTGTTTTCGTTTGATTTATGGGACACAAAGACAATGCTTGCATTTTCCACCGCACATGAGTTGTGTTAAGAATAAAACTTTTACATGGAAAAAGTTTTACATAACATTTGAGAAGCACTTAACAATTTGGAAATGAATTACAGAGGCAAATACGAAGCATTCAATTTCTTGAAAGTAACTGTGATTTGTGTCCATCCAAGTTCTGTGCTTTTTCCTTGTCCTTTCCTAACAAGGACAGTATAGCAGAATCAGAGTTCAGAATGCTGGCATCTTTCAGGCACTGCTATAAGTAATATGCTACTGAAAAAAGAGCTTTCTGTAGCATGATGTAAACCAGTCGTTCCAGAACTATATTCTTTCTTTTTTTTTTTTTTTTTTGTTTGTTACAGAACATTTAAAGGAGACTTTGGAAAACTACATGGCTGGCTTACGCAAGGTGCGTCTTATCCGTGCAAATAAGCGAGAGGGGCTGGTTCGAGCCCGGCTGCTGGGGGCGTCTGTGGCAAAAGGAGACATCCTGACGTTCCTGGACTGCCACTGCGAATGCCACGAGGGCTGGCTGGAGCCGCTGCTGGCAAGGTGAGGTTATGCTCTGGGCTGGTTTTCTGTCCCGCTGCAGATGGGGAAGAGAGGGTTTGGCACACTTCTGCGGTGGAAAAATGGCTCTTGGTAGACGTTTACCAAAGGTTGCCAAAGTCTGGTCCCTGAGGCACTGTGAGTGTTTGTTTCCTGGTGGTGGGGTAGCGAATGGAAGTGTGGAAGATCAGGAGGTGGATTTTTGTTTTCTGCCGAGGACCAGGCTGCTCTCTTTCTTCAGAGAAGGGAAAGTTTTGTTTTCAGGAAGAGGAATCCTCCCCCAGCTTTGAAACTGCCTTGGGAAAGGTGGCTACTTCTATCAACCTGGGTGGTGGATGAGAAGGTCTGGAAAGATGCGTGCCCTGAGACATCCCCTGTTGCAGGGCAACGTACACATAAGCAGATTGGAAGACAAGTCAATAAACTCTGTCTTCCCAGCCCTGAGCTAATCCATCTCTCTCCAACTGGAGGGAGATTTCCAAAAGCACTGTCTTGAGGAGTGTGAGTCTTCCTGATGCCTAGTGGAACTTGTGTTCTCAAACTCCCCATGTTCATTTGAAGTTGTATCTGGAATAATATTTTAATTTTTTTTTTCCCTTAAAATTGTCATATTTAACTTGTTTCTAAATTTCATACCGAGTATATTCCAGATAACTGTGGGTTAACTATGAACAGTCTAGATAGTGTGAAGAAAGGAAAAGGGGTAAAAATCAAAGAATAAGCATGGTTTTAACGACCGTCCTCTGAAGAAACAGTACATAACTGTGGAGACGATTCTGTAATTTCTTCACTTCTTTAGCAAACCACTAGATGGCAATCTTGAGGAAGGATTTGGATAATAATGATTTGGCTAATAAATCACCTTCTGTAAAAAGTTAGCCCCGGATGTGTCTTGGAATTTTTGCCCTTCTTGCTGCAGATGCAGACGTACATCTCTAAGGGGATGTTTGCATGGCATATCTCGACTCAAATGTATGGAAGCAATACAACAGTGTGAGCATTTTGCAGTGCAAACATAGTTGTATTTGTAAGCTGCCTGTGCATTGTACCATCTAGTTAATTCTTAACTTACAGAACCGGTGATGGCTTTTCACTTACCTGATTCCTTTCACAACTGAAATCACGTGCCAGATACCTAATTTTTACTTCTTTTCCTTTACAGGAGCAACAAAGCATTTTTACATTTTATTGGGAATTTTTTTCCTCTGTGTACGTATCATTCTCGTTGCTTTGTACATAAGCTTTATGCAAGTGAGACAGGAGATAGCAATATTTGTATAAGCCCTTTTGTGCACTCTACCAAACAGAATTTCAGTGGGAGATCATAAGGAAAAAAACAGCTGTGCCACACCTTCCCTCTGGCAACAAGGGAGCATTTCATATTTAAGGCAGTCTTTCTCAGCTCAGACAATACTTCTTTGGAACTGCTTCTTTTCTCTGCTGCATTTAACCACCACAAGCTGCTCTAATTTCAGAGTCAGAGCCCCTTGGTCAGCCTGCGGGTTTTAAGCTTAATAATCCCATGAGGAACTGGCTCCCCTCGAATGACAGATACATCAGGTCTCTTCCTTGTTTGGCAATATAACATGTTCAGTTTTTCTTCTCCTCTGGAATACCCAAATCAGAAGATGCAGGGCTAAAACAAGTACCAGTATCTTAGTCAAACAGGTCAGTTTTTCACTGAACTGGAGATGTCTAAGGCAAGCGTAGAGAAGATTGCTAAAGAGTGATTTAGGAGAAAAGCCTTAGCTTGAGCTTCTGTGCTTGAAGTTGATCTCTCCTGGTACTCAGAGGCCTTTCCAGAAGTTGAGGTGAAGGCAAAGGATCCCACAGTCTTTTGTAAGGGCAAATGCTTTTGGGAAGGAATCCAGAAAACCCTGCATGGTACTGAGAAATGGGAGGAAGGAGTTTATCTCCTTGCAGAAGTAGACCTACAAGAAATGTCGTCAGCTCTGATGTATTCTTAGTATGATAAAGATCTTAACTATCTTTACATCAGCCTTGCTGATAGGTGTGTCATTCTGCAGTACTATCTTGTTTCTCTTTTTTATGTCCTATGTTGTCGGGGTTTCTGGAGGCCTCCTTCATGTATATTTCACTGTGGGAGATCCAATTCCTGTCTCGCATGTTTTTTTTCTGTTTAAGCTCATGGCTTCTTTTTGAGTTACTGTTGTAGTGCTCAGGATAACTTTTTGTAGATGATCACAGTTACAAGAACAACCATGAGCCAAGAGCCTAGCTACCTTATTCATCCTTGCAGAATGATAGTCATGCTGCTTTCTAAATATCTTGAACTCAGCTACCTGTGCAAAACAAAACAGATGTTTTTGTTGAGAATGCAGTGCTGGATATGGCAGCCAAGCCAGATGCTGAATGTGTTATCTCAAGCCATCTGGCATACCTCACTTCCACTGTCCAGGAAGATTGATGCTTGCCAGGTGCCTACAGCTGAGTCCATCCTGACGCATCCTCCTGATGCATCCTCAGCAAGAAATCGGTGGTTGTTCTTGTAGCTATCCTTTCCTTGAATTGCAGCATGAGTTGAAGAGGAGCAAAACTTTGCGTTTGGTATTTGTAAGGGTTCTTTGTTCTTGACAGTTCTACTTTTTGAGAGACGTTTCTAATGGAAGTCACCCTTTTCTTTTAAAATCATATTAGGATTGCGGAAGAAGAGTCAGCTGTCGTCTGCCCAGTTATTGATGTTATTGACTGGAATACATTTGAGTACTTGGGAAATGCTGGTGAGCCACAGATCGGCGGATTTGACTGGAGACTGGTCTTCACTTGGCATAGTACCCCTGAAAGAGAACAAAAACGGAGGAAGTCCAAGACCGATGTGATCAGGTTAATTTTTATGCATCTTAGGAAACTGTGGATGTTACAAGTGCTTTTGACTTCACTTAGAAATACCGGGTGCTGAAAAATATTTGAGAAATGAGCATATTACTAAAAATTACATATCTTGTTTAGTTCCCCTTTTTTCCAAAATAGCTCCTGCTCACCATGCTCCTGAAAAAATACTGCTCTAAAAGCTGAAATGCCTGTGTAGTCTTCCATATGGAATCCTTATTGCACAAGCAGCCTCTGGACTCCTGCCGGCAAACTCCCACAGATGCTTTTCAGCACGCGGAAAGGTTGTAACTGATTAACTAATACTAAAGGATGTCCTCTGTGCAAAGCAAAGAGATCCGGGTTGTAAAAAATGTATCGTGGTCAACAAGGAAAAAAAATCGTCTACCAGTAAGAAGGCAAAAGTAGTTTTGAAGACTTTATCTGTGCCATAGTGATAGGGGTGGTTCCTTGCTCTGTTTTCAAAGGTGAACCGGTTTGCCAGTTCTTTATTGGATGAAATGATACAGCTCTGCCCACCATAGTTTCTATGAAGGGCTAACTCGTAGGAGCTCATGCGGATGTCTTCCTTGTGGGTTTTAGTTTTGTTTTGTTTTAAGACAATTTGCAATCAGTTGGTATTATCTGTCACTCCATAGTGTATTTTTAGGAGAGATTAGGTAAGAGTGCAAACAATGTGTCTGGAAAATGGACACTGTAGACAAAATCCTGGTCTGCTACGCTTAATTTGGAAGTTGCTGTATTTCAGCAGTGTATTGTAAAAAATGAAGCAGCTGGCATTTTTAACATCACGATTTTGTTAGTCCTTGCTTTTATTTATAATCTGTTATTTTATGGACTACAACAAATACAGAATTCTCTCAGAATTTTCTCAGTCTTTTCTAGGTCGCTTATCATGGTAATAATACCCAGTACTTCACAAGTATTAATGAACTTATCCTCAACTGAGAGAAGAGAACATTTTTTCTTTTAAATGGGAAAAGTGAGGCAGTAGTTTAGTCCTTCTCAGCATATACTAGTCCACATCCTCCTGGAAAAAAGTTTCAAAACAGAGTAAATGTTTTTAAAGCCTTTAGTTTAAATATGATGCTTTTCTTCTCCATGACAAGAATTGTCTTTGGCATGCCAAGGGGAAAACGATGAAGGATAAAGCTTCGTGGTAGCCCGAGGACTGTGAGCTCGGCAAGTGTCTGGAGAAGGCAGCAGTGCTGAGAGCAGTGTCACCGACAGCTGTGTTTGGAAAGACAAGATCTGGAGTGAGACAGAAGAGCTTGACTGGTTATGGAACTTGGGTTTTTTTTTCCTTCTGTCTCACCTCATCTCTTTCCGTTCTTTGAAACAACGTATGACAGTGTAAGACAGTGTTGCTTCAAAAAGATGGCTGGTAAAATTAGTTTTGATGGATTAAGAGTAACTGATCACTGCACCTAGCATTTGTTAATATTTACCTCAACAGCAATTTAGTAAAATTCATAAAGCGTCAGCTGAATTTAGTTCCAACCAGCATTATATGCTTGGCACTTTAAAGAGGGTCATTTTCTAAGACTGTAAACAATTAGGAACAATAATGAACAAATTCAAGTTTATATATACATGCACACACTACCCTACTGAAAGTACATCCCCTAAGTGCGCTGTCGCTCTGGGCCTTGTGGTCTTCAGTGAGGATCCACTCTTGGCCCCTGATTTTTCTTCGAAACGTAGCAAACAATTAAAAAAAACCCCAACAGATGGGTAGATCTTAGAAAGAAAAAATCTCTTCAGGGGCTCTATTTACTTAATTCTGCTCAGTTGATGTCTGAGAGTTTTTCCACTTGATATTAATGGGATCAGAAATGTTGTTATTAATTACCAAAACACAAATATGTGTTTACTTACTGCTAAAGTAAAATACATAAGGATACTGCACTTAGAATTTCAGAGCTGGCTAAAATAATTCTGCCACAGAAAAGCTTATGTTCTACTATGTGAAGGTAAGAGGCTAGTCATTTATGGCCACTCACAAAGACACTGTAATTGCAAAAATTTGTATTAATACAATGTTTATCTTCTCTGATTTCATAGTTATTTTTATTTTAATACATTCTGGAGCTCATTTCTGATACAATTTTTTACTACAGAATCTGGCTAAAATAATTCTGCCACAGAAAAGCTTATGTTCTACTATGTGAAGGTAAGAGGCTAGTCATTTATGGCCACTCACAAAGACACTGTAATTGCAAAAATTTGTATTAATACAATGTTTATCTTCTCTGATTTCATAGTTATTTTTATTTTAATACATTCTGGAGCTCATTTCTGATACAATTTTTTACTACAGAATTAAATTTAAATGGCATGACAATATACTATTTAACCGATCAATGACTGACTGTTACTTTGTATCCAGAAAAGACTGAGAAAATGAAAAATAAAAATATATTGTATTTTTGATCTGCAGTTCGTTAATTTATATTTTTCGTTTTTTATTCAATTCAGAGTTACTATTCTCTTTTATAGGTCTCCAACCATGGCAGGTGGATTGTTTTCTGTGAGCAAGAAGTATTTTGATTATCTTGGTTCATATGACACAGGAATGGAAGTCTGGGGAGGAGAAAACCTTGAATTCTCATTTAGGGTAAGTGGCTCAATTGAAAGTTTGTTGGGTTTTTTTCCCCTGAGAACAAAAACAAGGGTCTTATTTCTTTCTTCATGCCCTGTTAATTAATGAGATAGCTGTAAGGTAAGTAAGTGTTAAGAAGAGAATATTTTGGGTGATGTTTGTATGAATCTCTTTTCCTTGTTTTTGTGCTTCAGTATAGTTATATTTTTCTTCAGAGTAGCCATTTTAAAAGAATTTAAAAAATATGTCTTTTGTTTTAAAGGCCAGTATAAGATGTAAGTAGTGGTGTGATATTAGCAGTTGAAGTTTACATTCTGTGGCTTGAAGAGGATCGTTGGAAAGAAATGTTTATAATGCTTTAATGTGACTGGAGCTCTCACAGTGGTTGATGGAGTGAGCAGGAGGCAGCTGGTGGCAGTTACCAGCGGGGCAGGACAAGCCAGCCCCTGTACTTCTTGAAGGCTTTATTCTGTTTCGCTTCAGGAAAGGTTTGTGTAAAGGTTACAAAAAGTGATGGGGAAAATCTCCAGGAACTGTAGAGCTGTACCCCACCGGAGCGTGGACCAGTACTCAGTTGTGAAGCAGAGAGATAGCTGTGCTGGAATGAAAAGGATTTATGGCAGGGGAAGAGAGGAGATACAAGACAGTCCAGACTGACAAGCAAAACAGTCTTGTCCTCGTCAACTCCGCTGTTATCTGTGCTGCTGCTGATTCCCACTGAGCACTGGCTGCCTGTGGTTTGCCCTGTATCACCCTTAGCTTGCTGACGCAATCCACTGGTGGTGTAAGAGGTACACTGCAGGGCCATTTTTGGCTTGCAGAGAGTTCACGACTTAGTATCCTGGATTCCCCTTGCTTTTTCTGCTCATCATGAGGTATGTTTTATGGTCATATTTGCATTTCTGTGTATCACCAGATTGTGGGAGGGGATGGTTGGTGGTTTGGTTTTGTTTTTTACCAGGTGACAGCAGATTTCAGGGATTAATGAGTGTTCAAGGTCAGGTTGGATGGGACTTTGAGCAACCTGATCTAGTGAAAGGTGCCCCTGCCCCTGGCGGGGGGGTTGGAGTATATGATCTTTAAAGGTCTTTTCCAACCCAAACCATTCTATGATTCTAAACAGTGTTTTGATGCTACAAAACCACTCTTGAGAAAGGAAGCATCACCAGACTGTCTCACGTGAGATGTCTGCCTGTTAACCAGAGAAGCATGGAGTCTTCCTGGCTGCTGTTCCTGTCTCCTGCTGCCTGTAGTGCAGAAATCCTAGCAAAGAGGGCACAAAAATAAGGAAAGAAAAGGATCAGGGATGATAATAAGCACAGACCTACAGTTGACATGGTTTCTCTCTGGAGGGGGATTTCTCAGACAGGATCGCTGTTTGATCTGAATTCACGGCCACCTCCTTTCTCACATAGGGAAAAGTTTCTCTGGCATGTAAGTCCAAACTTGGAGCGGTTCATCTTGAGGGCGCTCACAAGGCATGAGCGGGACAATCAGGGGATCAGGCCCAGCCAGCACGGGTTCATGAGAGGCAGGTCCTGCTTGACCAACCTGATCTCCTTCTATGACCAGGTGACCCGCCTAGTGGATGAGGGAAAGGCTGTGGATGTGGTCTACTTGGACTTCAGTAAGGCCTTTGACACCGTCTCCCACAGCATTCTCCTCGAGAAGCTGGCGGCTCACAGCTTAGACAGGTGGACTCTGCTCTGGGTAAAAAACTGGCTGGACGGCCGGGCCCAGAGAGTTGTGGTGAATGGAGTTCAATCCAGTTGGCGGCCGGTCACGAGCGGTGTTCCCCAGGGCTCAGTTTTGGGGCCGGTCTTGTTCAATATCTTTATCAATGATCTGGATGAGGGGATTGAGTGCACCCTCAGTAAGTTTGCAGACGACACCAAGTTGGGCAGGAGCATTGATCTGCTGGAGGGTAGGAAGGCTCTGCAGAGGGACCTGGACAGGCTGGATCGATGGGCTGAGGCCAACTGTATGAGATTCAACAAGGCCAAGTGCTGGGTCCTGCACTTTGGCCACAACAACCCCATGCAGCGCTAAAGGCTTGGGGAAGAGTGGCTGGAAAGCTGCCTGTCGGAAAAGGACCTGGGGGTGCTGGTTGACAGCCAGCTGAACATGAGCCGGCAGTGTGCCCAGGTGGCCAAGAAGGCCAACAGCATCCTGGCCTGTATCAGAAATAGTGGGGCCAGCAGGAGTAGGGAAGTGATTGTGCCCCTGTACTCGGCACTGGTGAGGCCGCACCTCGAATACTGTGTTCAATTTTGGGCCCCTCACTACAAGAAGCACGTCGAGGTGCTGGAGCGTGTCCAGAGAAGGGCAATGAGGCTGGTGAGGGGTCTGGAGAACAAGTCTTCTGAGGAGCGGCTGAGGGAACTGGGGTTGTTTAGCCTGGAGAAGAGGAGGCTGAGGGGAGACCTCATCGCTCTCTACAACTACCTGAAAGGAGGTTGTAGTGAGGTGGGTGTTGGTCTCTTCTCCCAAGAAACTAGCGATAGGACGAGAGGAAATGGCCTCAAGTGGCGGCAGGGGAGGTTTAGATTGGATGTAAGGAAAAATGTCTTTCCTGAAAGAGTGGTGAAACATTGGAACAGGCTGCCCAGGGCAGTGGGTGAGTCCCCATCCCTGGTGGTATTTAAAAGACGAATAGATGAGGCACTTAGGGACATGGTTTAGTGGGCATGGTGGTGTTGGGTTGACGGTTGGACTCGATGATCTTAGAGGTCTTTTCCAACCTCAATGATTCTATGATTCTATGATAAACACACAGCCTACTTGTCTCGGTCAGTAAATTCAGCAGGTCTCCGCCTGAAGCTCAAAGCAACTTACCACCTCCATCAGGTCTGTGAGCTTCTGAAGCAGGAGTCCCCCAGCTGGCTCCAGTTCTGGGGTAGCCCACGTTGATGAGTATGTTGCAGTGATCCCCTCTTTCCACTAGAAGGGATTTCTTGTCAGTGGGATAATTGCTCAGTCATGGGGTCAGGAGCTATGAAATAGCTCTTGATGAAATTATTTTTATGTCTCCTTTTGCAAGGCTGCTCAGGGAGCCAGAAGTAGCAATAGATTGGGTTCGTACTTGCGGGCCCCAAAGAAATGATCATGCTCGTCATCAGTCACAACTCAAGGTAGGTTAAGCTGGAAAGCAGACAGGTGGTGGACGCCATCCCCAGCTAACTCTGGCAAGGGAAAATTGTTTTTCCTGCTTACTGAGGGATTGGAAGGGGTGATAACAATGAGGGAGTCATGCATTTTGGGGTACAGATGCTTGCTGACCTGGGGCTTGCTGTGTCTCTTACTTTCTCAGCTATGACACTATTTGCAGCAGACAAATAAGCAGAGACAGGAGACTGTCAGTTTAGCAGCAAGCTACATCAGAGAGCATGACACTATCTCCCACAAACATAGCGTAACAGTAGCAAGCATGTTGGATATGTGCATCTCCTGAGCAGGACTGGCTCTTGCAGGCACTTGCTTGTGTCTGCTAGTGCACGTGCAACCAGACCGAGCACCCGTGAGGTGGAGAGGATGCTGCTTTTGAAAGTAGTACTATATACTCTGCCTCTTAGCAGAAATTTGCACCTCGCCCAAAGCAGCAAGCTTGGAAACAACAGCCACAGTTGACAGAACTGGACATTACAGGATATACTTCATGTTGTTGAAATGTCTGCAGTCTTCTGTGACCCTGGCTGCCACAGGTTTGGTGGCACCAAAATGGTTGTCCCCTAACCAGTAGGAGTTAGGGGTAGCACCGCCCCAGATGGCAGTGGTTTTCTCCTCTGAGATGGATTGTGGGAGCTTTCTACGAGGACCTTTCTACAGCTCTTTGTAGAAAGCCTCAAAGACAGCCCTCTCTGCATGCAGTTCTTGGCTTTCTGCTCTTCATGTCTTGCTTTTTGGGAGACCGAGGCTTGCAGACAGGATAAGCCTGACCCCTGCCCTCTACGACATGGAGTGCCTCTGCACTGGCTGCTGTTTTGGACCCAAGCTATCATTGCCATTGACCTCTACTAGGCTCTGGCAGCAAGTGTCATTTTTGATGTTACTGGTTCCCCTGAACCAGGTGTTTGACCCCATGGGATGCAGCAGCATGTATGAGCATTGCCTTTGCTCCTTCACCATGGAGAAATGTGGTCTCCTCGTGGGCTGGAGGAAGCATTAGAGGCTGCCTAGCACACAGGAGAAGCACAAAAGGAACAGCAGCAGAGTCCCCAGGAGCCAGCGCGCTAGGGGATGTGCACGAGCATGCTGCCGTGCCCAGCAGGGGCTGAGCAGGCACATGGGTGCACCAGCCCGGGGACTCAGGGCAATTCTCCAGCAGCCACAGGCATGCAGTGTGTCATGCACCGGGCTGAGAGCGGGGACGTGGCTCAGGGGGGGTAAGAGAGGCGCTTAAATGAGGAAGCAGCGAGGCCGGTGTGGGGTCCCTGTGGACTGCAGGTGGATCGAGCAGCTCTCTTCTGGGAGGCCAACAGTTTGCAGGACGGACTGTGCAATGGCCAGCGAATATGCCTGGGCATGCTAATTTTACTAGTGCAGATTGCCAGTAGAATCTAGGCATTTGGATCCAAATTGTGCACAACATGCTTTGCTCTATTTGATTTCAAGCCCTTGTACTCGTGCTTCCTGCGGTGAGGGTTTTTGTGGAACAGAGCAGAGCGCTATGATGTTGCTTAACTGTGTTCTTCTGGCTGCCCATGGTGCTGAAGAAGGTCAAGAGGGGTAAATCAGTGTTAATTCTGTTGTCCCCGTGGTTTCTAGACCTGCTAGACCTGAAGATTAGGAGCAGGGATACTGAAAAACGCTGTAAATTAATTCATTGTTCTTCTTGTCTCTGAAAACACCACCCTCTCCCAATGACATGAAAGGACTTGTCCTCAAGCCTCCTCTTTCTCGTACTTTGATTATTCTAAACTGAAGAGGCTGCGTGCTGAATGCAGGAACAAGTCAATGTGCCTTGATTTCAAATTGCTTAATGCTATTTGGCTGGATAAAATTTCACTTCATGGGCATAATCGGCTTTGAAGCTCCTCTTTCTGAGGGATGCAGAACATGTGCTTTCATCTTCCCCCTCCTGCACATGGAGCGAGGGGAACCTGGTTGCAGCTTTTTTCCCCCCTCTCTGCTCTTGGTCCTGCTAGCGGCACTGCAATGTACGTTTGTTTCTGGGGACCACCGCTTGAAACACCTGTGTTCTGTCCTTCAACCCACCATCACGGCACGAGAGAAAACCACGCATGTGCAAAAAGGCAAAATTATTTACTGATAAGTCCTTTCTTCTGTTGGAAATTTCATTGCCCACGGGCCTGGATGATATGCCTCCGATCGCCTGGGGTCTTCTCTCTTCTGATCTTTTTGTATTGTTTCTTTCTGTCCGCATCTGGAAATCTCTTGCAGTGGGAGCAGCCAGGATGGGTTCATGCAGCTGAGGAGGCCTCTCTGCCCACCCAGCTCCCAGCAGATCATGCATGAGCACCACGCAGGGGGGCTCAGCTGCAAGCCGGCAAGCAAAACTGCAGCAGAGAGAGGGGCAGGAACAGAGTATTTTCCACAGTTTGTCTTTGTTCAGGAGGTGGCATCCTTTTTTATTTTTTATTTCTTCCAGAGAGTCCTAAAATGTTAGAATGGAGGTGGTAGAGCTTATAGAGCTTTTCTTGTTTAGTGTTCATTGACCCAGCAATTAGGTCAGTTGTCCAAAGACCCTGGCAGGGATGGGGATCCCAAGACGAGATCTGTGCTTTTACTGTAGCTTTTCATAATGCCACCATCTGTCTCTGAAAAGAAAAGAAGAAATATCGATTGCCTGCATGCATCAAGGTGAAAGTGAAAGTAAAAATGAATGTCACCTTGTTTCCTTTTTGTGCTCAAGGAAAAAAATACGCTTTTATAATGAGCTGCGAGCTAGCCAGGCCTAGTAAAGAAACATATTTTCATGCACACGAGCATGCAAAATATACATGAAATCTAATGTGCTTCTCTGTTAAAGGAGGTGCGAATAGTTTTAGGGGAGAACCTTCTTCAGAGTCACTTATTTAGCATTTAGTAGTCAACTTTGGTTTCTCTAGTGAATTCCTTGCTTTCTCTCTCTTTTCCTTGCTCTTCATTTGTACCTGATTTTATATAGAGGTCAAAACATGTTTTCCATTCAAGAAAATAAATAAACCTTTGAGGAACTGCTTAGCTGGATTATACTTAATTTTTTTGTAATAGGAAGGCAAGAGAAGTTTTGAACTGTTCTAATAAAGGAAGCAGAATTTAATGAGCATTGCTCATTAATGAGCAACCTACAGTTATTTTTTTTTTAGAGAAATTCAGAATTTTAATTATTGAAAAAATCAGCTGTTGTGGAATTCTCTTTTTGGCAGCAATTTAACAGAGATATGGTCAGTCTGTTTCACTCCATTTAAATCAGACTTTATCATGGAAGAGTAAATAAATGTGCTTCCTTCTTAACCGTACATTTTTACTTTGGTAGTCTTGATGGTCCATTCCTCATATCTTGTTTAAAAACAGATTGATCAAAACAGTTATGATCAATTAAAAAATGCTTATATGGAATCTAACAAATATGGAAATTGTTAAACTTTAATAAATTTAATGATGCTTAATACTTGCTGACAAACAAATCTTGCATGATAAATTTCAACTTTAAAAAAGTAATCTTGGATATAAAAATAATAATGTAAGAAAGCTATTGTTTTGAAACAAAAAGGGAGGTCTTAAAGTGAAAGTGGATAGCTGGTTTCTTAGCAGCTTTCAAAATGGCAGTAGTGTAACTTACATGTGGAAATATGCAAATTGTTTAAAAGATCAGCACAGAATTCTAGATTTCTTGTATAATTCCTGTAATCATCTGTCTGTTCACACAACAAATATACTGCTTCCCCAAAAAGCAACAAAAAAGAAGAAACAAACCTCTCATGAAAAGCAAGAAATTAAAATTTTAAATCCAGGAAGTAAAGATTATCCAATGCTCCCTATAGTTGAATAATTAATTACCTATACCTTTAAGGAAACCGTTTGTTTTAAAAGTAAACATGTGTATTAGAGTGCTTACAATTTTGTTAAGCACAGTATTGTGCCACATCTGAAGGTCTGACATCATTATCCAAAACAACGGAGACAACATTCATTGATTTCTAAATTAAGAAATTTGAGAGAAATCATAAGTAACTTAAAAAAAAATATAAAAAAATTAGCAGTCTGAAGACAACGTCCATCTTGTGTATGCTGAAAGCCTTCATCTGTAGTGACTTTCTAGATCCCTGAAAGTCCCAGGGAGAGGGATGGGACAAGTCCCATCACTGATCTGTTGTCGTTGTTATTATTTGCTACCTCACAGCTTTCACTCCTGCTGTGTTAATTTGAATAACATGTAATTAAAATGTATGTGCTATACAAGAAGGTTGTCAGGGAGCAAACCTCTCTACCCATTAAACATATCTCAGCTAATTTCCCTTGTCCTTCATTTACAAAGGAAAGATGAGCTGCCACCTACGCAAGGTTGAATACATGAGAATTATCTCACTGGAGTGCCAGTTCTCAAAAAACTTCTGTGGAAGGTCTATCGGAGCCATTGGTGATAGTCTCAAGTTTGTCCAAGTGCAGCAACATGTCCTGCTCCCATCTGACTGAATTTCAGAAATGTTGTTTCGGGCACCCTTCAGAAACAGGGTGTCTGCCACATGGTCGTCATGCACAATATTAAATAGGAAATACTTAGCTGTGCTTTTCTTTCATTATATCAAACTTGAGATTAGAACGGATGATGGGAAAGTGGCTGTGTGGATGAGCTGCCAAAAGTCCACCATTTTCAAAGGAGAAGAGTATAACTACAAAAATTTGCACAGAGTACTGAGGCTAGCGTAGCTGCTTGGTGGTCATTTATGGGCTTTATCTCCAGGGCAGTAGGTTTCCTGACCTGGGGAGCCAGAGGCAGGAGGATGAGGACAAGGGCAGAGTGAGTTCTGCCAATTCCACACTCAGGTTCAAGTACCTTCCTTGACAGCAGGTAGGAATATCGCTTTAGACAGGGGAGGTTGTGTCACTAATGTTGGTTGGACACCATGAGTTAGTTACAGAATTACTTTGCGTTTTCTTTTCATGCGTTGAGTCTGGGGTTCCTTTCCCAGCTTTCCAATGAAAAAGGTTAGTTATATTGTTATGACCAGGCACCCATGCCTCTCTTCTGAAATGGTGAATATAGAAATGGGAACACAACTTATCATTCTCCAACAATATGACAAGCTTACCTGTTTTGTTAGGTCAGCTTTCCAGTAGAATGTGGGCAAAGATTTCTGGTAAGAAATCAGTTATTGGTCATTGGTTTCTTTCCAAGATGGCTATTTGTATGGTTAATTTGGACAAGAAACATGTCTCTTTTTTTTCCTTTTTTTCCTTTTTTTCCTTTTTTTCCTTTTTTTCCTTTTTTTCCTTTTTTTCCTTTTTTTCCTTTTTTTCCTTTTTTTCCTTTTTTTCCTTTTTTTCCTTTTTTTCCTTTTTTTCCTTTTTTTCCTTTTTTTCCTTTTTTTCCTTTTTTTCCTTTTTTTCCTTTTTTTCCTTTTTTTCCTTTTTTTCCTTTTTTTCCTTTTTTTCCTTTTTTTCCTTTTTTTCCTTTTTTTCCTTTTTTTCCTTTTTTTCCTTTTTTCCTTTTTTTCCTTTTTTTCCTTTTTTCTTCCTTTCTTCCTTTCTTCCTTTTTTCCTTTCTTCCTTTCTTCCTTTCTTCCTTTCTTCCTTTCTTCCTTTCTTCCTTTCTCCTTTCTTCCTTTCTTCCTTTCTTCCTTTCTTCCTTTCTTTCCTTTCTTCCTTTCTTCCTTTCTTCTTTCCTTTTTCAATAATGCCTGTATAACTTGAATTGTAGACCACAGTTAGACCTGCAGAAATATTGTGGGCCATTTCTTATCATGCCTTCAGAGAAAGTGAAGCTAAGAAAGGGATAATTGCACACCAGATAAAACCAGAGATGGGGTTATCTCCTTGTAACTCCCAGTGATTTGCTCTGAGTTCACAAGGATGTCATTTCATCCAGCTTATTCATCAAATGAGACACAAAATTATTGTATGTGTTGCTTATAGTACGCTGTGATATTCTTGAGAAGGTATTATCCTTACAAAGGCTTATTGTTACTGTATCCTTCTGCTTGCAAAGAGTCAAATTAATGATGCGCAATGTCAATTCTTTGTTCAGATATGGCAGTGTGGAGGAAGTCTTGAGATCCACCCGTGCTCACATGTAGGTCACGTTTTCCCCAAACAAGCTCCGTACTCACGGTCCAAAGCTTTGGCAAACAGTGTGCGTGCAGCTGAAGTGTGGATGGATGAATATAAAGAACTTTATTACCACCGAAATCCACACGCTCGCCTGGTGAGTTCAAGTCCATTGTTCTTGGAATTTCAGTAGAATTTGTTTTCAATGAAATAACTTTTAATTTAGCTAATATTTAACATGAAGCAATTTTTATGTTTATTTCTTATTTCTTCTGAAACGTTTTCCCAAACACAGAATAAGTGTATATATAGTTAATTTTTAGTTCCTTCAAAAAAATCAGAAATTCTGTAAGACCAGAAGGTGGCCACGTTTGTTTCATTATTAAATGAATGAATGAATAAATGAAAGAATAAAGTTAAGCAAGGTGACCCAAGTAAGGAGGAGCTGTTTAGCATGAAACGTATGCTTCTGTGAAACAGCTGATACAGGATTCTATCAATAAAGAGTTACAGAAGAGACACACAATTAACAAATGCTAATTGACAAGGTTCAATGGACAGTAGATCTTTAAGTGAACAGCATGGTAATAATTTTTAGCAAAATTACCTGTCTTGTGATAACTGTAAAATTTTGGACTGATATAAGACAAAATGGATTTTTCTGTTTGTTTTACTGCTGCACAATGTTTGATTAAAAAAAAAAAGTATACAAAATCAATATTGCGAAGATTAAATTAATTAAAATCAGTCCTGGGAACTCAGATGAAAATGTTCCTAATAAAATGTTTGAAGTATCAGTTCTGTTTTCAAAAAAAGTAGTTAAAATTTTTATTTTCCATGAGGAAGAAAATACAAGTTGTTTGCAAAATTTTTCAGGAGATAAATACTATGAAAATTGAGTAGGTCAGAATAGTAAAGCAGTGTGCAAATTAATAGCTTGGATATATTTATCGTGAGGGGCCTGTAGGCTGGAAGACAATAACAGTGAAATATCCTCACAATGTCTAGAAATGACTTCTATGAACCTCTAGCACAAAGTCCAAAATTCAGGGCTAAAAGAAATCACTCTCTGCTGTTGCTTGTTTCTGGAGGTGCTTAATCTCCCCAGGCACTTCTCTTTGCACAGCAAGTTTTCCAAGTGCCGGCTTTCTGGTTTTGTGCATGGGGTCAACTGCCCTGTGGTGGGCTGCTGGGCACCCACGTCTGGCTATGCCGGACTAGAGCTTAGGGACCAGGCAGGGGGACAGGGAGCTCCCTATACGTTTGAGTGGCCTACCCCAATAGACATGCCAGGGGAAAAAAATGCTCTTGAAACCATTACGCTTTTAAAAGACACGCTGGAGGACACTGGGGAAGCTGAATTTGGTTAGCTTCCGTCTCGTGTTCCTTTGGATTAAACTGGGTAATTAGATTATTATAGTGTACGCATTTGTAATAATTGTTTCACTTTAACATCATAAAAGCCATTTAGGTTTTATTATTAGAGTCTGACTTTGAGAGAAGTACGGGGTTTGTGTATCCAAAGACGGGAGCTCCCAGGCAATGCCAGGCTGATTCTTCTTGTCATATGCAAAGAGAAAACAGCAATAAATGCTGACAGTTTTTCTTGTAAAGTTCTGGGCAGTTGATGTCTGTGATGACGGAACTTTAAAGGATATTTGTGTGTTAGTATTGGAAGTTTTGCATATTGGCTTATTGTAACACAGTGGATGTAAGCTGAAACTCGTGCGGTTTTTTGCATGTATCAAAGCTGCCGCCAATGCACTCTGGTTTCCGTAATACTCTGTGCACCACTTGTTGCAGCAGTTGAGTTCAGACCTTTTTACTTCATCGAACCCAAATATTCAGTTCCACAGCATAATGGACAAATGATTGATGCTATGGCTGCAGAATTTGGTTCCATAAAGTTTCGCTTCAAGATTAATGTTCAGACCTCAGAGCTAATATGTCATGCTGTTTGTTTATTCAAGCAGGCATCTCTGCCTCTGTTTTACATCTGCTTTGTGTTTTCGGTGATATTTCCACAGCTTTGAGAAATGCAAATATGTTTGTGGTTTGATGAAAGTGTGTCAAGTGACCTGTAAAAACGTGGGGGCTGCAAATGGTATCTCATGCCTGACTGTCTGAAGTCCCCATGTCAATATAAAGATAGATTTTTTTGAAGACAGACATGAAAAGATGTGAACTCTGCTGCAATCTATAGACAGGGAAAAGTCTGCAGTGAAAGTTTTTCTCTAGAGGTTTAAGATTTCATACTCCTCACCCCCCAAAACTATGAAGTTCAAAGGAAACATTAGCAGATTTTACAAATGTCATCAGCTAAGTGTAAAACTGTCTGTACAGGTAATTTGCAAACAGATGGTGGAATAATCTAAAATTCACAAGATTCATTCACTGCTTTTGAGATTTTCAATTATCCAGCTAAATGAAGTTTTATTTTCCAATATGCCTTCTCAGTTCCTAGCAATCTGTATTCAAGGATTTCCTTACTTGCAGATTCGGGGAGTTTTCTCAGATGAACTGTCTTCTAGAATATTTTAAAGTTTTACGTGCACCATTCCAATTTTTTTTTGTCAACATTTAACAAATGTAAGGATACTGAAATCAAATCCAGCACCCAAACATGGGGATTTTTCCTGGCTAAAAGTCCTACTCATCACTTTAGCATACGGTTCCTAATAATGTATACAGATAATTTAAAAGAGAGCATCTGTTCTGGTTGGGTTTTTTTTTTTAATCATCTTTTTTCTTTTTTTTTTCTTTCAGGAACCATATGGAGATGTGACAGAAAGGAGACTCCTTCGAGAGAAGCTGAAATGTAAGGACTTCAAATGGTTCTTGGAGAATGTGTACCCGGAGCTTCACGTACCCGAGGACAGACCGGGCTTCTTTGGAATGGTACGTGGCTGCTGAGAAGGGGCCTCCTCGCAGCTCTCTGAGCTCTCCTGCTAACTCAGTATGAAGGTATTTTTATGCCAAAATCAGTTTGGGATTTTGGTAGAATTCAGTTAGAATTGGTAGGCTTTAAAATGTGGTTTCTATCAGAATCTTTATTCTAGGGGATGCTGTTGATGAAGGAGTTCTGTGAGAGGGTAGGAGAACAGGTAATGTTGCCATAAATTACACCTTCCAAGTGACATCTTGGGAGTGTTAAAGGCAGCAAAGGATGACTTATTTTATTTCTTGAAACGTTGCATAGCAAAAAAAGACAGCACCAAAGTGTTTTAGTCATTAGTTGTCGACTTGAAAATAGGAAGAGTGTGCTTTGAAACGTGTATTTGCACATTTTATCTGATGAAAACTATGATGCTCTGGTGATGGGAAAGAGCTGGTGCTGCGTGCTCCGAGATCATAGAGGATTCTGTATGTCAAAACCAACACGTTAATTTTTGATCTGGAGGTCGCTTTAGACCAGCATAGGTTCACAAGCAATTTTCATTGGTTCAATATCAGAATCCTCTTCTCCTTTTTTTAAGAGTCAACAACTTTCTATGCTATTTGCAGCTTACAAATAAATTTAAACTATAGCTCCATGTATATCACATTACTGTAATCTCATTTGGAAGGGATGAAGGCAGAGATGATGCAGCAAATACCTGCTTCCTCTGAAAAATCGGCAGATACCTGCTGCATGTCTCATTAGGAAGACAAGACTGACCTTTCTGCCAGGCAAGGATATAAAATATGTTCCTGATTACCAATGCCACATTGACTTAGAAGTACTTTTGCTGGTAACTCGATCACTTTGCAGATCTAGCTAAGCTGCATTCCCACACTGCTGCATCGCATCCAGCCCGTATCACAGCAGTCTTGTCTTGCTGCCATCTGCGCTTCAGTTACTCAGTCTCTGCTGGATCTCCTTCAGTGGAGGAAAAAACCTGATCACTGTGGGCGTACAAAACATACAGGAACCAAGTCTCCTCACAGTCTTCCCTAGCAGCTTTGTTACCTGTGGAACGAAAAAGAACCTAATGTGGAAACACTGCGGTTTCCCACAGGGGGGCTGTAGGAGCTCCCATAGGGAGTGCATCAGTTGGCAGCAAAGCCCTTAGGAGCCTCTGAGAGAGCAGCCACCCTCCTCCATTGGTCTTGGAGCTTGCACTTGAGTTGGTATCTCTGTGTGATCACTGGCATGAAAGGTAATATCCACCATTATGCAGTACCTTGAACAGACCCTGGTACAACATTGGTTTGTTTTTCGTTGTTTTGTGCTGGATCGCTAATTGACAAGGTCAGAGACAGTTAAACAATGACACAGTTGAAGCAATAAGACATTATAAGACTTACATTCCGGGAGCATTTCAGTAACGTTATCCTCCCCTCCACCTCCATCCTTCACCCTCCAAAAGAAAGCCTAGACTGGTGGCAGTGATAGCGCTTCAGCCTTCTAGGGAGGGGAAGGGATTTCTGCAGTTTCTTTCACGATTTAACTGCACATGTCATCCTCAAGAAAGGTGTTGACAATACCTAGAAATAATAATTCTTGTTCAGAGCTGCTTGAGGTATCTACAGCGTAATTTAGGTGTGCTCTGTATATTTCTCTAAAAACAGTTCTTAAATGCTGTCATCTGGTTGTGAGCATAATAAGAATACACCATTTTTTTTGGCAGGAAGAATTTAAAATGTTATTAAAGTACAGTTATACTCTAAGAAAGTGACAGTGCAAAAATGACACCTACTGATTAAACTGATTTGTGGATATTGAGTCCCATCTGCTAACTTCAATGAATCATTGATCGTGTTCTTTACTCCTGCCTTAGCCGTGTAGTGCTTTTCTGGTTCACAAAAACACTGTGTTTAAAAGTGTCAGCTTTGTTAACAGCTCGGTTTAGTGTGAGGTTATTTAATTGTTCAAAGAGATTGCAAAGGAATATGGGGATTTCTCCCTCCCTTGAAAATCTTTACACTGAAGTTGAAAATCTTTCTGAGATTACCCATAGGTCAGCCATATGTTACTGAAATAAATGTAAGAATTATTGAGCAGCATTCAGTGCCATGCACTGACAAATAGGCACTTGTGCTAAATTTTTTCTCTTGATATGTAGATAAAAATATCTATACTAAGCTTGGTTGTCTAAAAAGTTAGCTGCCTAAAACTTTATTTAAACATACTGAATTTTAAATTTTTTTGTCTGAGCTATGATTGCATTCTTATAAACTGCCTGAGGCCTAGAAATGAGGGAAATATCTTCTTACTTGTTCTTGGGCTACATGCAGCTTTGGAACTTTGTGTGGGACATGAACTAAACCTTCTGACTTCAATAATTTATTGGGGGGCGGGAGGGAGCGAAGCTGGTAGGCACTTAGTGGGTTAAAATAAGATGATGTCAGCATTTCTGGAAAGGCTGATAATCCCTTTTAGGTTCTTGTGTAGAGCACTGATGTCTCTCTTTTTCTGGCATAGCATCTGATTTGGCCATCCTTGAGCATGCACTTACCGGCAAAGTATACACTGTACTTGTGCTTCAGCTGGTATGAAATTTAAAAAGACCTGAACCCCAGGTCTGTGCAGATTGCCCACCTAGATACCCCAGACTAGGTCTGCTTAAAAATCTTGGCTGCCCTGGGAAGGGATGGTGTGGGCACCTATAGGAAGAACTTTGAGCCATCTTGTGTGTTTAATACTAGTACTGTGACATTGCTGCATTGTGCAGCTAGGTGAAGATAGAGGAGCTGGGCAGCTCTGTGATCTTTTCATGTTATTGGTGACTGTGGAAATGTATGGCTGCAAAGCAAGGGAATAGTCAGGGTTCCCCTCCCCTCTAAGGTATACTAAGTATTGCTGGCATTCAGGGTGCATATCTGAGGATAAAGATTATGGTCAGTCAGTGAATTTGGCTTTGAACTTGGCATCCAGATTGGTTTTAAAAGACAGTGTTGACACAAAACTCAGGATTTTATCTCTCCTTTTCTGTAAGTTTGATCACTAGGCAGTGAGACCGTATTATGTTCTGATACGAGTTCTTCTTCTTTGTTCTTCTTAAACAGTTTCTAGCTGATCTTTCTTCCAGCTGAATGTGAAGCAACTAAGCTGATAGATGTCTGTTGTGACTCTCTAGCTGATGGCTCTTTTCATCACCTATCCTTAAAGGCATCTGCGACTGACTGAATCAGTTGGGAGACTGATGAATTGAAGACTTGAATTTTTCTATTGGCAGCTTCCTTCCACATTTTCCCCCAAGACCATCTCCTCTTCAATGAATTTCCAAACGCTTAGTCATAATTTTCTTTTAATTTAGACCAGATATAACCTTAAAAAAAAAAAAAACCAGGAAGAAAGATTTTAAGCCTTTAAAACTATGAAGAATTTTGTTTTGTTGTGACATGAAAGAGAACATTTTGTAAATTATCTAAATAACACATGATATATATATGGACAGGCTTACAGAAGAAGAGATCTTAGCTATGTGGTTTCAGTTATGTAATCAAAAAGACTATTGCATGTCAGGTGTTACAAGTTCTCAGAGGTATCAGGCTCCAAAACAGCCTCCTCTAGTGTATACCTCTAAAACTGCATTATAATACAATTTGTAGAGCTGCGGTTTCCCATAGGGAGATTGAATTGGTACCCAAGATTATGGCTGACTAGATCTGGAGATCTGATGCCCATCACAGGAAAATATGCACCACTCCATTGGCTGTACAGCCT
>NW_008795401.1:437528-438456 GCF_000699145.1 Aptenodytes forsteri | reverse complement strand
GCCCAGCCTCTGAAAGCTTGAGACAGACTTTTTTTAAAGGAAGTGGGAGAAATTCAAGTGTTTGATATTAATCTCAAGTGAACACACCATCGCTTGAGACATGTGCTTGTATGTTCTCGAGCCTCCCAGGGAGATCTGGACTTGCTGGGGTGAGCAACCAAATTCCAACAGCAGTGTCTCATCATTGATTCCTTCAAAGGATCTTAGTCATTGTTGGATACCCATTTCAGCATTGCACTTAAGAAGTTAACAGAAATCTGAGGATATTCACAATTTTTTTTCCAAAAAGGGTGATATGAAAATAGCATACACTCAGTAAAATCATTCCCTGTGACTGCTCAGATTACCTTTGAGGCAAAAGCTTACGCCTGGTCAGTACCATGAAGGTGTTGGCTTGCTACAAATTCATATCTTACTGTGTCCCACAGTATCATCTGCCTATACCACTAATGCATCAGCACCAATGCCACTGTGGCGGAACAAAGAGGATTCTGATCTATTTTGTGGGTGAAGAGAAAGGTTGGCTGTGCTCCACTGGCTGTATTTATCAACTAATATAATGAAGTTATAATGTCAAAAATCTGTTGTTGATGCTTTGCTTACAGTTATATGAAATGGATTTTATCTTTAAAAAAAAAAAAAGAAATAATTATTTACAGAATGCCATCTGTATTGTGTTATTTTATGCAAGTGTCCAGATGTTAGGAAACAACAGATTTAAATTTTTCCAAGAAGTAAGGAGTGAAGGTCTGAGGTGAATATCACAGTAGTTGCTGTTCAGGACCTGTCCCAGCCTCCAAGCAGAATGGTAACTAAATGATGGTAACTAAATGGTAACTTGGAGCACAAGTCTTATGAGGAGCGGCTGAGGGAACTGGGGTTGGTTAGCCTGGAGAAGAGGAGGCTGAGGGGAGACCTTATCGCTCCC
>NW_008795401.1:418617-437358 GCF_000699145.1 Aptenodytes forsteri | reverse complement strand
TGGTTTAGTGGGCATGGTGGTGTTGGGTTGACGGTTGGACTCGATGATCTTAGAGGTCTTTTCCAACCTTAATGATTCTATGATTCTAAATGGCACAGTAGAATACACCTGCAACATTTCAATAGGAGGCAAAAGTTGTAGAAAGACACAGCCAGTAATCCTGCATGGGCAGAACTTTTTAGAACTGAATAATGTGTTTTAATGGCAAGGTGATCAACGTTTTTCTTGCTTCTGTTTCTTTAATGCAGCATTCTGCAAAAGAATTAAGGTAAGTCACGGAGAAAATTTTGTTCTTATTGCATGACTTGTTATTGGTGGATATGGGAACAAAGGTAGCTTCAGAAATGAATGGATGATTAGTGTTTTCATAGAGCTGTTGTACGTAAAAGGAACTTAAACTGTGTATTCTCATTTGACAAGAGAAAAATACTACTTTCACAAATTCTCTCATACTTTTTTCTGCCTTGGAGTGGAGGGCAATTTTTTTTTTTTTTTTTGCATAAATGGTGCTGTGATCAGATTTTCAAATTTGATTATTTTTAAATCTTTGTCATTTCAGATCAGGTCATTTAACAGCTTAGTATGCACTATTCCCACAAATTAGGTCTTGAATATCTATTAGGCTTCCTGATGAAGCATGGGTGTAAAAAACATCTACCGATGTCTGATAAAACAAACTAAAGAACCAGGTTGAAATATGGACCATGTATGTTTAGGAATATGCCTGCACGTATCACAAGCATTTATGCATGAAAGAGAAAAATGAGAGAACATACGTGGTAGCATCCTGGGAGTACAGGCTCAGTTTTAAACCATCTGAAATGAAGCTTAAGTTAGTAATCTTTTACACAGCTTTTGGTTTGTTGTCTGTATTTGGGCATTGTGTAATGTGCGTAGGAGAGTTACAGTAGTTCTGGTAGTGCATGGCGTTGTAAAATAGGTTATTTAAAATTCCAGGCCACAAAAGGGAGCATGTGCTTGAGCACATGCCAGGGGCTGACAGAGAAGAGCGCACGCTCAGGGCGGTAGCGAAGGCGTTGGGTTGTCTGGAAGGGCACCACAGAAAAGTGCTTTGCTATGTTTCATCTTCCCTTGGAGCCAGTAGACAGTCAGCCGAAGTCATATGTTGTTAAACATACTAATGAGAGACCCTCTGACCCTGAGGAGGGCTGCTCACAACAACCCAAACTGATTTATGGTTTTAGAGATACAGTTACCATTTTTGAGTGGTTGTGACTTAAGTTGACATTTCTTGATGTAGAATGTAGAAACATGAGAAGCTTATTGTTTGGTTTATGTAGTTCCATGGTAGTGTTAAAAATAATCTGTAGAAGATACTTTTCTTTCCTGTTTTTGTAAGTATAATTCTTGCCTAGTGTTATGAAGGTAAACAAAATGTCTTCTTTTGACAGCTCGGGGAGGGGTGCAGTGGTCTAGCGTGTTCCCATCAAACCAAGCAACGTTTTCTGTAGAAAGGGTGCCCAGGGGATTTCTTTTGCTTCTGGTAAACTTGGACACTAAAACTAAGGATGAATTTTATCATGCACCAAATTCGGATGTTACTTTATCTTTTACTGAAAAATTACAGCAAATGCATAGTGGAAACATGTTCAGAGAGGAATTAAGAGGCAAAGCCTGTAAGGGTGGGGCTTCAGTCCTACATTTATACATTTGGCTCCGACAAGAGAGCCTCACACCCCAGCAGTCCTGCAAGGGGCCCCAAGCTGTGGCGGCTCGGTAGTCCTCCCCAGCCCCTCAGTGTATTGCTGTTGTCTTGGGCCAGCAGCCCAGGCATGCAGAGCGCCGAGAGCTTGGCTGTCTTTCAGCAGGAATGGGCACAAAGCAGTGGAAAGAAGACGTCAGGTGGCAATAAAAGTAGAAGTTGGGAAAGCAAAATATATGTAGAACACAAGTATTTAATTTTCCAACTTGTGTGGTTTGCTGTGTTGTGGGTTTGGGTCCTGCAGGGTTTGTCTTGTTTGTTTGGTTTTAGCCTTCTGCAATCCCTTTGTGTCCGTTCATTCTCCACATTAAGAACTGAGGATACAATTATCACGACTAGGGAAGAGTATTGAAATTACACCTTGCTGAAGTAACTCTTCTGAGATTTACTCTGCTTATTCTTTTTGTCTGCGATGTAATTATACTCAATAATGGGGGCATTCAGCTTGAACCTATGTTTACAGAACCTGTTTTGCTCTGTGTAATTTTAAATTTGGTTAAGTGGCTAATAGTAGGAGTCAGTAACTGTTACAGCATTGTGTAACTTATTTTCAGTTACTTTTGCCTCCTGAATACTTAAATGCAAATCCTTTTTAATTAGCCTGATTTTTTTGAAACCATGTAATTTAATATTTTAAAATTTAATCTAAAAGTTATGCAACTATTGTGTCAGAGATCAGCAACACTAGTAAAGAATTTGTAAAAGCATATCTAGTGTTTCTTTCCAAAGATAAATCCTACCCAGTTTCTTTATTTCTGGTCTTAAAATCTGACTGCTTGTTCAACCTCAAGAGGGTCTGGAGTCCTTTCAAGAACAAATCCTTCTGACATCTCCCATTTGACAAACTGAGAAAAGTATGTAGTCTTCTTTTCATAAAAAAATGAACAAGTGGATCCTGGGGGGGGAAAGTTAAAGACATGGCAGGCTCTTTTGTTCTGCATGAGTTGCTGGCTTATTGGGTTTCAATACAGCTTTTCATAGTTCCTACCTTTCATTTGCACAAATACACTGGAACACGGTGTTATTCCTAGAGGAAGCCATCGTGTCTGGCTGCTTCAATGCCCAAAGTCAAGACGGTCCCAACAGTTTTATTTCACATTAGTCTGAGAGAGATGTTGCCATTGGATCCATTTGATCTATTCCAATTAGTTTGAACCAGCTCTGGGATATAAACCTCACAGCCCAGCAGGATGGGTGTAAAGTGACTGCAGCATATCTTTCTTACTTTAGATTAATACTTTAAAATATTCTTTTGTTTTGATTAGCTGAAGAATAGAGGAATGGCAAACTTCTGTTTTGATTATAACCCTACAAATGAACATCAAGTAACTGGACAAAGGATCATACTGTACCCATGTCATGGCATGGGACAAAATCAGGTAAGATTCATGTTTTATTTTCATTTTGACTAATGCTGTGGTTGTAATGTAAAAAGTATGGTAAAAAGCATTGCAGTAGGTCTTAGAGGATATGTTGCCACAGTGAGGTGATCTTATGTCTAATTTTGATTCTCACACTGGATGCTTTCAATTTTGATGTCTCTTGCGGTCAGACATAGGGTAGAAGGTGAAAGCAAAAGAAAAGTATAATTTATAGGAAAATAGTTCTTAGGAGATTACATTTTTAAAGTTACCCATTGTTTAGCTAGCACTAAAAGATTAACTGAATTTACTGTAAAGATATCGCATCACTGGATAATAATGCTCTTACGTCTCTGCCGACGTGCGATGCATCCCTGCATCCGCGTACCTGCAATAGCAGGCACCAGACTGACAGCAGCGATGCTCTCAGAGCTGTGCAATTAGTGCTCCCTCTGCTGGCATCCAGGGAGCAGGAGGAAGGAGAAATGGAGAAACTACCTGACTGCAATATAAACCGATAAAAGAAAATATGAGATGACACAAGAGAATTGCAGAGCCTGAGGAGGGAAGGCTAAGCACAGGAAATGGGTGAAACAGTATTAGTGAAATGGGCAAAAGGCATGGGAGGGCTGACAGGAGCCAGGGAAGGGGGGCCAAGGTGACAGAGGGCAGAAAAAGTTTGGGACAGAGGTAGGGCAACGGGCGAGGAGCAGGGCATGTGCGACAGAGGAAGGAGTACTTAGGAGCTACAGGGAGGGAGCGTGAAACAAGCAGAATCACTGGAGACCCCTTTAGTGGAAAGGGGCAGGGGAACTGAATGTGGGAGCAGAGATCCCAGTTGGCAAATGGAGGTGTGAGTAGGGGTGACAGGTAGTAGTTGCAAGAGAAGTGGACAGCAGGAAGAGCTGTGGGTGGGGGAACAGAGGGAGGCTAAAATAAGACAAGATGTAGAAGCACAAGTGAGATGGGAAATGCAAGTCAGGATTGCTGAACTTGCACCTCCTTTTTCTGGCTCACAAATAGCCGTGAAACCTACCAGCAGGACATTTCTCTCCATTTCCTTCCTGTCCCCCTGCCCTTTCGACAGTCATTCTTAAAAGGTAACAGGCTGCTCCTGGTGGTGTGAATTCCTTAGCTCAGTTGGCAGGTGACGGTGGCAGGACCAAAACAGTCAAATCTCCCACGTGCACATCCACTGCTGTCAGCTGATGGAACTGATGGTGACAAGGTTGGTCATCCTCTAGTTGTATCAACGCTAAGGAGAGCAAGGCACTTCACCAGGGTTTCACAGACGTTTGCTGACAACAGGCAGCCCTTAACTTCTGTTTTGTCCTTGGAAGGGAATCTGCCATCCTAATCCCAAGCTCTTCTGCCTGCTCTCCTCCGGTCTGTTCTCATCACGCCACTCATTACCTAGATATAGCTTTAGCAGCAAACCCTCATTACAGAGCTTTGCTCCAGTACCCTGTCTTGCACCACATGTCACAGACAGCTCCCTTTTCTCCACTACATGCTATTTAACACTTTCTTTTCCATGCTGGCTGGCTCCCAGTCTTTCTCTAACGCCCTTGCTCTGTCTCTCCCCTCACTTACTCCTCCCACCAGTTACTACCCACACTAGGTCACATTTTGCTCCTTTTCACATGCCTTTCTTCTTTCCTGGCTAGCTCCCATTTTTAATCCTCTAGTCTTCTCCTTCTCATCCCTTCCTCCAGTTGCTGAGGTTGTTCCACCATTCATCGCTTTCTTCCTCAAATAGTACTCCCTGCTGCACATTCATACTGCCTCATGGTATAAAGGAGTGAAGTTTATTCTCCAGAGTACAGCTCAGTAAGTTATTCTCCAAAAACATCTTGATAGGATTTAACATTAATGCAGATTATCTTGGTCAGCAGTATGTGTCTTACATTCCAGCACACCCACCCTCTGGCATGATATGCTAGTGGCAGGTGGCTGTTTATGTAGGGGACGACTGCAAAAGCTCTTTTCACTGGAAGCAATTCTCCACTTAACGTGACCTCTGAATATCTGTGTGCACTGTGCTGGGAGGAGAGAGCTCTGTGCTCTTGATTATTTATAAAGTCCAGCACCTGCTCCCATTTTATGTCTTAGTAAGTAAAACCACTCTCAGAAAACTGAGGTCCCTGGTAATTTGTTTCTATTTTTCCTTGAATTCATGGCATAAGTGAGAGGGTTCCCTTTAGTCCTTTTGGATTGCTGTTGTGTAAGCAGTAAGAAAGGTAACTGTGGGTTGTTTAAAATTAGCGTGTTCATTATAGCAGGAAGGTAAGGATACAACTACGGTGATAGGAGCTGAATGTGTATGGAAGGGAGGCAGAAAATACGCAAAACACTGGCTACTCGGTGCTTGCACCTCAGGCTGCTGCTGTTTTGTGGAAGTGTCTGCAGTAGACAAGAATGAAAGGCTTTGAAATTCAATACCAATAAAGCCCATTGCCCTTCTTGGTATGGCTGGGAAGCAGTACAGAGGGGACCAACGTGTGATGGCAGGAAGCCGACCTGACATGGTAAGAGGATGGGAAACCACTGAGCAGCCCGATTTGTCTGACAGTACCCCCCCCCCAGTATTCCCATTTGCAGCTGATAGGTTTGAGGCAAACAGAGAGCTTAGCAAAGCCCTCAGGTTTTCTGTGAAAGGGGTATCAGACCTGATAACCTCACTGCTGGTTCTCCCACCCAGAAAGTACCTGTCCAGTGCAAACTTCTTCCTGTGTGCAGAATAGTGGTACCCAGGCACAGAGAAGGATGAGAGTGTGTTTCAGGGTCTGGTGAAGTAGCCAAAATCTGCCTCCATCCCTTGTACCACAAAGCACTGATGCAGCTGGGGCATATTCCCTAGATCGCCCAGAAGCAGTAGGCACTGGGTAAAAGGCCTCATCAAGTTTCCCAGTAGCACTTAAGGGAATCTACTTGTTCTCTGAAGGAAAGAAATGCAGTAAGGCTACTAGTTACTGGGCCATGGATCAGTTTGAAAATGCTTCCTTTCTGCCCACAGAACCCACTGGGCAAGGAAAGAGCACTAAAAAACACTTCACCGTTTGAGGAGGAAGAGATTTACCTCATGTATTACTGGAGCTTGAAAAAGCCCAAAGCTTGAAGTATGTATTCCATTTGAAACAGTATAGGGTAAAGAACTGTATAATGTTCATTGGGCAAGGAGGCAGGAGTGTTTGGTTGATAATACTATAACCCCAATCCTTAATGTTATCCGGGAATTAACCATTTTACTTGCTTTTCTCCTCCAAAATCTGATGCAAGTCCTTGAGAGGCTGTTCAGGAAAGATGTCGGTAGTAAGGAGCGCTCTGACCTAGTAGCTGCTATATCTACTCTTGATGCACCTGGTACAATCAGCAGCTTGCAGGCTTTCACTGATATTGAATACAAATTGCTAAAAAGAGTTATATCTTATAAATCCACTAATGAGCAAGGCTCTAAATGTGGCCTTGTAAAAGTGGCAGCTGTAAAAAAGTGTCCATCTAGACACAAATGAGCAGGAGTGAAGCTTTTTCTTTATTCACGAGTCATAGGCTTAAAATGAGCGCCCTTCCAGCTCACTGTGGTGCCCAAAGTAGCAGGCTTTCCATGGGCCAGTCAGATACTGAACCTGGGAACTAAAGCCTGAAGGCCAGGGAATAGCCCCTGCCTATTGGGGTAAAAAATAGTAATAATAATAAAAAAAAAATCGGCCTGTATGATCACATTTGACTTTTGTTGATGATGAGACGTTTCTGGCATAAAGCAAATGTCGTAAAGGCAGCGCAGCTTACATCATAGAAACAGTTCCTAGCAATAGGTTTCAAGGGGAAATCTGAGTCTCCTGGGTGTTATGTCAGCAGGTAGACTTCAAACTTGAAATTGCTTTCTCAAAACACTCACTTCCCTTTGCAGCTTATCACAAATGGATGATGCTGAACGGGTTAGTTCTGGGGGAGGGTGGTGGTGGTGTCACTTGCATCACTGCCCAAAGAAAAGCCATGGAGCTCCACAAGCTGACAATGTTGGTCTGTGTACGGCTGCGACAGCCGCCTTGGCAGAGAAATTCCTGATTGTGATAAAAGGAGGGGCAGAGGAGATTTCATGAAACAACTACCATCAGCATAGTCTAGATCAGAGCTTACACCTGGAAATGGATGACTGCAGACTTTATAATCACATGGTCCTGATTCCATTAAAACGCCATTTCCAGTTTTTCTTTCAAGGTTAATTAGCCTTAGTGGTTGCTAAGGATGGTTTTGTGGTAAGTTCAAGTATATGCAACATTTCTGAATTGGTACAGCCCCCTTCACAAAGCCTTACAGTCTTTTTCTCCAGGGGTGAAACAAGACAAAGGAGGATGCCTTCTCTCCCTCATCCTTTTATTGCTTTCCGCTAATGCAGCTATACTGTTGGTAACAAGCAATTTTCTGATGTGTATAAAACTCTCCTCTACCCTACTGAGTATAATCTAAATCAGATCTAAACACACATCCGTGCACTATAGTCATCTAAATTATTTACAAGCATGCTAAATACAAACAACTCTCAAATTCTGCCACTCTTTAATGAAGTAAAAAATTTGGCAACTGTCCATGATAAATATAAAAATTTTGAGGAAGTCTTCAACCATAATTGCTACAAAAGCCAAGATGTTTTAGAGCATGTTCACATCACCTCTGTAGAATATTGTACAACAAGCAAAGCCAATAAATTGTCTTCAATAAAGTTCTGTTCATGTTTAAAAGCACCTGTAGCTGATTTGCTTCAAGTAATATCTTAAAATGTTATGTAATAAAATGCTCATCACCATGCATCCTGAGTACTTTGTAACTGGAAATGAACCTTGACCAAACTGCATTTGAACTATGCAGTGAGCAACTCCCTAATTAAAAGTAACATTGTTTTGTGACAACCGAATTAAGAAGGCATAATGTCAGGCTATAAACTAGTTTCCATCCTATTTTTAAGGGTAATCTAGAATGTGAAAGTAGAATATTACAGTCAAATTTTGTAAGTTCTTTAATGCTGGAACGTCTGTTTCCAGGGCATTTATTCAGCATTTCATACATTTTAAGTGCTACCAGAGTAAAGCAGTGCTGTGGTGAGATTGATTTTCTGTAAAATAGTAAGCAAACGGCAGCAGTTAAGGCTCCTTGAATATTTTTGGCAGAATTTCTCTCCACAATAGCAGCTTTAATATGTGAACTTAATTATAGTATCTTAGTGTATCTTCTGTATAAATACTTTCTTGTGTACATATGAAATGGATATTGTCCTTTGTTTCTTCTCTGGGGTTTGTAGTTTTTCGAGTACACATCCCGTAATGAAATACGTTACAACACCCGACAGCCAGAAGTCTGTGCAGCAGTTGATTCAGGGACTGACTACTTGACAATGTACCTGTGTCAAGAAAATGTCCACAGTATTCCTGAAAACCAGAAGTTTGTTTTCAGAGAGGTAAGTGTGCCTGCTTGGTTTGGGGTTTGGTTTTTTGGGAGTTGGAGGAGAATTGTTGGGTTTTTTGGGAGAGAGAGTGGGTGGGAGGAGAGTTGTTGGCTTTTTTTCTTTGTATCTTTCTGCCCACACATCATGCAGGCCACAACATCAGGGTAAATCTCTGGGAGAAATACGCTATCTTGGCTTTTAATATCTGAACGTGGAACAGGGTAGCAGCAGCACACAGGTAAAGAGTATGCCAGCCATAAAGAATAGGAAGATGAGAGGAAGGAAAGCGCCCTTCTTAATGTCAAAGGGAGTTGGGAAGGTTGGCAGAGCTCTCTCTTCACCCTGTCCACGTCAAGAGCTTTCTGTGTGCTGCTCAGTTCTCTCTCACATCCCACCCCTACTGTCTTCTCCTGAGAACTAAGGTGCCTCCATACCCCTTCCCCAGCCAGTCTCGTGGCTGGCCTACTTTTGCTCTCCTTTCATCGACTTCTTTTATTTCCTGGTATTTATACCACCATGTATCCCTGATACTTCACATACCACCATTGCTTTACACTCTTCTGTGCTTTCAAGCAGCTGCTGCTTCTCTGCAAGCCATCTCTCTTGACCTTCCCCATGAGCACCAGAAGTGCTCCCTGAGCTTTTCTGCAATGTAATGTGCAGTTGTGTAATTTGATGCACCATCATCAGCTGCCTGGCGGAAAAGGACCTGGGGGTGTTGGTCGACAGCCGGCTGAATATGAGCCAGCAGTATGCCCAGGTGGCCAAGAAGGCCAACAGCATCCTGGCCTGTATCAGAAATAGTGTGGCCAGCAGGAGTAGGGAAGTCCCAAGTAACTAGTGATAGGACAAGAGGAAACGGCCTCAAGTTGCACCAGGGGAGGTTTAGATTTGATAGTAGGAAAAATGTCTTTACTGAAAGGGTTGTCAAGCATTGGAACTGCCTGCCCAGGGAAGTGGTTGAGTCACCATCCCTGGAAGTATTTAAAAGCCGGACGTGGTGCTTAGGGACATGGTTTAGTGCTGAACTTGGCAGTGCTAGGTTAATGGTTGGACTTTATGATCTTAAGAGTCTTTTCCAACCTAAATGATTCTATGATCAAAAAATACCTTCTGCCCTACTCCTACCCCTCCACAGGACACATCTTACTGGCTGTGGGGACGCAGCAAATCTGTACCTCTCTTCTTCAAGCTTAATGCCTACTCCCAGAGGGGAGAAATACTGAGAAGTATGAAGTATATTAATAAACATAACATGTGATCTTAGAAAACCTTGTATTTAGTAGTTTTTAATCTCTGAAGGAGTTCCTGGGTGCCTGAGAGAAAATAAATTCAATGAAAAATGATGGTCTTGGTCGGGTTCTGGAGTGTTATTATTTGGCTAAGGGAAAAGGTCACATAATATATCAAAATCGTATATTTACATAATGTGTCTGCATAATGCATCTAAACTCTACAGGCTCCATGGTTGACAAATTTCATGCCTATATATTACCACCAGTGAGAGGTGGCAAAGTAAATTCTAAAGAAAAATATGAAAACTACTGTCCATTCACTAAATCTAGTCCAGACGGAAGCTCACAGTGATATTACTGAGTAAAACAAAATATTTAAAAGTCTGACTTTATAAATGACGTTTCATTTTTAAAGCTGACTTTTAACAAAATTTTTCAAGGTCATATGCGTTAATCCCTAAGATGTCATATATTGAATGTGAACCTCAGTCACCTCAGGAAATAATTGAGAGAACACAGTTTTGGAATACATCTGTTTCTACTGCATTCCTAACCATTAACTTTTAAAATAGCGCCTAAAGTTTCAGATGCTAAATCCTCTTTCTTTCTCATGATCAGTTTGTGTCTGTGTGTGATTTGAATGTACTGCTCTGCTCTGATTCCTCTTCTTCTTTGCATTAAATCAAAATCACCAGTCCCCACCTTTCAAGGCGAGTGATGGGTGAGGTGTGAGTACCGCATTTCTCTTGCTTTGTGTGGAGAAGTGTTAGACACTGGAAAAGCTGTCCTTATGGATGTAGCATAATCAAAGATTTGAACATCTTCCTCGGCAGCCTGGCAAGAATTAAGTTCTTACGGTCAGTGAGTCAAAAATGAGTGAGGCAAATATTGATTAGTCCACTCAAAAATTTGAGTTATCACGACGGAAACAGGAAAATCATTCAGCAGCTAAGTCTGTCAGCAAGCCTGTGAGCAAGTGCACACCGCTGGGCATCAGGGGCTGTGGCTCAAGGCGCAATTAGTGCGACATTCCTGACGACGGAAGAGCAGACTTTCAGAGGAGTCAGGCTTACACTCAGAAACAAGGTGTTGGCGTTTTTCTTTTGAGGCCGTCAGAGGCTTTGGAAATGGTTACGTGTGGGAGTGTCACCTGGGAAGGAAGGGTCTTGGAGCAGGGCACTTCTCCACAGTTGGACACGCTGATTTTTTGCAGCTCGCTATCCTAGTTGACAGCGCTCCCGGATTGGAGCGAGTGATGTGAACTGGAGACAAAATGTTCCTGGAGACTCCCGTAATAGGAGGGCCTGAGGCCTCAAAATATGTTCTCTGGGGAATCTGATTGTGGAGGCCTGTCAGACCTTACACCTCTGAGGCAGCTGTGCTGCCCTCCAGCAAAGCAAACTAGCTTCACACATGTGCAGGCAAGGGGCATGCTTAGATTATTTTGCCTTTTCCACTGAAAATATACCCTGTGAAGAAAGGGGAAAATGTTTTGCTAAAAATATATCCAACATCTACACTTAACTAACAACATTTACATTTTACTTGCAAGATGTGCAGTAAGTTGGTGAATTTGGGTAATGCCTGTACTTGGCTTTGGTTTTCTCTGCCCGTATTCTGATGCAGTTACAAAAGGCAATGAAAGTGAATTAAGTTAGCACATCCTTTACAGACACGAATCACTCTAAAGCAATGTTAATGTAAGTTTAAAAGCAGGGTCTTTTGATAAAGTTTCAGAGATCGTCAAGTTAGGCATTTTGGCTTCACTGCATGGCCCCATGAGAAGGATGCGTGTGATATTTGTTACAAATGTCTTCTGTTACAGGCATATCACTGTGTTTTAAAAGTAACTTTTAAGACCTGAAAAGCAAAAATTATTTCTGTCTTCTGTAGGACGGTACTTTGTTTCATCTACACACCCAGAAGTGCGTACAAGCTAAGTCAAATGCTTACAATGGTAACCCAGCACCGTTATTACGACCGTGTACCAACTCGGACTACCAAAGATGGTTCTTCAAAGAAAGAAGTTGATCCAGATGTCATCTAGGATATAGCTGAATATGAAAATGTTCTCTTTCTAGTTAGCAGTTAATCAGCCTTTTGAAAATCACATAAGTGATATATTTTTGTATGGAAAGAACTGTAATTAGTTTACAAGCCTTGGATTTTGTTTTCTGGAGCATTAAAAGGCACCAAGCATTGAGAGCTACATAAAGTAAGTGCTGTGGTTATAGCATGTCACAGAATCTGCTCCTCTTTTCCCTTTATTTGGCAGCTACATAACTGCTTCTGAAGTGTCTTAGGTTCTTTTCACAAATGACAATATATTTTTTTAATCTACTGTGTGAAAGTAAGGCAGTCAAAATAATTGCACTAATGTTATCTGCCATTAACTTAAAATGTTTATTTTTCTACTAAAACATTCTACAGTTGGGCCTTTTAACAGATAGTGGTTGATAATTCTTCTTGTCTCTTAAGTACCAAGAAGGTGAATGTAGGCCAGATTCTGCCCTAAGTGACTACCACAAAACCCTCACTGAAGACAGTGTGGATTTGCACATGAAGGCAGAGTGGGTCTGCAGGTTTTTGCACAAATAACAATCTAGATGCATACAGATTGCACATGCTTGTCAACACTATACATTAAATGTTGCGACAATTTTAGATGGTCATGGCACTTGACGAGTTTCTAATCATGCTTAAGTCTGATTTTGGAGTAAAATGGGGATTTTATCATCTTTCTCGAAGAAATAAGGCAACAATGTTTAAAGGTGATGCTCTGGGAAAAGCTATTTAGATTCACATGGATATAGCTATGCAGCTGTGTCCCGGACTGCACAACTTACTTTAACATTATGTGGATTTTTAACAGGCATAAAACTTACAAAATCAGACCTAGCAATAATTCTTTTGACAAATAAAATTACAGTTAGAGAAAATGAATCTAAGAAATTAAATCTTTCGTTAAATTGTAAATGTTTAAATGGTTCATATAAAAATGTATAAACAAAAGTGGTTTTGCAACTAATTGATGTGATATGCAGCTGATATTAATACAAAAAGAATTGTCTTTCAGATATAAGTTGCATTTTGTCTGGGAACTCCTTTTCTGATAAGTTGTTCATGTCAGCACATACGGTCCTATTGAAAACATGGGGTATAATCTGCACCGGTACAAGATATTTTCTGCTGTGGTGTGTGGGATCTGCCTTACCCAATCAGACAAGTAGTGTGTATAGCAATGTATTTGGTCATTGACCATCATCATTGCAATGTTGATTAAAAGGGTTTCAGCTCGTAAGGAAGGGTTCTTTCTGTATCAGCTGGAGGTATGCTTATGTGTAGAAGCATGAAGATTTCAACTTTTTCCCCCAGAAGTCTTGGCGTCTGTTTCATTTAGTTTTGGATTTCTACCATTATTTGCCTTTGTTTATGTTTCCTATAAAATATGTACAGCCCTTTCTTTGAGACCTCATAAGCTCGTGTCATTTTGGCATATCTATTTATATGATTTGGGGAGCGGGGGGGGCGGTTCTGCCTGTACGAGATGCATATGTAGATTCTTCCAAGGTCTTTCTAAACCTATGTAGATGGAATGTTTTTGTGAGCACCTTTAAATTTTGTCTCTGTGGGCCGGACTGATGAAATTGATTTTAGAATTAATAAAGTATTTTGTGATTCAGTAGAGTGGGAACTGTCTTTACAACTCTGGGATTGTTTTTCTTATGGTCACTGCTTTTCTTTTAATCATTTCGCTGATCTCTTAGGCTCTGATCCCTGCAGCACTTGGGAGAAGACAGCTTTATTTAATGGTGTCTCAAGTTCCCTTTCCTCAACTCAGTAATGCTTCTGTTCACCTGCTAGCAGCAGTGGTGTGCACTTTGTGGAGCCACAAATCAAAACTGGGTGGCTGCATGAGAGAACTGTGAGAGCTTCATCAACACAGCAAGGTTTTTCTGTTCATTTTTGCTTTGCCACCTTGACTGTTGATTGAATTACATTAGTAAGTTAATGAGAGTGCAGCTATTACAATTGTAGACAAAAGTCTCATTGACCTCCATGTTCAATGAGGTTTTCTTAGTTTTGGGACTTCAGGATTTCATCACCAGGTGGTGGTATGCAAGTGAAACTTAGTAATTGGAAATTATTTTCCATATGTCTTCCCACTCTGCACTTGCACTTAGAGGGAAGTATTGATGTTTTGGGCTTCTAGTTAACATGCAGCTGAGCTGTTTTCTCATATACCAGCAAACCTGCTAGCCTGGGTTGAATATTTGCTAGGCAAACACACTTATGTTGAGTTCAAAAGCAGACACTAAATGTAGCAATGTCACCAGCTTGCTCCCCCTATGTTGGCCTTTTAGTCCATCTACTTACCATTTTTCTCCTTGATACCCATTTCTTCTCAACTCACTGGAATTGTATTAATGTCTGGCTTCAAGTTTGGAGGCTGAAGGACGCCATTAAGCATCTGAGTTACAATGCACGTCTTCGAGCTTCCTTTTGCGGGAGGTCAGAGCTACCTGCTGAGAAATGGACTGTGGACTTTGGGCTTCTCAGCAGAGAAGGGGCTGGATCCCTCACAGAAATAGAAAAACTGGAGGAATTGAGTCACAAATCAATACTTCATCTGGTTCTGGCCTCCTAGAGCTCTTTCTCAAAGAGAGAGAGAGGAACACTTTCCACATGGTCCAAATCAAGAACCAGTAGGTCCCCCTTTCTTAGTATTCATCTTCCTTTTATACTTAGAGCTGTGTGTTTCTTTTCCCCTTTGCCACTAACCATGTGAAGCACCCATAAAACCAAAACTTGCAACTCAAGCTTATTGATAACCTTAGATTAAAACAATGGGATACTGGCAACGCAAACTGGGAAATTTCAAGGGTCCTTCTTCCATTTTGTACCATCACTCTGTTCAAAACAAGAAAGGACATTTTTTAAATACAGAGAGCTCAACTGAACAAATTGTCCTAAGAAGGTATTGTCCCAGCACACAGTACGCCGTATAAAATTCTAGGATAGAGATGAAGAAATCTGTCTTCCAAATGAATTTTATTCCTTCCTCATTGCCTAGCTGCAAATACTACCGCTGCCACGTTTACTGCCCTTTTTTAGGCATTATACTGGATCAGCATGATCCTGTGTTCTCCTAGGTTCCTTCCCTTCCCCTTGTCTGATGTTCCTTGGATGTCCCTAGGTATGGGGCATATTTGGCATGGTTGAGGCACAAAAGATTAAGCCAGGAGAAGTATTTCACAAAACTAAACTGCAAAATGTTTTCCTAATTTTCTATATCCTGTGCTGAATACACCTTGTGAGGGGAATAGTAATATGGAAGGAGTCTTTAATCTTTAATAAATTAACTGATGGTATTATCCCCAAAATGAGAATTTGGGGTTGTAAGTACTGATTGAACTTGCTGATTCTTTGGAATTAAAAAAAATTGTCATTAAAAAGAATGCTTATTTCTTAGTCTTTGTATTCCTTTATTAAAAAAAAAAAAATTGCAATCCAGATTGCAGTCTGGTGCCTAATTCTTTATCATATTTCTTTGAACTCATCAGGTAACTATTTTGTCATTTTTTTTCTTTTATTCTTCCACTGTTCTCCTTCCATTTAAACATTGTGGGTCTTCAACACGTGCTAGAACTTACTGGATTTTCACTTCAACAGAAGACAGTATATGAACCCTCCTTCTAAGAAGTAAGCCACTAAAACCTCTGTATGTGCAGTCTTGACCAAACCATTATGATGCTTGCACAAACACCCTGGAACAACAGTCATCGTTGTATATGCATCGGTAACATGAATTGCAAGCGGTATTTCTTGCTAGCTCTGCTGAAACAAAGACTCAAAACTGTGTTCAATTTTTGTTATATTTATAGGAAGTGATAAGATTTACTGGAAGGGGAAATTCATGTTGGTTGGTAACACCAGGACTGATGGGATTGTGCTCCTATTCCCTATGTATGAAAACACGGGCAGTTACACAGTGATACTGCTGGGTTGGTAATTCAAAATCCGGTGTTCTTTTCATTGCACTTGACTCTCTTAAAGCCTTTAGATTGGGAGATTAATTTGAAGGTGAGCTTTGTTCTGATACCCTGATATAAAGACGTAGCAGACAAGATGTCTAGAGAGACTGTAGGGTTAGGATCATGCAGTTGTGTATATACGCTTACAACTGTGGGGTTTTTTGGCAATGTTTGAGAATGAGAGTGCTGTCTAAGCTCATAACGGAGGCAAAATCTTGACTGTGCTAGCAAGGTAGCTGAGGTAGGTGGGAAAGTCCTTGGGAGGGAGGGAGGAGAGGGATAGCAGAGCTCCCCCCGTTCTGTCGGGGTGCTAGCAGTTTAACTCTAGCAGCCATAGGTGGGTTTGAATTAGAGCATTGCAGTATTCTTTCACTTCCCATTTACAGAGGAAAACAATTACCTATGTATATGCAGTACTAAAATTACTATGCCTAGATCAACAGTTTTCAATCTCTTTTCAATCCATTACTCACTGACATTTATATGAATAGACAAAGCCTGTTTAGACCAGTCCTAGTCAGCACTGACAGGAATGATGTGGCTGTAGATGACATACTTTTAGAGGCTTCTAGGATTTCCAAAGGCGGTTGGAGACAAAAACAGGGCAGGACGTTCTCAGTGACTTCTCCTAACTCCAAAAGCAGTAAGAAAGAAGATGGAAGATGCAGAAAGTGAGTCACTGGCCTGATGGGTAGCGTGACATGTGTCCTGTAGCATCAGACCATCTCCCAGAGTGGGAGAGGACTTGCAGCAGGTGCAATTTCTTTCTTGGTGGTAAGGGACAAATCAGTTTTCTGGGTTTCTTGAACTTATCCATGCTCTGAAGGTATTTAACTTGCAGCTGAAGAAAAAGTGGTCAAGGGAGTCACACCAGTACAGCTATTTAGACCTGAAATTCATTAATTAGGTACTCTGTGATGAGCGAATATAAAGAATATATAAACAACAAAAAAGTTAACTGTGCATACACTGTGAGAAGACTGAGTAATAACTGAGAGAAATTGGAAATGATCATTAGCAGGAAGATGTTTGACATAACTTTTTGCTGAAATATAGTTGAAGGATTCACATGATTGAAATGCTGAAGTGACTGGGTAACATGCCGGGAAGAAAGTGACATTTGATTTTCGAGCAAAGAGAACAGGATTTACAATTCTTGTGAACTGATATTTTAGCCAACAAGGAATAAACAGATACTGTCTGGTGTACACCAAATAAGAATATAAAGCCTTTTTGCATAACAGATAAAGGATGTGTGCTACTTTAGAGGATTTCATCCTAGGGGATGCACTTTACTGATTTCATGGTAGCAAAACATTCTGGGGATTTCTAAGAAAAAAAAAAAAGGCGGCTGGGCAGCAAGCTGTGTCTGACACAATCTTTAATAAGCAGTTTGGTGCAATTCTCCTTTAGGCCTCCTTTTATTTAAAATGAGCTGTTACCTGGGCATCTGTTACGCATAGACAAAGGATAGTATCTATGAAAGAAGAAATTTCTCAGTGCTGAGAATTGGAAAGAAGCAGCGCTTACAAAATATAACTATATGTATACATCATGTTGAAAACTTACATGTGTACAACGTGAATAGGATTGCAAATGAAATATTTAAAAATGTCAGAAAGTTCTTTGTTAAATCTAAATTTAGCCTCAGTGCATCTATTACACTATTATTTTTCATTACATGATTTTCTTGCGTTATGTTCCCAGGTTTTTTTTTACAAAAGATGTGGAAACTGTCTTTTTCATGCCTCCCTGAGTATACAGGAAGGATTTTGAGAGGCTTACTTTGTCTAATCCTCATTGTTCAATATATGGCCTTATTTACTTCCCCATAGTAAATCCCTAGCCTGAAAAATAAAGGTTATTTTCTTAGCTTTTTTTACGGAACTTGAATGTTACAGTGTCTCAGTGCTTCCCAAATATTTATTACTCTGTCTTCACAGTATGACCATGAAGGAAGAGCACCCCTGTTTTACTGATAGGGAATGCAGTGACAAAAAGATTAAGGTCAGAAGTACCACATTATTAAATACTCTAATTTGAAGTGTAGCTTTGCTTGGTTTAAATGGTATCTAGCAATGCTCCAGACTTCCGCAGTTCAGACACGGGAGCTGGGATTCATTTGACCAGAGGTGGTCACCTTCAAACCAGAAACGCGCATACAGGTGAACTGTCACCCCAGGGTTCGCATTACGCACAGAATGATGCACAGAACGATGTATAGAAAGGTTCTCCTGCATTTTGGTGCCCCAAAAATGAGGAAGAAATCATCAGAGACTACCTCTGAAAAGTCTGCCTTAGCTTTCTGGGCAAATCAGGGTAAATTTTGGTTTCCTGGGCCTGCTTTTGGAACTGTTTTTGTACTCCATGGTAAGTGTTAGCTCCATGACATAGCACTTCCTAGGTGTGTTTCTTTGACCTACCTCCCCAGCATCTGACTTCCCAGAGCACTGCGCGGGCACCACCGGCGGCTGGGCTCTGCCTCCCGTGCAAGGGCAGGCCTCGAGCTTTACGCTGAACGGAACTCTGTAATAACTCTTTCCGACCCGTCTTTGGAAAGAAGCAAGGAGATGCATTTGATTCTCAAAATAACAAAGGGACGTTTGCTGCTGCATCAGTAACAAAGACGGATGTCAAGCAGTTGCTAATAATATTCAAGGTATTAATTCTGTTTTACCACATAACTTGGACTCAAGCTTTCTTTCAGAAAGACTGAGTTCTCAACAATTGGGAAATTGCTTTAAAAAAAAAAAAAGCTTAGAAGGCTGATGACATTCCAGAGACAGTGTGAGTGTGTTTGTTAATTGTGCAGGTTTTGGCTGGGAGAGAGTTAATTTTTTTCATAGTAGCTCGTATGGGGCTGTGTTTTGGGTTTGTGCTGGAAACAGTGTTGATAACACAGGGATGTTTTTGTTACTGCTGAGCAGTGCTTGCACAGAGTCAA
>NW_008795401.1:416805-418277 GCF_000699145.1 Aptenodytes forsteri | reverse complement strand
TGCTCTTTCGAGCCTCTCCTCCACCCCGGTGGGGTGGAGTGAGCGAGCGGCTGTATGGTGCTTAGTTGCCAGCTGGGGTTAAACCATGACATTAATATACTGCCAATATTGTAAAATGATAACCAAAGTGATCCAAGTAGCTGTAGTCCTGGTAGCCAAGTACTGGAGAAAATCACAGAATGATACAGGATACAAGCAGTGAAGAATGATTTTCTGTGAAACAGATTTTGACAAACAGACTTGGTATCTATTGCAGATCAAGTTGAGAATGGTGAAACATCATTTAGCATATGAAATTCTGATTAAAAATAGCATTATACAAAATCAGTATGGCACCTATTCCTGTTGGCATCCTAGGCAGATCTGTTCTTGGTGTCATGATAATTTTCTGGAGGAAAATAAGGTACTGATAAGCTTGCAGGTGACAAAGAAACTGCTGGACAGGTCACTTGTACAAATAAAGCACATAGTTCGATTTATCCCGATGCAAGATCAGGTGCACAGGAGCAAAGAAGTAGGTTGTGCTTTTAGGCAGTATGGATTCAAAACACGGTGTAGATTTTTCCATACAGCGGCAGCCCCACGAGGACCACAAGCTGGCTGGTTTGCCTACAGGGATTAGCTCTCCTGACCTGCCCGGCCCTCGGAAGCGGCTGGTGCCGAGGGAGGTGCTGAGACTGCTGCTGGTGGCCCAGGGCTGACAGGTCAGAAGGGCCAATCCACACATAAAGTGGAAAAAGGAGAGGTCTCTTGGGAATGCCTCCAAGAATGATTCCTGAGGGGAGGGAAAGTCGGTCTAATTCTTTTACAAAAGCAATTTAGCCCATGCGCGTGGGAGAAGATCACTGACGCTACGTCCCCTTGGGCTGATAAAGGCGTGATGAGAACCAGCGGTTGGAAGCTGGAATAAGGCAAGTTGTTACTGAATGTGAGATACACCTCTTGGCAAACTAATTAATGATTGAAATGATTTATTAAGAGAGGTGGTGGGTTCTTCGTTACTGACGTCTTTAAGTCAACACTGCTGGACGTCGTTCCCAGGGAAAGGCTGTAAAGCAGTGAGTGTTGTGAGATTATTGGTTGAGGCCTTTTAGCCCAAGGTCAGATCATGATGGTCTTAGAATTTGTTAACCCACGAAGATTCCTTCCAATTTATTGCACAGATGCCACCGTCGCCTATGTGATATAAATTAGATGTATTAGGTTGATTTTCAAGGGTTTGCTGTGAGCGACTTCAGGAAAATTATGAGTATGTATAAAGAGTGAGGTGCCTAAGGCAGGGTTAAGCAAAGCTTTGCATTTTGCCAGTAACGCCTCCCGCGTAGGATCAGCCTGCCTTGAAACACAGGGTGACCTGCGTCGCCTCCTGGGTCTTCTCAGTAGGCTGCGAACCAGCGCACCGCCGCTCAGGGACTTCGCGAGCCGCAGCCGGGGGTGGGCAGCGCGAACGCGCTCCCCCGGGGCGGGGGGGC
>NW_008795401.1:415229-415488 GCF_000699145.1 Aptenodytes forsteri | reverse complement strand
CGGCCGGGGAGGCAGAGGCAGGTCCCGCTCCCTTGCTCTGCCGCCGGGGAGAGAGGAGGAGGGCGGTGGGGAGTGAGTGCGTGTGTGCCTGGTGGTGGGGGTTATTTATTTATTTATTGCTCCCGGTGGTTGCAGCTGGCAGACCTGGGAAGGAGTAGGCGCCATTGCCAGAAGGATTATTGCCAGGGGAGGGGGGGAAGAGAGAGGAGACCCCGAGGCTCCCGGGGAAGCAGAGAGAGGCGGGGCCTTCCCTCTCCCC
>NW_008795401.1:413337-414078 GCF_000699145.1 Aptenodytes forsteri | reverse complement strand
CTTCCGATTTTATCCCGTGCAGCGCCGGGACGCGAAGGGCAGCGGCCGCAGCCGTAGCTTGAGGAGGAGGCGGGGAGGCTCTCGCAGGGTTTCGCCGGGTCTCCCTCCCTCTCCTCCGGCTGGCGCGGCGGGTGGCAGCGCGGGCGGCGGAGGGGAGCGGAGGCGCTCCTCGGAAAGAGTTAAATTTGCAGTCCCTCTCCCCGTGGAGCGCCCGGCAGCGCGGCGGGATGCCTGCGAGGTGCCCCGCTCCGGACCGCTGCCCGGGGCCGGCGGGCGGGCTGGGCTGGGAGAGGAGCCCTGCACGGTGCTGTGCTGGGAAACATCTTTCCTTTACCTGGGGGAGAGAGAGGCGGGGGGGGGGGGGGGGGAGGGGTGAGTGTGCAGAATAATGAGGCAAAGGTCTGGTGGTGGAGACCTGTGTGGGACAGAGGGGGCCGATTACCCCAGCTACGCCACAGGGGAAGAAAAAATTAGAAATGCCATTGTCGTGGTTTACCATTCATAGTAAAAAAAATGTGTGTTTTCCCAGAGTTGCCTTCAGGCTACGGTATTTATGTAAAACCTGCCGGTCATTTCTCATCATGTGTTTCTAACAGGGTGCCTGTTGCTTGGCAATAAAAGCTTTCTAAAACACCTCGTTCGTATATTTTGATAGGAGTGAAAGTGATCCTAGCATCATAGAGTAGAGTTAAATTTGCAGTCCCCCGCGGAGCGGAGGCGCTCCTCGGAAAAAATTTGCAG
>NW_008795401.1:404744-412929 GCF_000699145.1 Aptenodytes forsteri | reverse complement strand
CCGCGGAGCGCCCGGCAGCGCGGCGGGATGCCTGCGAGGTGCCCCGCTCCGGACCGCTGCCCGGGGCCGGCGGGCGGGCTGGGCTGGGAGAGGAGCCCTGCACGGTGCTGTGCTGGGAAACATCTTTCCTTTACCTGGGGGAGAGAGAGGCGGGGAGCGAGGCAGGGGCTTTGTCAAGTTGGTTCCCACCACCAACCGCCCGCAACTGCATTTGGTTTTGGTCACAACTTCAATAACCCTGTGTGCTGGCGGAGGGTGCGCGCTGGCTCAATAGCGAGGCTTTCCTGAAGATGGCAGTCGTTTCTTGTGTAATGCCAGCGTCGGGCGCTCATTTCCAAGACGACCCCCGCTAAAGCAAGTGACTACTGAAAATCTTCCTGGCTGTAATTTAAGGAAGCCCCTGTCTTCCCCCTTTCGATTCTCAGGATGCGGAGGGAGCAAGCTGAGGGCAGGAATGACAGGCCGTACTGCTTCGTGACAGTCTCTCCGTCCCCAAAGTTACTACGGAAGCCTCTCCTTCTAGGGTGGCTGCTTTTTATTGACATACGTTTGTCATAGGATTTCTTCAGATATCTCTGAGCAGAAATGCGTGGAGGGCAATATTGCTGAAGATGTAATTTGGGAGAAAGCATGCTGCCATCGTGTTGTGTTGTGTGAACGAGACTGAGATATTGAAAGGGAATACAGGCAAGATCAGCCTAGAGTAGCTGTCTGTTTCCTTAAAAAATGAATCTCAGGGAACTCTGCAATCATAATGAAAAGAATTATGGGGGATTTTCTGAATGGCATTACCTGTTTCATAAAGTGAGGTACGTGTTAGAAAAAAATCACAGTTCTCCTAATCCTGTTTCCATTACATTATTCTATTTAAATCCTTCCCTTGGATGGAATTGTTACAAAAATAACACATGCATAGGAAGTAGAGAAGCCTAGGCAAGATCTTCCTTCTTCATACAGTAACATCATAATCAATAAGGTGCTGCACTCCATTGCAGTCAAAATATTTTGAAGTTCTTAATACAGATTTTGGGTTCTGAACTAGGTAAAATATTCAGGAAAAAAATGCCCTATTTGTTCTGGAATGGCTATCAGTTTCTTAAAAATTGCATTTTTACTGTTTTGTACTCTAGGGACATCAAGAATCAGGGTCATGTTGCCAGCTTGCTGTGTAGCTTTGAATGCTTTTAAGCAATTAATAAATGGATGGTTATGGAATGCTAAGTCAGGCGAATGTATATATTTGGAGTACGGTTGGATCATTATTGCATGCTTAATAGTGACAAGTAAATAACTTAGCTTTCATGAAGAGCACTAGATTGACTGCACCAAAAGGGAGTGGACTAATGGCTGAATAGCCATTAAATACATAATGGCAGTGCAAACTTTTTCACTCGGTTCAGACATTACCTTATTCCTTCAGTGCACTTACGGTAAGCAGAAGGGTAGATGGCTCATCATGCCTACTCAGTCCTCAGCCTATTTTCTGAGGTCGCCAATAAATAGGTATGCCTGAAGGGCCGGGATCCTTATCATTGCATAATCACAGACCAGGCAGTAATTCTCCCTCTTAGGGCTTCGTGGGTGGTGCTTGTGACATTGTTGGCTCTTGAAAAGAGAATGTGGAGCCTTGAACACATGGGATTTTTTAATAGCTTGAGAAATAATCGTAGTATATTTATAATGCTTAGGAAACGTATGGCAGTGATTCAGAAATGCATATATCCTCCCTCACGTTTTTCCAAAATCTCCCATAGTTGCAATCTGATGTTTGTATTGGAATTTTGCATAATATTTTAACAAAAAGTTCATGAAAAATAATAATGAAAATAAACAAATTGGATTTTTTTTTTTTTATTATGCGTTCAGGTAGTTTTCTGTCAGGCTTGAACTGAATATTTTAGTTTGCTCGGTATTTCTGATTTGTAGAATGAAGCATTATAATGCCTTTACTTCCTGATCAACATTTGAAGAATTGCAGTGTGCCTTCCAAGTTAGGCTGTTGTTTGTCAGCGCTAGCTTGAACTCGCTAGCCTTTGAGCACATGAACAGCAGCCCTAGTGTTTTTCAAAGCATTTAAACTGAATTAAGCACTTAAGTACAATCCTTAGTCCATGTCTCAAACAGCTGTGATTGTGTGAATTACATGTTTGTTACAAAATATGACCACAGGTTACAGCAAGTCCATAAAAATGCAGAGGCTTGTGTCTTGAGTATTTCTGATGGTTAAATGTCTTTGGAGTGCAATCCTGATCCAGTTTGGTGACCTCTGTTTTGCTACCCCATGGGCATATCTTTATCTATTTGGACATTCCTACATAGGCTCAGTCAATAAAACAAAGCTCAGGTGTAGGCACTTGCAGAACTCTGGTCTAAGTTAGTGACTTTAATTTGTGCTGTTCATTTCAATGAGAATGGGAGCAAACTCTAGATGAGACTCTTAGGCAAAATTTTGTAATTATGTTATTTTAGAAACTAGAGAATTTATAAAGTGATCATCTGTAAAGAGTCTCATCCAAAACCCATTGAAATTAATGGCAGTAATTCACTGATTCCAATGGCCCTTGGACCAGGTCCTAGAAGTTAAGGGTGCTTGATAGTTTATGGCTTTGGATCAATAACCACGATATAATATTTCTTCTTTTTCCCATCCCTGTGATTGTAACTTTAGTTGGTCGAAAATGCAAAGAAATGTTTTGCAAAATAATGAAATAAAAAGCTCTACACACACCAGATGTAGTTCACAACTTCATGTAAATCAGGAAAGATGATTTCTGCTTAAGCACCCTGACATACATCTGTTACAGGAAAAAAAGCAGAAAAACCCTAAAATAAAGGCATTAAACATTCTAGTAGACAATATTATCAATTTCAACAGTATTTAATTTGCATCAGGCAAAAACTGACCATGCAGATACTAGAGGAAGAGGCATAGTGGAAGAAGACAAGGGCGTTAATGGAAGTTGGATATCTGCCCTTCTGCATCTGGACATCTTTTCTCGAATATGGCATATATTTTCTGATTTCTTGTAGGAGCACTGCTGCAAGTGGTGCACAGACAGGCTGAATGTGTTTTGAATCTAAACACGTATAGTCAAGAAAGCTGCGTATGCAAGTTAGAATTCTGTCACTCGTTTCTGAAGATCAAAGTGAGCCTTGACAAGCTGAAAAAAATAACTTCCAGAAGTAAGTGGGGTATATTATCACAAACAGGGAAGAATATTCATACTATGGGGGTGAGATTATTTCATTTTCTCTAACTACTACAAATAATTTGTGGTAATCCTGATATAATCTCATCTTTGTGTAATAATACACTCTAATACCTTTAAATAGCAGGTTGGCATTGAAGGGTGAGCTCTGGAAAATGCACAGGACTCCACAAATTCTGAAGGAAAATGTGAACTTAATGACATTTAATACATATTTGCCTACTCCTATTCTGTAATTAAGTAGAAAGTGCCTTGCCTAATTTATCTGACAGGAAGTTACAGTCTAGGTATATTATAAATAGACCTCTTTATTTTCTTCTTTTACTAAAAAATCATGTGTATTTTCAGTAACATCCTCCTCCCTCAAAGTTTAAGAAAGTTGTACAGGCCGTGCACCAGTCTGGGTCATTCCTACCAGCTGTTCTAAGTTAAAAAAGACCCTCAGCTGCCAAATAAAGATACCTTTTCCAGAAAGTCCAGTCATGAATGATGTTGACAAAGTCGACTCAGGTCTTGTTCCTGCAAGCTGAAGTAAGAGTCACATTTGCTCTTACCAAGGATGGGGAATATATTCTGGAAACAGGAGAGCAGGTTTGTGTCAGTGGTGCAAAACAAGGTGTCTCTCCAGGGGCGTGGACCTCAATGTTCAATAGCACCTGATGGTCCTCAGAGAGGGACAAACAGCTACCGGTTGCCATCTGACAAACTCTGCCCTAACAGAATTGAGCAAGGGCACACACCCCCTCCCCGGGAAAGAAATCACATGATGTGTCGGTCAGGCCCTTTGTCTTAGGAGGCATAGATTCAAGTCACTCCGACAGCAGCTGGATTTGCGCAGGGAAGTATGGTGTACCAAAGCCAAGTCGGGACTCGGGGAGTGAGCCATGACACGCTTGTGAGTGCACTGAGTACCAAATTGTCTGGAGCCTTATTTTCATTTTTAAAGTAGCGCGGAAAATGGGACAGATAAGGTGTTGTCATGGTCATCTAAGAGTAACAGTCAGCTGAATACACAGGAGATGTCAGGGTCTAAAAGAGGGTCCAGTTTACAGCAGGCTGAACCGGCAGACATTTGTTCTTGTATCATCAGATGAGCTTGTGTCTGGCATACGCTGAAGTAGTTGGGTAATTTCTTACCTTTAAATATTACCAAGTACTTGTGCTGTCTGATATACGCAAAGAGTGCAGCATTAAAATGCAATACGCTACGTGTATGGATGACGATCACTGTCTACTCTGCTGGCGACGTTCTGCTTGGAAGGGACGTATTTCTTTAAATAGTCAGTGTCCCCTTTGACTTTCGCGTAATATGGCTCCATTTGCGACATAACCTCTTTTTGCTTTAGAGTTTTGTAAACTTGGAAGGAATAATCTAAAAGTTAAGTGTTTATGTTAATTCTATGCTGGCTTCTCTGCTGATGCTAAGATGTGGGTGGGGAGAGGAGAGAAATCATGTATTCACTGCACCCACTCCTCTGGGTGCGGATCCCAGACCTGCAGAATGTATATCCTCTAAATATCTCTGCAAAGAGATTAAAGCCAATGTATCATTTTCTGGCATATGTCTTGCAATTTCATGTATAACTTATCCTGTGCACACCGCAAAACACATTGTTATGGAATCTTTTGATTCAAATGCCAAACACGCTCCGTCAGCAGGGGAAAATTATTTTCTGAATAAATCCAAGAAGGAGTTTCCATTTACGTTTGAAGAAAGAGGGGGAAGGCCCTATCCTCTGATATGGTTATCAACCAGAGTGAATTACTCAAGTTTGTGGAAAAGATGGGGTGTAATATCCTGGTGATAACTGTGAAGAAAATATTTGTGATCGGAAAAGGGAGAGGAAGGAGCTAGAAGAGAGAGCTTTAATGACGGCATTCACACAAAAAGTTGTCAATGTAATATTTATATTGTTTTAATTAAATACATGTAACTATTTGGGATGACAACATAAATAGAATCGCATGTCAAGGCTACAAAACACCATCTCACTTTAACGATCTGAGCAGGATGATGCATGCGTGTCTCAAGCTTTGTTCTCTGCTTTCAATTTCATTGCTTTATGGACGTTTTCATGGCATATGGTGGAAGAACAATGCATTTGAGCAAACTGCAGAAGCTGGGAGCCAAACAGCTCTTTCATGAAACTCAAGTGGAGGCCATTGCTATCACAGGAAGGAGATACTTTTCCTTAGGAAGGGTTGAACCATTGCATATGGAGGTCTGGCTCAGGGAATCAAGTGGTAGAAGTTAACAGAAGAAAACCCTCTGTGTTCCATTTTGGCTCCAGATAATCTTTGGAGCAGTTGGGGCTAGCGGAGGGGTACATTAAGGCCAGTCAGCACGGGTGTGACTCAGTCCTGTGGAGATGTGTGTTGGTACGCAGCAGCCCCATATATCCCAGGAGCTCTATTTCAGACTGTGGGATTCCAAACTGAGAGGGTACAGTGCACATACATCACATTTTTTGACTTTATTTTTGTACTAGGGATCCTAGAACTAAATCAGTGACAGAGCCTGAAGCTTTTCACGAGCCAGATGCACTGTTCTCTGATTTGTGGGTCTAGCTGAGCTGGAAATGAGATTTGCAGTACTGTGGTGGTCCCCTGGCTCCAGCATTAATGGACTAGGAGCCTGACTCCTGAAGCAAACTGGTCCAGCCACAGCATCACTCCAACTTAAAGAAGGTAGTTCCCCTAAGAATAGCTGGAACATATTTTCAGTCATGCTGTGTCTCCCCATGCCATGCCACTGACAGCTGTGGGATGTCTTCTTTGCTAGACAGGGATTCCCCTATTTGCAGAGGATTTTGCTGTGGGTAAGATCTGCTGGATTTGGGGCTGCTTGATACTGTCTGCTGAGTGGAAACGGGACATGCTGACTAGCGAACACTTTTTTTTCAGTTTTTTTTCCTTGTGGTGGAATAACCATGTAATCACATTGCCAAGTCAGTGATTGATGTCCAATTTCTGTGCCATTAGTTTTTCATTATTATCGGCCTTTAGTTCTGACAATTTTATCCATAGTATTTTCCAAATAAGTGTTCTCAAATGTGGAAATGAAAGCTAACAAATTAAAGGCAAATATCCACCTTCTCTCTGAAAATAATAGTCACAAAGAATGAAGAATATAAGGGCTAATTCAGCAGGGCTGTCCAAATTGTTGTTACTGAGGCTCCTGAGAGATGAAGTCCCAGATAATGGACTAATTGCTTTAAAGTGAACATCACGAGTTTGAGGGATAGGATTAGAAAACTTAGGTTTCCTACTATGACCATGGTACTTCTCTTAAATAATTAATGAGTTCTAAGATCAGAGGACCATTAGGATTATCCAGCTCTTACAATATAGGCCATATATTTCACTTGGGGATTTCTGCCTGCTCCACTGTGAACTAGAATATGTACTTTAGAAAGCCCTCCGATCTTGTCTTCAGGATCCCCCAAAATCCTCCTCCCTGGAAATCTTTTCTCTGTGATTTGCTTGAAATCCCTTTAAAAATCCATTGCTATTTCCAGCTTAAACTCCGCTGACCCTGTAACCACTGATGCTGTGAGAGCAGCAGCTCCCAGCTTTTTCATACGCCGCCCTCCCTGCCATCCCTTCCCGGCTACAGAGCTGGGAAATCACTGGCAAGGCAGGCTGTGCAGGGTGACCAAGGCTTTCTGGCTTTTTTATGGCTATCTAACGGACCCAGCCTTGTATGGAGGGCTCTGATGGATTAGATCCTGCTGGAATTGGAAGTCTTCTCCCCTTCTTCAGATTATCACAGACCATACGTGAAAACCTTGTTAGCTTGCTTCTTGGCAAGTTGGGTCTGCCGGATTCATGTGCTCCTTCACGGAGTAGCTGGTTCTGCAGAATATTTTTTGAATTCTTGGCTGAACCCCATTTTCTTCTCTACATTCACCTTTTTTGTAAGACCATTTTGCCACAATCCCCATTAGAGGAACTCATCCTGTCTGCCTGATTAAGTTATTTCCAGAATCTCAGGGGTTTGATTAAAGAGTAACTACCATGTATCTTTAAAAGAATATATTTGTTCAATCTTTTGTTTCCTTTAGTTATGTATTTTAATTTACCATTTAGCAACGGTAGGCCTCAGCTTCTGCTGCAGCTTCACTGAACTACAGAGTTATGTGAAGATTCATACACACAATAGGTGTCTAAGTAACCATTTTACATCCAAAACCTCCAGGGAGAAGTTTTGAGAGGCCCCTTTTGGGATGTTAATTAACTTCCTTTCCACTGTTTACTGCTCCTACTTTCACAGGGAATTTAATGTTATTCTAGCAAAGAACCCATCTCTTTCTTTACAATTTTTACTCTACATAAAGTGACAGTTTTTGACAGATTAACGCTTAGTATAGTACAAAATATAACACATAACATTTTTCAAGCATTGTGATTATCAGACATGCACTCCTGTGTCTTAACAGCATCATATGGAGATATTTTAGCATACACATATAGTATGAAATAGTATAAAAATATTAAACTCTGCATTTCTGTGGGGTCTTTCATATAATTTTAAAGTTCTGTAAAAACATCTTGGGTTTTGCTTTCCCCTCTCCTCTGTGAATTCGGGGAGCCCTAAGTATTTACAGGAGGTTGACCGAGATAGAGAGCCAACTTTCTCTTTTTTTCCCTTCCACTTTCTCCCTTTCTAAAAATTATAAGCAGGACCAAATTCCATGTTGGTGAGAATCTAATGGGTCTTTCATATAATTTTAAAGTTCTGTAAAAACATCTTGGGTTTTGCTTTCCCCTCTCCTCTGTGAATTCGGGGAGCCCTAAGTATTTACAGGAGGTTGACCGAGATAGAGAGCCAACTTTCTCTTTTTTTCCCTTCCACTTTCTCCCTTTCTAAAAATTATAAGCAGGACCAAATTCCATGTTGGTGAGAATCTAATCTGGAGGGATGTGCTAGTGGCAGGAAGACTTTATGCAATGTAGTTAAAGAAATAAAAAGCAAT
>NW_008795401.1:394613-404472 GCF_000699145.1 Aptenodytes forsteri | reverse complement strand
GACTTTATGCAATGTAGTAAAAGAAATTAAATAGCAATAGCTACCACTATGTAGAGAAAGTGGTACACAAAGTTTTGCATTCCAGATCTTTAAACTTAGCCAAGCTCCCCTCTGCTCCTCATTTCTTGCTGTGAAGAATGCTAATAGTATCAGCTCCAGATTGCTGCTTTTTTTAAAAAAAAAAAGTTTCAAGTTAGGTCCCTGAACTGAAAATTTGCTTTCCAAGAGCACCGAGTGATTTACATTTTCTGTCACCATCAGTGGGAATTGCTGGATACTCAGCACTTTAGAAAGCCATCACACCTATGAAAATGCAACGTGCTTCCATGAAGAGGAGACCTAGAATTGCCACTTTTAATTAAGAACAAAGGCATTCATAGTTACTTGCTTTAAACTTTCAAATTGCCTAGTGGAATAAAATGCTGATTTTGTTCAGCCTTTGGGATACAGACCCTTTCAGGATCAGTGTCAGTATTATCAGAATTAAATATCCTTTAGATTATTGCATCTCAAAGATCTTGTAGCTGAGAAATATGCAAGGTATGGGTATTTTTAAAACACGGTCATTTAAAAAATAGTCATTTTTGTAATTAACAAGTATCTGGAAATGGTATGTTTGACCTTGGCAAAAATAACAGCTTACACGATGTAAACAAAAGGAGTGACACGGTGGGAGTGCTACGTCCCTAGGGCCTTGTTACTCAATGCAGGTCTATTCCGCTGGCACAATTATGTCACTGGTGGGTATCAGGAGTTGTAGCAGGAGTTTGCTGTAGCAGCAAACAGCTCTTTTTAACTGATCTAATAAAGGTTATTTCATTTAAAGGGGATAGTTGACTGAAGGGTAGAAAGTGTGTTTTCCTTGACCAATGAGTTCAAAAGTTTGGTATCCTTTTTTCAATCATTATAGAGCAAGTAACAGATTAAGCCGTCTCTGAACATTAAACTAGACAGACTGAGCTTCTTCGTTTGTTTTTTTTTCCAGCTTTTTATGCATTCCTGTGGCTTTCTTCTGAATCTTTTACAGTTTGTCATCTTCATTCTCCAAGTGCTGCCACTAGAATTTGATCTAGTACTTCAGGAATAATCTCACTGATGCTGTATATACTAGTAATTTTATCTCTTTTCTTCAAGCCTTCTGTTCAGAATGGAGGAAATGAATTTGATCTTTGTGCTGCAATGCCGGGGAAGAGGGAAAGGAAGCAGAGATGAGATTTTCAGGCTACATACGAGGAGTGAGACACTAGGATTTGCAGCAAAAATAAATTTTCATTTGCCTTCTCCAGATGAATCTCACTAGCTACAAGCAAATCTGGTCAGTATTGGTAGGGCAGTTGGAAGTAGATAGCCTGGTCATTTGGGTAATGCTGTGGGAGGTAAATAATTTTAGCTGAACAGCCGGCTACTTAAAAAGCTGGGACACGTTAGAGCGATAATAGTGTCTCAATATTGAAGCTGCTCTTGGCATAGGTAGAGGCCTGGTCTTGATGTAAGAACAGAAGTTGCCATCCAAAATAAATCATAATGATTTCCAGTGCATTACCAAGGTTTCTTAGGATGTGTGAGTGCTCTGTACTCTAATTACACTGAGCAATTAAGCAGCAAGATCAGAGATACATGGGACAAGAGGGGTGAATGATAACCTACTTGGAAAAAACTAACATTTGAGGCTGGCATTAGAACATCCTATAACTGTTAATGGGTGTTACTCAAGGGGGAGGAAGTTCTGTGTGGGAGGCATGAGGTGACATATAGCTTAAATATATAGCCAGCCTTTAACACAGTTAATACAGTCTATAGTCAAACTTCTACATGAACTAATAACTCTTTAAGGGATTTATGGTTCAGAAATACTGATCAGGGGATTGAGATCTCAATTTAAAATGCTATAAAGGCAGAGGATAATGTGGTAAGGAGGGTAACAGAAAAGATTTCTCCTTTTGCCTTTGGAAAGCATTGGCTATAGGCAATACGTTTATGCCAGGTGTTTGGGTTTTTTTCTTTTTTAAGTTCTCAGAGACTGTGCTCCTACGAGGGAGCACAATTTCCTCCTACAGTTTCCCTTTCTGAAAATTACTCAGTTTGTGCAGATCTCACAAAGGAGATGCCAACAGTGAGTCATTGGTCACCAGCTCTGTCCTAAGGCTTTCAGCTAGCTCTTGCAAAAGCTATAGTGATCCTTACCGTGCTTATCTTTGGTAAAGCCTCCCAAAATAGTGGGGAAGACAGGGTTTAAAATGAAATGGCCTTCATTTTCTGACACTGAAATCAAGTTTCAAAATTAGTACTATTTCAAATAATTGTGAAAATTCAGCTTTACATTTGAGAAATGCATGTAAGATGCAGTGAGTTGATTTATCAGATTAAGATTTCACAATTGTTATGTTTTGGTAGTAAATTCTGAGGGTGTTGAGTACACTCAGTTGAAAGATTCTATCTTCAAATGTGTGACAGGGACATTACTGTGCTTTTGTAGGTATTAAGCCTCTGGAGATGTTACTCTAAACCTGAAAATTATACCTGTATGATCAATCACGTGCATGGCAAACATGGCTAGTTTTTTCATTAAAATAAAAACATGTGGGCATGTTTTGACACTAGTATTACAGGATTAATTAGCAATAAAAATACTATACAAGAAACACTTGTCTGGTTAGATAGTTAAATGTTTCTGTCTGGAAGCAGATTTTAAGGAAGCAAGTAACACGAGGCTGCACTAGTACATGATCTTGTTTGTTCCTTTGCCAGGCATGGGTTAAATGCAGCAATGCTGAGGAGACCCAAAAGTAGCACAAGGAGAAAAAAAGACTGGTCTAGGTTGAAGCCAGTCACATATCTATAGAATGAGGTGATGCTCCCTAAAATCTATGTCCTTAAAATATATGTCCATCCATATGGTGCTGAAAATGATTTCATAGCCTCTGATACACCATTACTCTCATGAATTTAAAGCCACTGGTTGGGCAATTGGGATTGAATGAGGTGTGGTGGCAGATTTGTTTTTTGAATACAGAAGAGGATATTGGATATTCAAACCACATTTTTTTGTTGCCTAAATATGAGCCAAAGCTATGACTCATGGAGCCCCGTGTTCCCGCTTAGTTGGTGAAAAAATTTGGGCATAGGAAGAAGAGCAGTTCAGAGCACCTTAGCTGCTGAGGAGTGGCAGCATGAATGCCTCCCGCTTTCCTCCCCTCCTCTCCCTTAGTGTAGTCAATGCTGAAATAATGCTGGTAAAGAAGGCTGGTCCAAGGACTATTCACCAGCAAAATCCTGTTTAAGCCTCTAAGAAAGGTATTAAGTGGGATTTAAGCAACATCTTGGCCTACACTGGCCCTCTGCTCCAGGAAGAATCTCATCCTGAGTTTAAAAAGTGTTTAAAAAATATATTTTCAATAATCACATCATAGAATCAGGAGACTAAGCAATAGAAAATGCCTATTAAGTCACTGTGTTAAATTGTTGCCGTGCAGGACTGTGCTACCAGAGTGTGCTTCCTACTTAGTGTTGTGCCCAGCTAACATGCTAAATTTCTCAGTCTAGGGAATTCCCATAATAAATTTTGACCCTGCTGCATTTCATTTGGGCATAGCCTTGTACAGGAAGAAAAGCAGTATCTCCTTCCCCACACGAAGGGCTCCGCACAGCCTTGCTGCTTTCTGACTATAGGCAATGGTGACGAAGAAAAGCAAGGGTTATGCATTTATTTCACCTCACAAATTATTTCACCTCATGTTTGTGTCCAAGAATGCATGGAGGGGAATAATAATTGGTTGGGCTTTTTTGTTGCCCACCCAGTTGCACACGTGAGTTGGCAGAAGAGTCGCTGCGGACAGTTAGTAATAAATTGAGCGTATCTCCTGCTTGGGGCTATTCTCTGGGCCCAAGGCAGACTTTTATTGCTTTTTCATTCAATATAATTTTGCTCTTTTTGCATTTATTTATCTATTTACTTCCATGCCCTCATGTCATGCAATATATAGATTGTAATTAGAAATTAGAATGTTTATAATTAGACTTTATTTGGAGATTTTCTGTAGAAGCTTTTTAGTTGCATGTCAGTTTCAAAATAATTTATTGACCTAGAACACTGTGTTCTGAAAATTAAAAAAATACCCTTACTTTCTGCAGCAAACTAATACTTTGTTTTGAAATGTCAACTATTCACAAAATAAATTACCAAGCTCAGAACATATAATTTCAAATCTGATTTATACCAAATCAAACTTCTGTCTATGAGCCCTTCCATTTGTTTTTCTTTCAGATTATTGAGTCATGAAAACCTTTGAGGTTTTGGGTTTCCATCCCAGCTTTGCACAGGGCATTTCTTTTGAAATCTTGAATTTCCACAAGGTGGCAAAAGAATTTGCTATTCAGCTGCATGTATAATGACACTGCGCTGAAAGTCGGAGCTTTTTTCTGCTTGGACAAACAAGCATCTCCCAGGCCAGACGTTCTTCCCCTCCCTGTCCTTGGGTTTGGCTCTTGCATTTCCCTCCCTTGCCTATGACAGCATCCCAGTAGGTGTGGGGGGCTTTCTGTGCATGGGGGGATGGGGAGAGCTGGCTGCTTGCGTGGAGGGAAGGGATCACCCAGGTGGCTGCTTACATGAGAGTAGAGTGCATTGCTGCTGTGAAGGGGGCAGGGAGGATGGTGCTTGCCTGAGGGGTGACGTAGGCGGCGAGTGCTGGGGAGCAAAGGTGCAGGTTCTTCTCTGGTCTGGTGGTCCCATCTATATTCCCTTCTCACCTTGGTGAGTTTTGGTTATCCTGCAGCAAAGAAGATTTTCTCCTGCATTACTGTTTTCTCTCTGTTTCTGCATGCACAGCATCCGTTCCATTCTGCAGCCTGGCATATTACTTGGAAAACTGCAAATAGTGTGATGAAATTACTAAGCTAGCTACGACAATATGTGAAATGCCTGTCAAAAGCTGTGTGACTGTATATGGGGGGAACAGGCCTGAATTCTGTATATGCTCAGAACTCACACTGATTTTAAGGGAAGCATGGGGTTTCTGAGCAAATCAGAATCAGGCAGAGGATATACAGCTTTAAACTGATGCAGCTGTTGCACTAGAAGTATATAAAATATTATCAATACTCGAGGCTGCGTATTCTCTGTTTGGTCTGTAGGAAGTCAATTGAAAATGTGATATGTGCAAGATAAAACAAACGGAAGCAATCTTCCAACCCAGCGCTGTACAGATTGCTGCAAATACGAGTTCAGTATGCAACCACTTCGATCAATCCCTAGAATATCCATTTTCAAAAGGATTGTACTAGTTTGTTTATTGATTTGTCACCTATGGATGAGTATTTCTGCTACAGAAATTTTTAAAATGACACGTTTAAAATTAGACTTGGCAGAGCACTTTGCCTAGAGATTATTCTTGTGAAGTATTGATTCACAGCACTGCTGTGAGCTGGATTACTGTCCAAATTGGAAAAGCCAGCCATAGAGAGGTCTTTATCCTTTAATAACAATTAGCTCCTTTCTTAGAGGGACACAGCTGACTGAAACAAAGGAAAGCTGCAAAATGTCAGGGAACCGGGGAATCTAAGGCCTGTTCTTCAGGGATGTGGGCTGCAGGGGAAGGGAAGGAAAAAAGATAAAAGCACCAAGAAAGATGGTTTTCTGGAACTGGAAACTAGACACGCTGGTGCTGTTTGTGTTACTAATAATCAGGTGCTCTGAGGAACTGGATCGCACTCGCCTCTCTCTTCTCGGGCTTTCACCCACCAGCTGCCTGATTGATCAGAGAAACCTAACAGCAGGCGTGTTGCCTGCTGTCCATTTAGCCTTGAAACATTTATACAAGCATTCGTGGATGCTGAAGAACTATGAACTCCAGGTATCATTCCATGACACGCAGGTAAATGGACGTAGGTGTAGAGTTGTGTAACGTTTGAGCCTCCTCTGTGATCATGCTTTTGAAAGTTTGCAACTGAATCCCTTCCTGGCTAATCCCGCTCTGCTGAAATACAGCAAATGTGGCTGTCTGGAAAAGTTTGGGCTGTTAGGTGGATGCCCGACTGTGACGGGGATCTTGCAGTGCAATCGTGCCCTGCTGGTGCTAAAAGCAGGAATAAAGAGCGTGTGAATTAGGAGGGATGGCAAACACCTATGGCTCTTCAGGTGTTTCTGAGGTACCCAGAAAGCCTTCCCCACATCCATGGTGTGCTGAGTTGCTCTGTTCTTCTGCACTGTCTTCTGTGCCTTGCTTTTCCTTCTTTCTCTGGTGACAGCTCTGTAGATCACTGCCTTCTATTTCTGCTTCTGTGTGAGCAGGAGAGAGCTCTGTGCTGCGCCATCAGGGCAGGGCGTTTGCCTGTGTAAAGCCTTGCTTGCTGGTTCCGGGAAAAATTAAGGGCTGATAGAAGAGGTGAGGGTTCTGAGGAGCTAGATGTAAAGAGTATTGAGATGCTACCTGTTGTCATAATACTTTCAAAATTGAGAAAAGCTGTGTTTTTTACTTTTTCTTCTAGGACTGAGATATCTCTCTATCTTCTGTGCAGAAATTAAATCAAGATAACTAATTTCTAAGGCCTGTCTTTTAGGCTGGCCAAAACAACTGTGACAAAATTGAGAGGAGGGACTCACACATCAGGGTCATCTGGGACTGTAAACCTGTTCTTAAGGAGATTTTCACTGATTTGAACTTCTGTCTCCCGCATCGGAGACGTGCTGTGGAGCAGATGCCCTCAGGCTCATACACACTTACATGCATATGTGCATACAGGCTCCATATATAGTAGTAAACTGCTTAATATTTTTAAGTTGCAAAGTGGTCCATCTAAACATATTTGCTTATCTATAAACCTTGGTTTATTTGCTATCTATAAACATGGACTATACTGTTATGATTAAGTTATTAAAATTTGACTTTATTACACGAATAACAGTTGCACTGCATTATATAATGGGAAGAAGGTATTATGTGTCTTCTTTTGAAGCTCTAGAAAATTATCCAAGGGAGAAATTCTAATGTAATTTTAATTGTGCATTTGGTTCATAAGCACTTATGTGTAATTTTTGAAGTGCTTAACTTATAACAAACATGATCCCATATGCTATAAAATTACTTGAGGATAGCTTCCATGTTTAATAATGTAACACAAATGTATCAACTGCATATACTCATTAAGAAAATGTCTGTCTTGTAAATTACTTTTAATACAATTCACTGTTTTATTTATCTGTTTATAAGTTCCTACTGGAAATGTAATTATAGATATGCAGTCCTGAAAAATGTGTACATCTTTGTTTCTTAAGTAAAAAGATGAAGATGTGCAGTAACATTTCGGTTTAAATAACTGGAAAGTGTAGATGTGAGTTTAAGTGGGCAGCAATTAAAACCTACTGGTATTTGCTCAGATTCAGTGCTTTTAATCCTGCTTCATTTTGGCTGGGTGGGGGTGTAGGTGAATGTTTATTTGTTAATTGTGTTTGCATAGTTTCCAGTGCTAGGAACAACTCCAAAATATTTTTCCTCACATAAACGTTCAATAGATTTGAATTGCAGAACTTTAGCTCTGTTGCACTGACCTCTACAACTTGAATTGAAATATTGAAGTAATCTATAATTACCTTTTTGAAACAACCCCTGGAAAAAGACATGTCATGATGACTTGTAGGAGATTAACAAAATGTGGGGCATTAGATTTCTGATTTTTCTTCCTGGTTCTGAGAGTAGAATGCACAGTCTTGAGTTTTAAGTACTGATTACAGACAAGCTACAGAGGTCCCTGGATTTAATAGTTTCTCAGGGACAGTATGGATGTGAGAGAGCTGATTCTGCTTATTAATGTTGTGAGCCCAGATCTGCCATATGTGACCTTACACAACCTTTCAATTAACTTTATTTTAAGTAGAAAATACAGATGCTTGGCTCTTTGGATGCGAGATCTTTCAGGAGTGGGACAGATAATTGACTTTTTGGCATAGTTAACTAGGAAGAAAGAAAAGAAAAGTTACATCCAAAAATATTTGTGTTGCTTTTGCTGAAATAAGAAAAGGAAAAAAATCATGTCACCCAATATATGATGTTGCACAGGGCTTGAACAGCATTGTAGCTTCATTCATGAGCACAGGGGAGCAGGGTTGCACTCTGTCCTGTGCCCCTGGGGTTTTGAATCCATGTCCTCTGCCTCCCATGAGAGAGCACTGCCCTACTGCATGGTAGGGTGTTTTGGGGAAGGTTCTCAGTCTTTTGCTTTGCTACTGTTTTATTTCAACTAATTAAGCCTTGACTACTCCAGAATGTAAGTGGTAACTATGAGGCAAAGGGAGCACTCTTGCAAGAACTGTCTGAGTTCTTTGTATTAAATGAAGCTGTTTCAGCAGGAGCCTTTGGGAAAACTTTCTTCAGCAGAGTACTTTATAATCTGGTGGCTTTGGCACTGAGCTGAAAACCGAATGCTTTCTTTGACTGATTTCTTTCAGGTCTCCTATGATTTAATGTGTGTTTCCTAATTACTGTGCTGTCAATTCCTTGGAAGTGGGAATCCCTTGAACACTCATGATGTAGCACTTCCACGTAAAAAAATGCTCAAATATTCACTGAGAATGAAGAGCAAGTGAGTGAAAAAGATCTAGTTTGGTAGATGGCTGCTTATCCCTCAAATGGTACATCTTCGTCTGCAATGTTTATTTATTTATACCAGAAGGACAGTGTTAACAGGACTGATATGCAGGGGCATCTTGGAGAGGGGTGTGATGTGTTTCCCCCTATAACTGAAGCAGGGCTGAACTTGGGTTGTGTGGAGAGCCCTAATCCTTGAAGTGTTGGACAAAGGGAGTGGGAAGGCAGAAAAACTGCTTCTGCAGATTTGTGAATCTGACCATGGAGCAGCTTTTTAGTGTAGTAGAGGAAATTATGCCCTTGAGATTTTTACCCATGGGGGTGGGCAGCCAGGTATAATTGAGCTGTCTGCGTATCACTTTATTTCTGTCTTTCACCGTATGGCTGACATCTGGAGGCTCTCCTTCTACGCCATCCTCAGGGTGACCAGGCTGGTGGAATCTTACAGGCTTAGGCAAATCTAAAAATAGTTTTACTGGTGGATAAAGAACAGTATTTTGGTACTGTTATTCTAGTTATTCTAAGTTATTCTTCTGTTCTTACCTAGTTTTCTGTGAGTTAGTAGCCAATACAAGGGCTGTGAAGCCAGTGCTTTGATTAGCGATGATGTTAACAGGAAACGTTCACGTGCTGTAACTGGGACATGGCTTGAGCATACAAATAGACTTAACTCTACCACTGGGATTTTCTGAGTAGTGCTGATTTGCACTCACATTGCTTGTTGACACTTGGCTGAGTCTATCCTAATGTGTATCATCTCTGACAGGGATGATACAACATGTCCCAGTCTGACTTAAAGGCTGGTTGTCTTTTCTTTGGTAATAAACTGGTTCCTTTGTAGTGGAATGGCACAATAACATGATAGCTGTGCGTCAGCTTATTTAAGGCATACCTTTATGTGCTTATTAAAAAAACCCCAACAAACAGCAATGGAACAGTCACTGAAAGTGACACTGATAAGCAAATTATTTCTACAGTGAAAATTTCAAGGTATGCTTGTTTTCTTATCCTACCTAAGTAAGAAAAAATTTCTGCTTCAGGCTCAAGATGCAGGAAGCTGAAGCATTGCACTAAGTTTTTTGGATTGTACATGTACAGGAATTTCTGCTTAAAAGCAAGTAAAAAAATAGACATTTTGCAATGGCATTCACATACAATATCACTTATTAATTAGAGTATTATTTCATAAACAAGAAAAAATAGCTATTGGTTTTCACGTGTGCAGCTGTCGTGGTTTAACCTCAGTCGGCAACTGAGCACCACACAGCCGCTCGCTC
>NW_008795401.1:320376-394120 GCF_000699145.1 Aptenodytes forsteri | reverse complement strand
AGCTGAAAAGTCCTTGACTAGTGTAAGCACTGCTTAGCAACAACTAAAACATGGGTGTGTTATCAACATTGTTCTCATCCTAAACCCAAAACACAGCACTGTACCAGCTACTAGGAAGAAAATTAACTCTATCCCTGCCGAAACCAGGACAGCAACTCATTGCACATGATCTGTAACTCCATCTTGTACATTCATGTCTTCTGAGATGCTCTATGAACCCATCTGCCAGGACAGGCATAGGAAACAAAAGTATCATTGTCATGCATGTTTGGTAAAGACTTGACATTTTGGAAACTTTTGTAAATGGGTGTTATTAGAAGGCCATGTGTTTGGTAAGTCAGTTCTTGACATCTAACATTCACATGAGCAAGGTATTGTATTTTGCAACTTAGAGAATACAGTTTCTCAATACAGTATCATAGGCATGAAAATTGTGAACCATAAAATACTTGCCAAATGCTGATTTTACCTTTCCTAAACTGCCGTATCACTATCCCTATTATTAGAACTGTCTAACTGAAAACAAGAAGAAAAGGTGCTCTGTTATCTATATTTTTTTTTCCCAAAAAAAAGTCTTTATTATGATTTCTGGCAATAGCTCTTTGTTTTCTAAATCATATATTTAAAACAAAGAATAAGTAGATGAGCCTGGCTAAATTCCTTATAAGCTATTCCTTATAAGATATTCTTGTGAACTGCCACGAAAGGTATCCAGTTTCCATTTTATTCTAATGTTTCACTTTTCAGTGCAGCAGAGGTTCAGAGATGTACAAACGGTACACATCAGTTGCCTTATGTTAACCCTTTCTAAATGTTATTTGAGCTAATTCTCATACAGCAAAAAGAAATGTAGTCTTTCCTAGCTGTTGACCCCAAGGGACTCAGTCTTTATTCATTGATGTAATTCTATCTTTTTATTCTATCTTCTTAGTGTCACCCTTCCTTTATTTCAGGCCTTTGAAGTTGCTCGGTATAATGCACCTTACATTTATGGATGGTGTATATGCAGACATCTGATGTGAGAAAAATGATTTGGGCTTAGCATTTTTTTGTTTTCCTGCTACTGCTATTAAGCCATAAGGAATTTGAGCAGAGGAGTCGGTTGGTGGATCCAGCGAGGGCTGACAGCCCCGGAGAGGGGTTTGGCGCTGTGAAGCCGGGGGTGTTTCCAGGCATGTCCAGGGCAGAAGGGCTCTGCTAGGACTGGGCTTCATCTGAGCTGGGTTTGGAGGTCTGGGCTGGGGATATCTACCTTCAGCTAGTGTGGCGGGGTTTCCTGTACTGTCAAGGAGTAGGCACTTCTGTGTGGAAAAATTCCTTTGACCTATTTTAGGTGAGGATTTTAAGATAAAAAGAATTGTATCCTGGAGAAAGCTTATTTCTCTCTGTGAAGTATAAAGGGAGCCTCAGCTGGCTAGTATAGATGTAGATGTCTCCTATGTGGAGGTCTGTATTGCGTCAGCTAGAGCCTACCCTAGATGTCTGTGAGAATTTGAATGTAAAAAGCTGTAGTAAAAATGAGTTTCCATCACCTCCGGCTTTCAGTGGGATTTCAGCAGACGGTCCAGGGAACTCACTTCCCACCACCCCCACTTCATCTTTATTGGTTACAAAAAGTCCTTCTTTGGTCTCTCATGTCTAGCCAGAAAGCCTGGAAACCAGGTCAGCACAGCCATATCGGGAGGGTGGCGGCACTGCGGCCAGGAGTGAAGACCGGGAAGCTCCTCTGCGCCACCCCTGTGGGCACCCAGGCCACTCCTCACCTGAGCTGATGAAGGGCTTGCTGCTGCCACGTGGCGCATGGCTGTGGCATGGGTATGCCTCCCCATTTACAGCTTCTTCATAGATGAAATTTTGTGACGCTGGGGAAACATATCCTGCTCTCTGGTCTTGCTTTTAACTCTTGTGTAAGGAGAAAATTGTGAGAACTATTCATGGAGAGCGCAATTTCTTTCAAAATCACAAGGACTGTGAAATCACATTACTATCACCAAGCCTTAATTTCAAAAGCCAAAGGAAGGGTAGTTTAGATAGTCTTGACATAATTTTTGAAATTACATGTGCTTATATTTTCCTTTCAAAATTAATTTCAATTGAGATGGTAGAGAGTTTTTAACTATATTACACATTAAAATTCAAAATAAAAAAAAGTAAACATTTAAATTACTGTTTTTATGAAGATTAAACGTTTCAGTCAACACAAAATGGATTATTTCCAGAATTCTCTTTCATGGAGAAATTCAATGTTTGGGATTTTCTGTTCCTAATAACATGAAACCCCCTTGCAAAATTCTTCACAAAATCACTTGCTTTTGTTCTGCACCTCCTTGCTCATGTCTCCTCATGGATGTTTTGCTTGTCATGTCTCCTCATACATGTTTTGCTTGTGTGAAATTCTACACAGATATGTATTTTGTGATCTTTATTGTAAAAGTTTCATAAAATGCCCCTTTTTGGATTCTACAATGAAAATGGCGATCCATCAGAATAATCAGATTCTGGAAAAATTAGTGCATTTAAGTACACTTTGTTTAGGGCAATTTCAATGCAAGTTTTTATGCTGGTGTGTTGTGTTTGAATGAATCCGAGTCTCTGGTGAATACTATTGCTCTTGGAGCAATTTACATGATTTTGATTTGTGACTTGTGCAGTCAGCCTCTAAAGAAATACCACCAGTGATGTCTTTATTCTGCTGTCATTCTCAGGCACGTCTTGCAATTTTCTTAGCTTTCACTGTAAAGCAGTGATAAAACAATGCAGGGACCTGTTTTGCTTCTGAAGGCAAGGAATTAAAAAAAAAAAAATTGTTAAGTTCTGGATCATTTGTAGCTAGGCTAAAGTGTGGCAGCCTCACAAACTGCTCCGAGAATGGTGAACTGCTGGACAGTTAATACAGTGTCAGGAGAAGTAAACCAGGGCCTCTTTCAAAGTAAGTGAGAGGTGGTCAGACCACTTGACTCATTTGAGTAGTTCCACTGAAAGATTAAACATTTTGGTTTTGCATCGCAATTAAAGTTTATTCATTTTTTTGCTTAGGCAATCTTTTGAAATAAAAATGTCTTTCACTTTCAGGCACCATCTATCCATTTCAGATACAAACTGATACCATACCATTAGAAGCATTTTCTTGTTTGACACAGAGGCACAGTAAATATTTTAAACATACAGAAGGAATCTGGAATAGAAAAGAAATGAAGCACTGTTCTCTGAGGCTGTTCATACCCAGTTCTTCTGGTTATTCTCTAAATCTTCGATGTCCATCATAGTCAAAGTACTCAGTCCTGCTGTCCATTTCCTTCGTCTGTGGCTCTTATCCTCATTTCCCGCTGCAGGGGTCTTCTTGCTTGCATGTGCATTATCTGGGCTCACATCATTACTGCTCCAGAGCTCCTTTCTCCTGCCCATGACTGCTGACTCTGAGCATCCTGTGATTTCTCATCTGCCCACAGTAAGCGGGAGAGGCAGGGATCCAAGAGAGAGGAGTCATCAACAGGAGGCTGATGAAATGTTGTGAGGAGGAAGTAGGCGTTTCACAGAGTTTTAAAAAGAGAAGGAACAGGAAAAAGTGTCGCCTCAATATCTTATGAGCAATTTCCAAGCACAGGCATCCTTTAGGAGTGCATGGCTTAGTACCATCTAAAACACAAGAAATTCAAAGACCCAAATGTTGTGAACAGAGTGCTGTATTTGAAGAAGTGGGGTTTGAAGCTGTAGTGAGGGACGTTAACTCGAAAGGTATTTAGCAACTGGAAGAAGTGCAGAGAAATGCATTTTTATTCACATTTTTGTTTCTAGTGAGCTTTTTGTGGCCGAGTGGATCCAGTATTGCTGCAGTACTTTATGGAGGGTGTTTCATAGATTGCAGGCTGGAATGGAAAAATTTCTGAAAATGATGTTAAATGCATTAAGGAAAATCATGAGGTTTTTGTGATTTTTCTCAGTTTTGTGATTAAATTATGTCCAATTAAATATTTGTTCATTTTTACTATGAAGGTAGGGATGTTGAATTGCATTCACCATTTTGTTCCAATGATGTTCCAATTCTGAACGAACACTAATAGAAATACAAATTCCTCAATACATAAGAAAACTCACATGAAGATCTGACAGGTAGCTGGAATTGGTTTATAATATTTATGTGATACCTATTAAATTATTAAAACCTTACTGATACAAGCAATCATGTAGGTACTTGTATTACAATGAGAAGAATACTCTTGATCTCATTCTCATTTGCACAAAGGACTGTTTTACTGAATCCTGGCAAGGTAAAGGTGCCTTATAAAGGTCTGATCTTTGAGTCTACATAGCCAGAAATCACAACCACCACTAGAAGAATGAACTTCAGTGTAAATTTCTCTCCACAAAACTTGAAAAACAGTGTTAGTAAAGTAAGACATTTAACCTGTGGAATCGGTAGAAATGCAATGATAAGATACAAAAGGCAGAGGGTCGTTTGTCTTAAGTTTGGTGTGCTAGTAGCTGCAGTCAAAGTGGTGCTGTAATACAGGCATGCTTTTAAGCCAAATGAAGGGCCAAGCCTTTATCCTTGGGACTAAGATCTATTTATTAAGAGGTCGTATGGAGAACCTTCTATATGGGAAAACACAGGAGGAAGTGGCAGGAATATCAGAAAGCCTCTCCTTTGTAGCACAACCTACATACCAAACAACAGAGAAAACCAGGTGACTGAAGAGGCCTTGTGAGGGATAGTTGCGTGTAGATATTGGTATGTCAGTAACAGTTTTAATACAATAATCTTGGTAACGATGGGCATGGTGGCAGAAGTGTTAGTAGGCTGAACGTGGTGTGCTTATAACAAGAACTGCTAGTTCTTAATTTCTCATTTTTGTTATGCTGTCTGTCCTAACTTGGTCAAAACCTACCAGTAGATTAATTTGCGTAATATGGTAATCTTGACTTCATTAGCCTGAACTTCCATGGAGCACTTACTCTATTCATCAAGTGATCCCTACGTCAAGCTCACCAGTGTCCCTCAGAACTGTAATTTATCTTTTTGAAAGATGTGCAATTTTTATTGAGTCTTCCAAGGATGAAGAATTTACTGCATCTTTTGCAAAGTTGTACCAATGGGTAATTTCACATTATTTCTGGTTAAACTTCGCTGATTTCATATTTCAGTTGTAATATATAATGCCGTATCTGTTAGATTTAAGATGATACTGTATAGCTGATTGTGGATCATGTTCATTTCACCACTTTCTATCAGCTGTGATAAACAGACAAAGTGCTTTTATTTTCTTGCTGCAAGGCAGAATTTCCAGGAGCTACATCATTCATTGAATTAGTTTTCTGGAGAGAGAACAGAAGAGTATCACCATTCTCCGTTCCCCTACTTGGCTCCTACTTCACCCTGACGCTGTAGAAGTATGGTTCCCATAGCAAGTGGCTAGGCTGTTCCTACTGATGTGCTGAGGTCCAAAGAACTAGAGGGATACAAATCTTATATAGGAAAAGAGCCCTATTTATTTTTAAATTGTATATTAAGGTAAAAGTGTCTCTAGAAACTTTGACATGTCCTTGAGTTGTCAGCGCATAGAGAGTACTTCCTCTCCCTTCTTGGAATAATGCTGAGATATAGGCTGTCTTCATAAAGTATAAGGAGTTTAAACTGCAATTGTTTCAGTCTGAATTTTCTTGATAGACAGAACCACACTATGACCTTTTCTGCTTGAGAGGAATTTGAAACCTATCTCCCTGATGACAAAAAAACTCATTAGCATGAGAAACTGAGGATATTTTAAGACTTTACAGTTTCACATATTGGTGAAAGATTGTTAATCTTTATTTACAGAACATTACATACATAAATATGAAGTTCTCTCAATAGAAATGATATGACAGACATGTTGTGTACTTGGACTTTACGCTTACCTAAAAAGCCTGTATGTGTAAACATGTGTACCTATGTAGTACTATAGGAAAAGCTGTGGGATTGTTGCTAGTTCTGAATACAAAATCCAAATGACTGTTTTCTCGCTTCGGGTTTCATCTCTCCTGTATGAGAGCTCTTAGGTGTTATAGACATTTCTTTAAATGTCTGGAAGAGAACTGCTTTCAATAAAAGTATTTAATTTGAAATGATGGTATTTCTAAAGCTCCCATTACTTTTTACTTAAACAACTACTTTCTAACACACTTAACTTGTAGGACTTCCTGCCTTGCTAGTTATCGATAATTCTTTCATTCTTACTTTTATCTAAGTACTGCTAGTTTAGCCTTATAAAGTTCCTAAATACTTCCTCTCCCTTCTTAAGACCTGATCCATAACCAGGATCCATATGTACGGATAGGACCTCCAAAAGCTGAACTGAGATAAGTGATGGTGGATACAAAGATGATGTCTGATTCATCACACCTATTTTTAGATATGTGTGTCTGAGCTGGTCAGCCTTTATAGTCAAGACATTTAGATGTCTGCTTTAGGATGAGATGAATCCTGTCCTAGAAGAGGCTGTTTCTTTCCACTGTCTATAAAACTAACCTAGAATATTTACCGTAACTGTCTAAGTTTGGTCAAATGACTCACACTATGTATCTGGGCATATAAATAGGGATTTGTTGTGTGTGCTGTTCAGAGACATGAAGATCGTTAACTTGTTGACCAGCTGCTTTGCAATTTGTGCATTTATGGTTTTCTCACTCTTTCCTATTCATGAACTGATCTTCTCTTAATCCAGGGAATACCTTCGAGTCTGTGTGTGTGGTAATGCAGTGCCTGGATACCACCTAGGTTTTTACATGAGAGACCATTCATTTAGTGTCTGAGAATGAAACCCACTAATGGAAATACATCTTTGTACCTGAGGGACTGTTACCTCCCAACATCTGCCTGTGTTACCTAATACGTGTTCTGTTTACCTCCACTGTAGATTCCATGTTTGTCTAATTTTCTGCTTCCAGTGCTTCTTCTAGCACTGGGTTCAGATTTGTTTTTGTTATTTAATATCTTCATTTTGCAGGATGCTTTTGCTAAGTAATGATTTTGAAGCTTCCAAAATTTAATCTCTTTTGTTATTTTCTAAACGTATTTCTAAACTAAGTTCCTTGCTGTTATTTCCTTGGTTTTGTTAGTATTCTCCGTAGCACCCAGTTTAATAGCATCAGCAAATTTCCAGTAAATTAACCAGTTGTTTATTCCTTCCCTAAAAAAATTAAAATGTTAATCAGGACTGTTCTGACACTGATCCTTTGACAGTCTAATCATAATCACTTTTCCCAAACTTAGCAATTTGTTGTTTACCAACACTGTGGTACTTCAGCCACAGTTCAGACCATCCTGTCACGCATATGTAATCATATGTAATTAATTTGGTGAGATAATATAAAATGATATGCTAAATTTCAAATATTCTAAGTGAGTTCAAGTTTAGTTTTCAATTAAAATTCCCACTCAGTGGGCAGATGCATCAGGAAAGCAAAATCAAAGTGCAATGCATAACAAATGAAATGGAAAATAGTGGATACAATATTATAAACAGGCATTAGATAAATCAGTGATACATCTATACATGAGCTGTACTCTACCTCATCATAAATATGAATACAGGAGTAATAGAAGGGGTTCAGAGATGGGTGATGAGGCTGGTCAGAGGCCTGCGGATGCTTCAGTCAGAAGAGACACTTGCATAACTGGAATCCGATCGAATCCCCATGCTGCCTGATTTGAAGGAGGAGGTCAATCCCGAGTATCACAATCCAGGAAACTTACTCAACTGAGTTCCCCTAAAACAAAAAGAACCACCAAACTTTCTTTCTTTTGCTGTTGCATTTTACTTGGGTTAATTAAATATTAATTGGCCCAGACATCACGAGTAGAACCCCGTGACTGTGGTTTCTGGCTTCACTGGAATATCCACGTAGATTCTCGGTATTGCCTGTTTTACATGAGTGTTAGTCAGTCCACTTTTTGTATTGCCCAATGCATAATGCACAGGTGAGTCACACCCAGACTGTTCTGTCCTGTATCAGTTCCTCTAATTTGTTTGAACCGATAAATAAAATTGCTGCTTCCGTTATTATTTCATGTAAAGGTTGCCCCAGATCATCCTTTCCTTCTTTTGACTCAGGATTGCCCAAACATAGCTTTTTTAGAGCATAAGGAAATGTGGGAAAACTCTGGGTTCTCAAAATGAAGCTGCTGTCATGGAGACTTTCCATAGCACGCAAGAAAAAAACAAGTAGGAGAAAGCTCTGAAGTGAGTGCTGGCAGCGGTGGGGAAGGTGGTGTGATGAATGGTCAGGAAGCCACTCTAATGCTTTCATTTAAAAATAGACTTGCAGTCTCTTATGTGGTTACAGAGTAAAACTTGGAAAGATAATAGGAATGTATTCAGAAATCAAAAGGCAAATAAGCAATAAAAATTTATTATGATTATGTTCAGTTTCATGATATCTTGTAGCCTGACTCATGACTTTTGAATATCTGTAATGGATGATACTAGAAAAATACGAAAAAGATTCGTAACGTGTAGCAGTCAAGTAAGGAGCATAGTACCTGTCAGCCCTTTTGTAGTGGAACTTAAATTCCTGCCTTTTTTTCCTTTGCAGAGTAGGTGTTTTCTTTATATTGTTCCATTTGACTTTGAAGAAATATATCTTGTTAACAACTTCAGGCTTATCTTAGTGAATGTAGTTTATCTAGCAGAAACTTTATTTTGGGTTTCTTCTTTATAATGGTAAGAGATTGAGCATGTATTTCTTAAGAGGCTTTTTAGTTTACCTCTGGTAACAGTGTGCAATTCATGTAGGTCTGATTCTGCTAAAGCAGAAATGTGAGTTGAAATTGTGTGTATAACAGAGCAAGTAATTCAGAAACAAAGAATGAAGTTGGTCAGGTTGAGTCCTCAAAGTTTCTGAAAACAGAAATGTAGTGTAATAATACTTTATTCTTAAACTTTGCTATAGTGAATGGATTTTATGGGTCAGTAAAAATACAGAGACAGATCCTTAAATAGAAAACCAAATTATAAATACTCTTTTTCAGTTCCAAAACATGTCATTTACTTAGAACTTATCCCTCTAACTAAATATATTCCTCCTAAAGACTGAGAAGACAAGGCAGTTAGCAGTGGTGTCCTTCAGAGGTCGACCAACATTGGAGCTGATATTGTGTAATGCCTATATTATTGCTCTGGAGGATGGGATGGAGTGCACCCTTAGCACGTTTGTCAATGACACCAGATTGGAGGAGTGGTTGATGACTGGAGGCAGGGGTATATACAGAGGGAACTCAGCAAGATTGGGTTGAAAGGAACCAATCTGGGGCTCTTGGGTATAAGACATTGACATAATGGTGTGAGTCCAGCAGAGGGTTACCAAGATGATTAAGTGGTTTGGAGCACATGACATACAAAATTTAGTTTAAAATTTAGTTTTGAAATAGTTTATGTCAGGGAAGGCAAAACAGATTATTTGGTGAATCACTAGTATGAAGGTAAAGTGCAACTACCATATTGAGCTATCATCTCTTCATCTCATGGGCAACTTGTCCCACTCTCATGTCTGTTGGAGGGACAACACAGAAGGGCACAAGCAGCTCAGGATGTTTCTGGAGGGCATTGGTGATAACTTCCTAACAACACAAGTGATCAAGGAGCTCACAAGCTGATGAAGTATGGACTAGTGAAGTGGACAGTGAGGTGGACTGAAAGCTGTCTGAACTGGCAGGCTCAAAGTGTAGTGATCAGCAGCACAAAGTCTAGCTGGAGATCAGTCACTGGTGGTGTACCCCAGGCATCAATACTGGGGCCAGTATTGCTTAACCTCATAATTAATGATTAGCATGATGGGGCAGACTGTACCCTCAGCAAGTTTGCAGATGATACAAAACTAGGAGAAATGGCTGACATACCACGTGGGTGTGTTACCATTCAGAGGGACCATGAGAGGCTGGAGAAATGGGCAGACAGGAACCTTATGAAGTTCGGGAAAGGGAGGTGCAAAGTCCTACCCCCAGGGAGCAATAACATCAGGCACCAGTACATGCTGGGGCTGACCAGCTGGAAAGCAGCTTTCCAGAAAAGGCCTTAGGGGTGCTGGTGGACAACAAGCTGACCATGAGCCAGCAACGTGCCTTTGAGGCGAAGAAGGCCAACAGCCTCCTGGGCTGGCTGCATTAGGAGGAGTGTTGCCAACAGGTTGAGGGAGGTGATCCTTCTCGTCTACTCAGCATTGATGAGGCCACATCTGGAGTGCCAGTTCTGGGCACCCCAGTACAACAGAGGTATGGACTTACTGGAGCAAGTCCAGCCAAGGGCTACAAGGATGATGAGCATCTCTCATATAAGGAGAGGCTGAGGGAGCTGGGATTATTTAGCCTGGAGAAGAGAAGCGTCAAGGGGAAACCTATCGATGTTTATAAATGTCTGATGGGAGGGTGTAAAGAAGAAACAGCTAGACTCTTCTCATTCATGCCCATTGAGAAGACAAGAGGCAATGGGCATAAACTAAAACACAGAAAATTCTATCTGAATATAAGAATTTTTTTTTTTTTACTGTGAGAGTGGTTGAACACTGGAACAGGCTGCCCAGAGATGTTGTATAGTCTCCATCCTTGGACATGCTCAAAACACAACTGGACATAGTCCTGGACAACTTGCTTTTTCCGACCCTGCCTTGAGCACAGGGGTTGGACTAGATGATCTCCATAGGTCGCTTTCAACCTCAACCATTCTGTGGTTCTGTGATTCTGTGATTGTCTAGCAAGATGAACTAAGTTGAGCATGAGTGGGGAAGCACTGAAGGAATTTCAGGAATATCTGGGTATCTGAAGTATTGGCAGACTGATAATTTCCTGCTTTGTCCATGGTGAAAACCAATGTATAAGAACTAAGTATCAGGTTACCTAGATTTACTATTTAATAGGAAACCTGAAAGATAATTGGAATTGGTAAGGATTGAATATTTCACTTAACCGTGTTAAAGAGTCAAAATAACGCATGTTACCCTACTCCCTTTCCAGCTTAAAATTTGCAGTCTTAGTAACAGGAAATTGTAGAGCTTAAAAAAACTCAACACCTAAACAAATGGCAAGACAAGGAAGAAAAGATCATAGTGAAATGAACACAAGAAGGGACATTACATTCTTATAATCCATATATATCTTGAATTCTGTAGGAACAGTAGAAATCAAAATGGATTGATGTTAATCAGTTATGAGCAAACCTGCATTTTGCCATAAATATTTTGCAAAAGCACAGTGAAGTAAATGAGGGAATTGTTCACTACTCCTGTACTCTGTGTTGCAACAGTCATCTGGCAGATAAACAAGTTCTCTTAATAATGAACAGGTGCATGAAAAGTTCTCCCCAACAAAGCAAACAACCTGAGAAGAGTTCTGTGTTTCAGTATGCTGTTAATTCCTCAGCCTGGCAGAGAAGTAATTTTTTTGCAACTTTTACAAGTCACTGAACATCTTAACATAACTGGAACCAGTCAGCAGTTGGGTTCATCTATTATATTAAACCTGACTCAAATGTCAGTCTATATGTAAGATTAGCAGTGGTAGAATCACAGTTACATATCATGAGGCTCCAAATGTTTTTAGGGTGGCATTTTTAAGATACATCAGGAAAAAAAGGTGGAAGAATCTTTATTATTTGAAAACAAGATATTTTATAGGAATAAAAAAAAAGAACTTTTCTGGTTATTATCAAAGAGTCTCCAGTCCGGAAGTCAGGGTTGTTTTAAATCTGAAAGAATGGCATTTCAGTATAAAAGGAGATCATTATTACATATTTATTGTTTCTGGCAGTAATAGCAGCAGCAGTAGTAGTAGTAGTTGTAGTAGTTGTTGTACTTGTAGTTGTAGCAGCAGTGGTATATTCTCACACAACATGTAGACCTGGGGAGAAGCAGCCGTCAAATTGCCCATCATCCTAAATCATCACACGGGTACTGTTCAGTTCCTCTGTACAAGGGACCCCGCAATACCGGCACATGTCGGTTTGCAAGCCGTGGCTTGGGTCAATACTCTCGTGGGCTTTCTCATAGGCCACAGAAGTCTGTTACACAGGGCTTCACACATGGCACTGGCAGTGCCATCACCTGGTATAACCCGAGGTGGGATCTGACACTCTTCTTATGTGGGGCTCTGCAGGATGAGAACTTAGTAATGCGTTTACGCAAGCCTGGTAGGAGCCTGCAGGGACAGTGTTTGGAGAGTGAAACAGGTGTGTATCAATGAGACACAAAACAAACACAAAATTGTGTGAAGGAAATTTTGCCAGTGTGGCTAGAGCCTGAAAACCTATAGATGTATCCTGTCCGGTGAATGCCTGGTCCAAAACAAAGAGTTTGTGGGAACAGTGGCTGCTTCGTTTGCCTATTGGAAAATCCCTACGTAACAGGTCTGGGAACTGACTTTTGGTGGTATGCTGTAGCTTCAGGTTGCTTTTGTGGTAGGACTTCCATAGCTGTTGAAGTGAATTGATTAGTTTAGAGTAATATATTTTAAATCCTGAAAGTCAGAAGCAGGGAAACTTGGGGCCATAACCTGTGAACATTTCTGCTGGAATCTAAAAATAAAAATGCAACATGTTCTTCCTGTCTGACATCTGCACAGAAGTTCAGGACACGATCTGTAGATTTATGTTGATGTTTTTTCCTTGGTGTTAGCTGGAGGATGGAATTAAAATTTAATATGATCTTGATGAATTGGAGAAACAGTCTGGAAAAAATAGGTACAATTCAATACAGACAAGTGCAGAGTTCCAGCTTTAGCAATAGACAAAGTTAGTAAGTACTTTCCTTACTTGACTTTAGGTCTTTGATTCATGTGACTTAATTTGGCAGTTTTCCTCAGTTTTAGATAAAGGGTTAAATATATCTTTGTTCATTACTGACAAGGGGACAAATATTTTAACAAAAAGATTATTAGAGATGGTTTGGGACCATCAATTCTTTCTACACCAATTGTCACATATTTATATTGGCTGTAACACATCAGCTACACAGAGAATCCCTAAATCTTCGTTAATATATATTTTTGTTTATTTTATATACATATAGTCAAGATCTCTTACCTTAAATGCATCAAAATCTTATAAGAAGTTGTCATCTGATAAGAACAAAGACCGATAACAACATTCACTTTAAAGTATGCTTGAGAAATGGTCGTATGAAGGACCTACTATTTTTTTCTTTGCTTATCTCTTTTACGACTCATTTCTGCTGCTTTTTCTCACTTCTTCAATGTTGTACAGCTCATTCACTGAAGATCGGCATTTCTTCCTGTCTTACCATGCATGAATTCACATATTAACATCTGGCAAATTCTGCCAGATGTCACTGAAATTGTTTCTTAGCTTCAGCAGTGGAGATGATATCTCAGCTTCAGATACACAGGAGGTTTGTGATTGCTGTGATGTTCTGTCCTGCTGCTTCTATATTCTCCACGCACAGGGCATTCTGTGGGGGAGCTGCCCAAGGAAGGAAAATGCCGGGGGTATAAATGTACTTGCTGCATCATACAGAACAAACAGCCCCATGTTCCCTCTCCTTTTTCATTGTGAAACAGCTAAGAAGAAGATTAAGAACTATGGAACAGATCTTTCAACCTGTGGAACTTAAAGTATTAAATATAGTGTGTTTTTATTGTGCCAGGAGTAGTGAAATGTGGAAACCTCTTGAATCAGTTCATTTGTAGATCATTAAAAAAGAATCCACAGCAGGGGGCTACGCTCTTACCTGTTTAGTGGTCAGTCGTCTTTTCTGCACCTCCTCCTGTTCCCTTCACTTCTGGCAGCAACCCCCTGCGTTCTCACTCTGCTCACGACTTGACATCCTTACATTTCACTGTATCTGCTTAATTGTTCTGTCACCTGGTTCTCGCTTTCCTTCTCTACACCTTTTCTTTCACACACAGTGCCATTTCACCTTGCCCTTGTAATTAGCCAAATGATTATCATCTATAAGGTTTTCTATTCTGTGCATAGAAATAATATCAGGAAATGAGCTTGCTACTTAAACAGCCCCACTGCCCTGCAACAGCCTGCTGAATCAGTGACTCGAAATATGACTGGAAACATTGATTGCTCTACTATTCCTAAATGAAATACAAATTTATGTATTTTATCTTCTCATGACAATGGTAGTCTTAAATTATACTTTTGAGCATACTTTATTTTACTGTAGTTTATTTTGGGTAAATGGATTTCACACATAAATCACATCATTGTTCCTCCAGCCAGCCTCGCTGGGAGGCATAAACTGGATATTGTAAGGTAGAGTTGTAAATATTAGAAGATACGGCGTCGCTGAAATTAGAGGTGGAAGAAAACTGTTTTGCTGCAGTAGTGATCAGGTAGTGATCTCCTAGTTGAGGATATTCTGACAATATATTTTCATGTTTACCACTCAGGAATATGGTTATTCAGATCCTTACAGTTAATCATCTGATAGAATTTACATCGAGAGGTAGCCTATTCCATGTGTAACAGACTGTAAAATGTTACCTCTTTGCTGCTGATAAGAGGATCCAGAGTTAACTTTTGGTAGATGTGGTGCTTAGGGATATGGTTTAGTGGTGGACTTGGCAGTGCTAGGTTAACGGTTGGACTCCATGATCTTAAAGGTCTTTTCCAACCTATACGATTCTGTGATTCTGTGATTCTATAAAAATGCCAAAGGAAGTGGCTGATCTTTCAATCAAAGGACACAGATAATTTATGGCAGCAGGAAGCTGATTCTGGATGATCACGTGTTAGAGTTATACCAGGCACTTAAAAATTACCAGTCAGCCAAATAAGCAAATAAATAAAACAGATGTCATTATGAAATAATTTTCAGGCACTTGACTTAGATTTTATAAAATATGAGGTGGAGAAAAAAAAGCAAAGTCATTGTGAAAGGCTTACATGTGCCTTGGTGAAGAGAGCAAAATTGAGAAGGAACATTTGTGTGTAATACCAACAGAAAGTAGAGTTAACATACAGAGTTAATCCTAGGAGCTACTGCACACATTTTACACAGCAGCAGTTCTGCAGGGATTCAAGCAAACAAAAGTGGCATCATTGCTTTTGTGGTAAGTTTTCACATGCCACAGATTTTTCTCAAGAAATTGAAGTAGCATCATGGTTGTTTAGAAAGCTGTGTGGTCTTTGACTGGTATAGTAATAAAACATGTAGTCTAGCCTCTCTGCAGATCTGATAAGAAAAAAAAAAGAGAATGGATACTTTGATGTATGCAGCATGGTGTCAGAAAAGACATGAAATATATATACAACCTTAGACTTTGCAACCTCCATTTCAGTCTTGTTAGATTTGGAAGGCAGACAATATGCTCCCTGACTATATTTTTTCAAGCTCCCTGATTTGTGTATATTTAATAGCTCACTAGTATCAGAAGGTTATCAAACCTCATGTTGTACTTATTTTTTTTCTTGCCTTTGGAGTCATAAATTGGGGATGGAGGAAGGGGAGAGCAAATTAATTGGTCTTTCTGCAATCTGAAAGAATGTTGCCTACTGTCCGTTTGTACCATGCGAGGCAAAAACATTCCCTCACCAGACAGAATCTGATCTCCATGGTCTATTGAGCAGATAGACAGATCCATCAAAGTTTTTCTTTATTTATTGGGAAAGATGCTAAATATTTCTGTTTTAAATCTGTACTCCAAATCTATATGCTGATTCTGATATGCCTAGAATAGGTGTTGTCCATGCAATACATTAGCACAAAGCAGACAACATAGCTTGTCAATCACACTGATATGCATGTTAATCACTACTTTCCTAGATTCCTTGTCATCCACAAGAAATGCCTTGATGGCATTGGGACCAGCGGCATCAACACCAGTACAACATCCAACTCAACATGCTGTCAAAAACCCTTCTCATCTTCCTGCAGCTCTTGCTCCAAACACTCCTTCCCCTTCCCCCCACACAACAAGATCCTGATGTGAGATCACAGGACAAGACCAGGCATCTGCGCATCAGGTCAAGAGGAGATGTAGGAGAGGCATCAGGTATGAACAACCCTCCTGCGATAAATCCCCCTTTTTATAACTGACATTTTTATGTGCCACGTTCATCACAGATGGATTAGCTGCCATGACTGAACAGACTCAAAGTATATCTGAACTGTGCCTGAGAGCTGGCCGGCTCCACCAGGAAAGCGACTCCAGGCTACAGATCTTGCACTTCATTACTCTAAGCGGAGGCCAAATGCAGCAGTTAATGTGATGGTACGGAGGGGGTGTTCCTGTCCCACTGGCACGGAGATGAACGGGACCGTATTGCTACCAGAGTCTGATGTGTCACAGTGGGGGACAAGGCGCAGTTGCCTTCTGCTCTACCTCACAATTGCTTTAAATGCCCTCGTAATCATCCACTCCGCAGGACTCTCACTTCTGTTGACTACTACATTTCCTCGCCTTCTTTCTTTCTCCAAAATAAGCCTTTAAGTCCATCTGTAGGCTGGTGAAAGAACATCAGTTTCATCCTCTGGAAAAAAAACAATCCAGGAGGTGTCACTTGAATATTTTTCCTTATTTAATCTGATACAGTAATGCAATAGCATTAAGTCAGTGAAGCATAATTTAATAATAACTTACATTCTGTAGTGGTTTTGATCAAGCTGTCTGAAAACACTTTAAAACATTAATACATTAAATTTAACACTGTCCGTCTTGTGAAGTAGGTAGGCATTATATCCTTAATTTTACAGATGAGAAAACACAGGCGCAGAGAATTTAAATGCTTTGCCCAAGGTCAAATGAGAGATTCCTGCTAGAACTAAGAAACTGGGAAGAGGAAGGAACAGTGTGCTTCCATTAGCGGTGCAGCAATCTATCTGGCTGCTAGCTTTTTATGGAACAAAATCTGTGCATCAGTGAAATCTACATACAGTAACAAACATATTTGTTTATCTTCCTAAGTGTAACAAGGCACTAGTATAAATGACTTCATAATCAACAACATACTTTTAAATTGAGAGAGTGCATCAGAGTGAGGAGTAGACCAAAGATGACATTTTGACCGGCAAGTTTGTTCTTTTTTTTTCAGTGTTATACACTAATCATCTATAGCAGTATTATTTTTTCTTATTTCTTTCATACAATTGTTGTTTTTGAGAAATAAATGCACTAAATAAATAACCCTTGCAGTGGCTGACACAGGTTACTACAGGGCTGGACTGCTGCCTCTGGAGATGAACACTAAACCAGTTTTTGGGCATTCCTGCAGTGGTGTTAAAAGAAAAACAAACCATAGGGAGGTACAAAGTTGAGGCAAAAGCTTGATTACAGAAGGCTGTCATGACTTTGGGAGTTTGCCCTAAGAAAGAAGAAGGTCTAGAGTGCTGCTGCTAGAGGCTGCTTTGCAAGAACAGGGACCTCTGAGACGTGCCTGGGTAGGTCTGGAAATGTTAGCCAGAATAGAGGATGTGTAAATCAATTTTTTCTTCAGAACTTTCCAGGGTAAGTTTCTGATTAAGCACGCCGGTCAAGGAAGAGCCATGCCATGGGCCTTATGACTTGAAAGAGCCTAAAGCAGGGTTTCACCATGGTATTTAGAAGTAGTGCTGATGGGTCTGTGTAGAGATGTTATTCCTAGGTTTCTGAAGAAGGCTGATAACAAAAACATCAGAGGGTGTGGGCTGAGAAGTGACCTGCCCAAGTAGCCAATTCACAGCAGAGGCAGATTGTCACACAGCAAGAAGGCAGGACATGGACAAAAAAATGATGATGCCAGTCTCAGGATAGTAGGTAATAAATGATCCTTGTCTCTATGTTGCCTGTTTCTAATCTTACAGTATCCCTTAGCTCTGCCTCTTGCGGCGTGTTGGGATGCTACCTTTATGGCCACTTGGGCAGATACAGGAATGGGTTTCAAGCCACTTTACTCTGTAAAGCTAAGCGCTTTTCTTCAGAAGAGTAGGTAAAGTCTCCATGCAAAACAGGTCCTAAATAAAGTTTATTTAACAGTAATGAGAAAACAAAAATTTTGATTTTAGTGTATGTTAGGTTTATGTGTGAGAAAGTTGCGGTAAAAAAATGGCTTATGTGATCCACAGAGCTGAAGTCAGTTTTCCATTTCTTTAGTGCGATATTCTCCCCATTGCATAGGATAGAGCATGTATGTGTAATCTAACTTCTGTTCTCCCTGGGGGTGGACAAGTGATGTTCTCCTAAAGAGATTTTCTTTGTGGCTCTGGAAAATCACTTTCTTCTCTTTAGCTGTTCCATCTTGTTACATGAATGCATATATCGTAGAAGCACTTGCAAATTTCTGATTTTCCTCCCCTCCTTTTCCTGTAATCAGTTGCCGCCAGGCACTTCCGTAAGTGTATATTGGCTTGTTGTCAATTTGCCCAGCTTAATCTATGTAAATACATATAAATGCTTTTATGTCTATTCTCTTTCCCTTCCCACTTAATTTCTTCTGAGATTCTCTGCATCTACTCTGATTTGTGTTGCATGCAGCTCTGTTCCTAAGTTTTGAATAGATACGTGCACTTACCCTGTACATCTTTGCTGCTGCCTGATACCTGCAAATTCCATATGTCTTTCAAGCAGTGCCTGTTGCATTCATTTGCCCCTGTAGAGAGGTTTTAGATCTTTTTAGGAATCATGAGAAAAACCCTTTGTCAAGCAGAAAAGTCCTGCTAGATTGATTTTCCCTTGTTCTCTGTGGAGAAGAGGACCAGAACAACATAATACTCAAATAGAAAATACGGTCTGACTGCATAGGCAGCAATCACAATTCTTGAGTCCCTGCTGTGAGTAGCAAACTCCCAGCTCCTCAAGCCAAAAGACAAAGGCTCTGTTTCTGTCCAGAAAAGTCCAAGCTGTGGGCTAGCAGAGGTGAAGGAGCTGGAGAGGAGTGATGATCCCAAGTTAGGACTTAGGGTAAGTTTCTAGTTACCGTTTACTCTTCTTTTGCATATTTTTTCATACCTGTTCCCATTTGTTGGTCTGTCATATGATGCTCCACAAATGGCATTTGTCCACAGTCCATCTCACTGTTCTTAGTTGTGTAAAAACGCCTTGGGCCAAGGCCTGCTTCCCTGAACCTTTCTTCATTCTCAGCCCCAAATCCCTGGCAGAACAGGAGAAACGGGAGACCTTCCTTCTCTGTCCATGTAGCTAATGAATACTCTGTTCCAAACAAACCTTATTCAAGGGGTTGCTTTGTGTTGCTGCTCCTGAACAGTACTTCATAGTGTCTTGGACTTAGGGTAGCATGTGTCCTCGTGGTGTTATTGAGGAACAGACAGTGAGAAACACTGGTTAAAACAAAGCACAATGAAAACCTGCTGAAACCAGTAGGAAAGAAAAAAGAAGTGATCTATGCCTTCCCTCTTGCCTCATTGAAAGAGGCAACTGTTTGCTTCCTGCTGAAGGTTTGTGTTTTACGTAGACTGAAGCATGACATGAGTGTGATTTGTATGCTGTGCTAGTTGATGATGGAGGAACTGGAACCCCAAGCCCAAGGTTTTTTTTGGTGTGAAACAGTAAATTATTTTTTATAATCTGATCTGCATAGATTGGCTTAATCTGTATTGATTTTTATATACAGATCTACACAACAAAGGACACTTCCTCAGGGACTAACTTTACATCACCTTTTAGAGTCCTACATCTCTATAGAAATGGCTTTTATCATGGACAGTGTTATGCAAATGAAAAATACAGAGGGTTGCCAGATAGCTGCTCGGAAGGTCCGAGTATTTCTTTACCCATAAGACTAAAGTAATGGGCAGAAAGTAGATATGGCAGCCAGAGGTTTATGCAGAGGCATTTGCTGTATTGCTCTCATGAACTTTTTTCGTCATTTATAATGCACTTATTGGTGTATTGTATTCTCACTAATATGTTGATATATCAGAGTATATAATAATAGTATAGTATATACCATATATAGTGTACTATATTGTAGTATTTATTATAAAATAAAAGAATAGTAATATAAAATAATAGTGTCAGAGATGGCTTCAGACCTTAAAGCATCTTTAAGGAACTGGTTTAGAGTATCTTTTCTTTCTGGATGTATGCCTGCGCTAATACAGAAAGATGGCTCAAAGTTGGTTATGATTCTATTTTTGGCCAGAACTAGGTTTCCTTTTGTATGCTGTTGCAATGCTGTAGTTTGAAGCAGGTATCCAAAACGTTGTAATTTTAAAGACAGATATTAGAGAGCCAAAACTGGAGTTTATTTACCACTAAGGGGAATCTCTTACTAATTTCTCAGTCACTCAGGGGTGAGCTGATGATGGAAGGAGAACAGCAAGGATAATCACTTGGTTATCAGAGAGGATGCATTGTCCAGACCAAAAACTCTGGAAAACAGAAGGCAAGTCTGACAGTATCAGCAGCATCCAAAAGTGTCTGCATCATTATGCCCTCTTAAAAGTTAAAATCTTTCCAGGAACACTTTATGCCTAGTCCTGCCCTTGGGGGCAGTAGGGTTCTCCTTTGCAGTTTCCTTGCGCAGTTTCCTTCAGGTTGGTTTTGGAGACTGAACCTGGATCTTTTGGCATCAGAAGTGTAAGCTCACTGAGTTGCTAGAAGAGCAATTACATCAGCAGGTTGCAGTGCTAGGCTCTTGCACCAATTCATCTGCCAGCAATAGAAAACTTGTCCGTTATCCTTCTATTTTAGGAATGTCCAGGATGTCTTTTTTGAGAATGTAGGTTTTGATTTTTCCCCAAAAGCTGCATTTGCTAACCATAGAATGTGTTAAGTTTATGTTATAGCCTATTTCTGTCTTTTATTATTAAGACCAGATGTAATGTATATTAAGCTTGATCATTTTATCCTGGACATTTGCTTTACAAATTTAATTTAATGCAGATAGGCTTTTTTGAGCTATACTATGTAAAGTCTTATGCATGCACAAGAGGAATTAGTGAGATTAGTGTCTGTGAGCACTCTGCAGGGGATTCAACATACAGCAATGATTTGGGTCACAATGCCTTACAAAGTCAATGGTAGTAAGAATTTTTAGCATAAATTTAAGCTGATGCATCATTCCAGCAAGCAAAACTTTTTGGACTTTTTACCCAGTAAGTATGGCCTGCAGATCATAAATGTTTGGTTAACACCTCCTTCTGGAAAATCCATTCATCTGTCTGGGAAGAGTTTGCCAAAAGTGCATATAGCCAGATTAGCCTCTTACATGGATGGCTAAGTGTAAACAAGGGACTTAATGCTAGACTGTAGGTCATGCATCAGAGCTCAGAGGTTCAAATACAAGAACTTAATTTCTTTGCCTCTTTCCTAACTAATCTCATGTTGTATGCACCTCAGGTGCATGTGTCTAAGGAATATTAGGAGTATTGATAATTATTTTTTTCATTGGATATCTTCAGGTGAATAACAGCAAAATTGATCAGAAACTTTAATTTCTTGGTAAAACTGTGGGTAGTGCATAAGCTTTTTGCAGAATCAAGAACTCACTCTTTTGGTTTTCATACGTTCATTTGAAATGCTTTATTTGCTTCAAAAGGATTAATCTTAATAGCTTTAAAAATGAAAGCCTAAAACTAGCAGGAATTGTTGGCTTAGGACCTACAACAGGGAATTAGTGGCTTCCCACTCACCACTAATGAGTGGATTTTTTTTAAGCTCTGTTTATTTATGAACACTGTTGAATATAAATTCTTTTTAAACAAGTTATTTTAGGGAACCTGCTCTGCTTGACTTTAAAAAATATTCAACAACCATATTAACAAAATGCCATTTGCCCAAATGGCAGCATAACTTCATCTCACATTTAAAAAAAATGCAGCATGCTTAAAGAATAAAATATCTAGATTATTAGTAACGACAGACTTCTGAAAAGTTACCTCCAAAAATGAATCTTTTCTTAGCATCAGGTACTTTTTGGGCAACCTAGGATACAAGTACATACTATCATGCACTGTCATTCTGTATTCAATATACTACATAAACTTTCCAGAAAATTCGTATTTAAGGTGGTCAGTAAAGTGATTTGCTGATATTGAAGAGTGCACGCCTTAAGAATATTAGGGGGAGAAAAAGATTCAGGTATTTGGGATAGCATAAGTGTTCCTCTGTAAAAGCTTCCTCTCATTCACCGGTGTTATTCCTTTTTCATGCTGGCAAAAATAAAAGAAATTTGAACAGAATAAAACCAGACTAATAGTGTGGTGAATCAGATCCTGTATTTTAATATATGAGGGCAGAAGTAAAAAATTTTTTTGTTTCTTGGCTTTTGAGGATTGACCAGTAACACTGTTACTGTAGGGTTTTCTTCCAGAGTTCCTATTTTGAATCCACAATGCGTAAGAGAAAATTGTTTAGCCAAGCTTAAGAGATTTTTTTTGTTTTTCCACAACCTCAGGTTTTGTTTTAAAAATTTATTTTTCATCACTGTTACAAAATGAAATTTTCTTTTTCCTGTAATGTTTTCATCTTCTCGACTTCATGCTTTTTCCATCTTCATGTTTTTCTGCTTTTATATTTTCGATTATGATGTTCTTTTCCACCGTTTCTGTTCTTGTGCTGTAACACTGGCACGCGCCGTTTCTGACGTGCAACGTGCTACGATGACCGTTTCTGGGTAGCTCTGGTCAACGTGGATGCTCCAGGCTAACGCAGGAGTCCCAGCAGCTGCTGGGGTCGCAGGTGAACTCGGTTAAGCCGAACCCCAAGCAGCCAGCCACTTTGCTTGCCCCTTTTGTGGATGCGCTTTGGTGTTGGGCTGGGATTCTTAAATAAGGGCTTGCCTGCATCTTCTTTCTTTACATACCTAACAATCCTGAAAAACAAATTACTTTTCACCGGGAAGCAGAACTGCACAGCTCTGGCCATCTGCTGCTGCTTAGCAGGGGAGTGATTCTGGTCCTGGAACAGCATACCAGAAAGGTCAACTAGTTTTATTTGCTCAAATTACTCCATTGACAGGTTGAACTGTAATTGTCTTCTTCCGCCGTAATAAATTAAAACTCAGTTACAGTGGGTAATGATTTGCTCCATTATCTGTAAGATGGAGGTGGGATAATTTACTGCATTCCCCTTCTGTACTAGAATTGCCCGTCAGATTAATTTGGGGAAAAAAATTACACTGTGATAAAATGTAGCATTAAGTGGATTGTACTCCAGTTCCTGCATCATCCAAGTGGATAGCTCATTTTGCATTTCTGAAGTGATGTATACAATAAAAAAGTGTCCCTGTTGGTGTTCTTGCTAAATTATATATACATATGCACACACAGAAAAGCTGATCGTTGTTTGGCACTGGCAAAGGTGTATCTTGGGGAGGTAAGGCTCCAGTTCATTACAGAACATATATAATAATTATATATATATATAACATAGTAGTTATGTATTATATAGTTACTATATAAACATTTTTTTTTAAAGTTTTAATTAGTGCATGCTACCAGAAAGTACTGAAAGGTGTTGCTGCCTGACAAGGAAGAGAATGTCAAGCTTGTCATTGAAATAATTTAGGTTAAAATTGCAATATTTGAAAAACAAATACAGAGAAATGTATGGAAAAGGAACCTTTTACACGCAACATGCAATTGTGTGAGTATCTACAAATGTAGCACTGCTTTTTTTCCTTGTTTGTCCCTTGGCAGTTTCCAGCTGAACTGCTGTGCATCAGACTCCATCATTATGTCTGGCAGCTGCAGTGCAACATGGTTTTAGAACTTTCTGTGATTTCAGCAGTGAAGCACAGCAAGCACTTTACTGGCCAAATAAAAAAAAAAAGCCAAAAAACTTGAATTGAGACATTTTCTGTATTCATGGTAAAGATGCTCAGTAAGGCAGGAAGCCTCCATTACATCGTCATTACCGACAGCTCGCAACAACTTACCCAGTTCTGTCACCTGATACACACAGGATCAGCTCCCTCTCCTAGCACCACTTTTTGCCCCGTTTTCTGGGCAAACCCGTGCTTCTTATAGGACAGTCAGCTCCCTCGAGATTTTTTTTATGAATCTCAAATGCCATGGTGTTGGAAAGAGAAAAAAAAGTACAGAAGTTATAAAGAAGTGTCCATCAGGTGTGGATTCGGTTTCCCTCAGCTCCCTTGAAATGGTGACCTTGCTGGATCTCCCAAAATGAGCAGATTCTTTCCTTCTCCCCCTCAAAAGAATATTTTAACGTGTATTATCAACACTCCTTTAGATGTACTATGACATGAAAACCCCTGGATAGCTTGGACCCTCAAGTAATTCATAGAGAGGCTAAGTGATCTGGAAAAGCAGCAGCAAGTTCAGGAGGAGTGGGGGGTATGATAGATATTAGCCAGAGAGGGTTCTGAAATATACTTGCTTCAACCTTTAGTACTGCTGGCATAAGGTTTTTGTTGTGTACGTATGCTTTGTTTTGTTTCAGGGGGTAGCACATGGATGATATATGTGAAAATGATGGACCTTTTCCCTGCTTCTCCAGGGACAGTGCACATGCTTCTTATTTTTTCTGGGCTTTTTTATCAATAGCAAATATATACTGTTTGGATTTATGCTAGTGGTTGTTTTGTTGGTTTTTTTAAATCTGAATAGCTTATAGATGGTAAAGCCACAATACGACTGGAATAAAATATCATTCATGTCTCCCACACACACACCTTTAAAAAGAAGAATGAAAATTAAAGCAGCTCAGGGTAGAAAACACAAATGAGAACTGGCTTTAAGTGTGTGAGTAGACCCGCTTATGTAAATCTCTGAATCAGTCTTCAGAGAAAGTACTACCATTGAAAGCTATAAATATGTTTTAATTCTTTCTGAATGAGGATCAATGTGAGGAGGTGTATAACTCCGGTTCCAGTTCAGAACAATTTTATTCCATTTTAATTTTAAACAGAGTTATGAAAGTTAGATAGTGCTCACATTTCAAAGTACCTCTTCAGGGTTGGTCAAAGGTAAGGTACATTTATATTTCAGGTGTAACTACCAGTCAAACTCTATAGCACTTTTTATGGGTTAAATATTATTCTCTCGGGTCCCTTCCTACCTTGTGCCATTAGATGAAAATTTCAAACAAAAGCTGAACTGACTACAGCAAAACAGGTAAACTGGTAGATATGTAAAGAAAACACTAAAAAATCTTTAAAGCAAAAATACTTCAGGAGACATTTTCACCAGCTTTCTTCAAATAGGTATTTGCAAATAGATATTTTTAGTATACGTAACTTTTAGGTAGGAGTCTGTTTTAAAATATGATAGTATGGGCTCTGTCCAGTTACGTGTACACTTCATTAGAATCATAGATATGTTTGTTGGTTTGAAGGCACCTCTGGAGGTCAGCTACTCTAACTTGCTGCTCCGAGTAGCACTCTTGGCCACACTACAGTGGGTCAGCCACGGCTCGGTTAGCCAAACCTCAAAAGCCTCCAGGGTGGAGACTCCACAGCCTCAGCGGGCCACCTGCCCCAGCGCTGCTCTAGTGAAAATGTTATTCCTGATGTCCAGCTGAATCTCCCAGGCTGCAGTGTGTAGGCATTGCCCATTGTGATATCGTCTGCCAGGACTGTCATCTTTGTAGCTCCTCTTCAAGTACTGTTATGTTGCCACTCAGCCTGCTCTCCTGCAAACTAAACAAGCTCAGCTCCCTCAACCTCTGCATGCTGGGCTGTGTGCTCTAGGCTGCTGACCATCCTGGTAACTGGGCTTTTGTTGGGAGACCCAAAGCTAGATAGAGTATTCCAGATACAGTGCCAAATAGAAGAGAATAATATCTTCCCTCTTATAATCTAATTGCAGCTAATTACATTACAGGCTAATTGCATCATGTCATAGTGTTTGAGAAATTTTTGAGAAATATGGTAAGATATTTTCTAAAATATGCTGTTCTTCTAAGTTCCACAAAAAATGGGGTATGCTTTCAAGCAGTCTTGCCAGCATAAACAGTACTACGTAGATCTGAGAAATAAATGCATGAGTCTTCTTTATTGTAATTGTAAAAAATGACTTTAAGATGCAAGGCCTATTTTCCTCAAACGTAAGTTGAAGTTCACACTTGATTAAGCTGCAGAAGGAAGGCAGCATGGAAGGTGATTGTGGGCTAGTTTCATCTTTGCTTTCCTGCTGCGGACTCACAAGACGAGCATCAGCAACATACGCATCTCTTGCATTGCTGTTTGCAGGGAGGACAGCACAGGGGAGACCTGTGATATCTCGGTGCATGCAGAATGCCTTCCATCTCTTCCAAAAGAGATGTTGCTAGTCTCCACAAAGGTATTGAGGATGATATGAGGGATTTACTTCACTACTACTTTTGACATCCATTTTTAGTTGTCTAATTAAATAGTAATATTATTAAAATACTGTGTTTTTAAAGCAGAGATTACTCAAAAAATAGTAATTGCGGGACCCATCTTAATTCCATACAGTACACATTATAATTTTTAAGGATATTAAGAAAACAGTAGATGCATCCTATCACAAACTTCGTCTGTAAGTCATGTGTAAGCTTCTATGTATAAATTGTATTTGTGCAGAATCTTTTCTATAACTGCTTCTAACCTCTTGACTTTCTTTGTAGTCCTTTGTCCAGTTTGACATTTACAACAGCTCTCATTTTAATAAAAAAGTGGAAACATATTTCCTGTTTGGCTTGCTTTTTTTTTCAATTCAGCTTTAAAGGGTATTGGTTTCCTTCAGAAATGTGTTCGTTGTGAGCAACCGGATCAGAACTGGGGTTTAAATGAAATACGGCTTGGCATAAAGAGTCAGGGTCAAATCTGCTTGTAATTACAAAACAGTTCAGGACTCAGCGACCAAAACAATTAAAGTTCTTTATGTTGTGATGACAACCAGGGACCCAAAAAGAGTCCTTTTTCATATGATGTAACTTTAGTAACCAAAAACGTGTTCCTATCCTAGAAATCTTGTTCTCTTGGTACAAAATGTATGATAACAGCGGCATGCAGCCAATGTGGTAGAAAAGCAAAAGCAAATAGTGTAAAAAAAAAGTTAAACAGATTGACAGGTGCGTAAGGATTTGTAAGTGTCCTGTTGGGACAGATTTAAAGGAAGTATTTGAGAGTGTATTTTTGTGCGCAGACCTTTTTCTGTAACATAATGCATGGAAGTATGAAGATTTTTGTAGGGAAGATGACAAATGGGCATAAAAAGCTGCTGTTGTTGACAGGAAGGAGATAAGACTTGTTTAATTAACCATATATTGAATTATTTGGGGAGATATAAACTGTAACGGCACTAAAAGGGGGAAGGGGGAAACCCAGCGTTTTATACAGTGAATAAGGTAACATGAGTAGCAGTGAGAACAGGAGCTAGCCAGAATATAAAAAAATAACTAAACAAAAACATTCTTGATGAGAGAAGGGTGGAAGGAGAAATTGTACTTTGGACTTTTCTTTTCTGCCCTCTGGTTTCAGAGCAAAAAGTAAAAATCTCCATTTTTACAGGGAAAATACTCCCCCCCCATGCACAGAAAGCTTTCTTTTCCAGAAGGAAAAAAATGGATTTTTTTACATTACCGAAATTTTATTTATCTGATGATGTGACAGAATACTCCAGTCAACCTCATGTCCTACAAAATTCAGCGTGACATAAAATCTTACATACAGAAAGAAGTAACTGAATCGCCAAGCAAAATTAAGAGTTGGTTTAAGAAGAGAAGACTGAGTTTAGACTCATATTGAGTAGAACAAGGATAAGGAAAGACTAGAAAGATGAAGCGGTAAGAGTTGGAGAAGGAAAGAGGAAGGGATAAGCTAAGCTTGAATTTCTGGATCATGTGGGTGAGGTGGAGGGGTTGATAAAGAAAAACAACTATCTTGGTTTCACTGGCAGACTGGAAAAGTAGTAGGTGAGAAGGGGACGGAATAAAACCTGACTGGGAGGCATGGCTGGTGGCATATTTCATTTAGAGTGCTGGGTTTCTTTTGGTTTTGTTTAATATTTTATCTCATTCCTTTAATTGGAAGGACTTGTTTGGGCAGGACTTCGGTGGGGATGGGAGGCTACTCCCGTTGGGGCAGGTGAACAGTGGTCTGCCCAGAGGGAGGGTAGCGGCAAGAGGCAGGGAGCCTGTAGAGCAGCTGCGGGGAGGAGCAGGGACCATGTCATGGTTTAACCCCAGCCAGCAACTAAGCCCCACACAGCCACTCGCTCAGTCCCTCTTGGTAGGATGGAGGAGAGACTCGGAAGACTAAAAGTGAGAAAACTCGTGGGTTGAGATAAAGACAGTTTAATAGGTAAAGCAGAAGCTGCGCACACAAGCAAAGCAAAGCGAAGCAAGGAATTCATTCACTCCTTCCCATGGGCAGGCAGGTGTTCAGCCATCTCCAGGAAAGCAGGGCTCCATCACGCGTAACGGTTACTTGGGAAGACAAACGCCATCGGTATGGAATATCCCTTTGGTCAGTTGGGGTCAGCTGTCCCGGCTGTGTCCCCTCCCAGCTTCTTGTGCCCCCCCAGCCTACTCGCTGGTGGGGTGGGGTGAGAAGCAGAAAAGGCCTTGACTCTGTGCAAGCACTGCTCAGCAGTAACGAAAACATCCCTGTGTTATCAACACTGTTTTCAGCACAAACTCAAAACACAGCCCCATACGAGCTACTATGAAAAAAATGAACTCTACCCCAGCCCAAACCAGCACAGACCAGATAGCCAGCGACAGAAATGACTGAAAAAATTTCCTAGAGACAGAGGAGGCTGGGCACAGTTTGCTGCGCCTCAAAGTCACCGAGCTGGATAAGACCAGGCTGTGAAGCAAGGACCTGCCTACATTTGCTGTTGTGAGAACAATAAAATTGAAGCAGACCCAGAAGTTGTCTCTCTCAACTATCTCGATGATTTCCAATGGTTGAGGGCAACTGTGCCAGGCTATTATTTCTTTCCAGAACGTAACTCTACGATCAATATGTTGTATTAACACTTCCAGTGCTAGTTATGAAAATAAAATCATTTAAATATGTAATCAAAAAATTGTATTATCCCTTTCTCTGCTGTATAAAATAACTCATTTTTTGAACACTTGATGTAGATTCTACCTGGGCTGTAGCAGTCTCTGTAGCTTTCAGGCTAATCTTCCCCTTCCCCTGCTCCAAAAGACAGACAATGCAGCCCAGTTTGATAGATTTGAATACACCAGCCAAACAATTAATATAGAAAAAAATATCTTCAGGTTCAAAGTAATAATGCTTCCAATGCAACAGCAACTACTGATATTTAAAAATGTTCTCTGTGGTTTTTTTTTTTTTTAATTTTGGTTCTTCTCAATTTATTCCTTGAAATCTCCATTTGACAAAAACCCTTCTGTTTTTTGATTGACTGTTTTCGGTGGCCACTAAAACTGCTGATTTCTAACTCTATCTGCTGGTGAAAACAAGTGACTGAAAAAAGGATGACTGAAACCAGTCTTCAGACAATTTTTCCAGGAAGCCCGAGATGGGAAGTTCTTTTGAAAGAATGGTCACGGTACTGGTTTCATGGCTGTTTTCGAGATAAGGCACAATATCAACGTTTTCTCCACCTCCTCAAATGTCCCAGTAGAGTTTGTAATACCGTAAGTGAGGGTAACATGGCTTTTCAATTTACAAGGCTACTCACATCTTTTAGCAAAGACTCTTGTTACAGTAATGCACTCACAGGCTGCGTGTTAGCTAACGAGTGCGTCTGCTTCATGCTCTGAAGCACTGGCACCGCAATTGCACAGATGCAGTAGCCTGGTAAGGTACACGGAGCCCTTTGCTCAACTCTCCTTCCACCAGAAACCAGAGCACAAGAAGACTGAGGGGACAGTGCACCCTGGGCCCCATCCCACCCTAAAGTGACAGGGGTTGGGTGGCAATGGACGCATCTTACAAAATCATTTACCGCTCTTTCAGTGCTTCTTCATAGAAAAATGTTTTAATACACATATTCAATCACCCTAACTTTGGCCATCTGCAGTTTTTCTGTTAACAAGATTGAAAGGGGAAAGGAGGAAAGATTGTGCCTAAAAAGTTTTAAGTGCAGTCTAATAAGGTTTTACTGTTTTTTGGAACTCTTAGTATATTGTCACCTCCCAGTTGGAAATGTACCAAAGCCAATCTCAAGCTACATTTTCCTTGCAACGTATCCTGGCCACTGTTGGCTCAGTTCTTACCACGCTGCTGGTGTGAGGGACAGAGGAACCTCATTTACCAAGGCAGACGTGGTTTGTCTTTTGTTGTGTTGTTTTGGTTTGGGTTTTTTTGTGTTGGTGTCCCCCCCAAATCAAAGCAAGTGTTTATTTGTAAATGTTTATTTCTAGGATAACATGATGTTTATCTTCTAGGAGTGCAAAACACTACTACTCTGTCTGTTGTTTTCCTCCTTATAATTTCAGCAACTTTTTGAAAGTATATGAATATACATGTCATGCAAATTAGGGTTTATAAATCAATAAATAATAGTATTTGCATAACGTCAGATGCAAATTTTGAGGTCAAGTTACAACCATTTAAAATAGTTTTATAAGCATCTCTCTTTACCTCGACAAAAATAACTCATTTCTGGAAGTAATGACTGTCATGCAAGCCACTCAGCTATTTTAGATAACTTGTTTTTGCTTTGTGATGCTATTTGCTGTATCCAATGTGGCTAATCTGTGCAAATGCAACAGGAAAACAATTTGCTTGCTGGTAATCCTATTGTTCAGACGGCCAGCCCTTGGATGACATCTTTGTTAACTCTGCTTGTACAATGTCTGGATTAAACCGCGATTCCCTTACTAGCAGAAGCAAACATGAAGTGTATGCTACTCGGGAAATGAATTCAACTCGCACGAGCTTCTTACTCCTTGGGGTGGAGCTGTGAAACAAAGAAGAAAAAGTAATTGTACAAATAAAGATCTGGACATCAATTTCAGAGTTAAGAAATTAAAATCTGCCAGAAGGCGTGGAGGGAGAAGAATGAATGGGGTAATAGTCAGATATCAGTACTAGAGGCATATCCAGGCCTATGACTTTAATAATGACGAATGTCTGCTGTATATAGAAACATTTATGACCTCATGCTGTGATGTAAGGTTGTCCTTTATAAAAAACCTGGATACATTAGGCAAAGGCTTGAAGTGATTCGCCTGAAAATATCATTTGGAGATCAACCCTGCAGAAATACTACAACAGCAGTGTCTTTGGAAGAAGAAATCAAACCAAATTGATAGCCTGGGGGAAGCAGAAGTTTTAAAATAAGATCATACAATCTTCAGGTAGAATCAACAGTAAATTTTACAGAAACACAGGTAAATTCATAGCTACTGACCCACTGATTTATCACTGCATATTAAATTATTCCTAACTGAAAATTGTTAAAAAGCTAGCAGTCACACAGGCAAGAGACGCAGTGTTAGAAGCTTCCCTTCAAAACGCTTTAAAGCAACAGTTTACAAAGAAAACAATTATTTTTTTGACCTTCTGCATGCCTTTTGGCTGATACATCTAGTTTTGAAGGACATTTTTGCATTTTTTCCTAGTGCCCTAGCAGTGCCAATGACATTAGTTTAGTTGTATGAGGCCTCGGGGGGGTGGATGCAAACACAGATGACACTGTTGGCTGAGGAAGTTCTAGATTGTAACCTGATAGCATAACGAACAACAGAAGATGTCAAATGTTATTACAGTTAATGGGCCTCAGTTTTCTTGTCACGAGCTTGAACACATCTAAGCCTCTTTGCAGCACAGCTTCCACCGTGACAAGGCAGAAAAAAATTGTCAGGACTGCCAAAAACCTGGGCTTTAGGTTTGTTTGGTTTTTTGGTTGGTTTTTTTTTCCCCCTCTCCTCCAGATGGAGAGGCCTAGGTAAGTGGGAGCATATCAGAATAACAAAGCCTGTAGAAAGAATTAGTGGACTAGAGAAAAACACCAGCAGAAGGCAGAGGCAGCCTTCCAGTACAGCTAATGTCACACCGTATATGGACTATCTTGTTTATAGCAAATGAAGCTTTGAAGCCAGCAGCAGCTGAAAATGTGATTGCGAGCATCAAGCCAGTGGTAGCAAATCAAATATTACTATGCAGAGATAGCCAGATTCCCGGGACTTCCAATATTCTTGCTGACCAAGAATGCAACTAGCATCTATAAACAGAGGTAAAACGTGAAGGGCACAAAAAGACGCACATGCAAGACTGGTTTCAAGCAATAAAGAACAAGTGACAGATTCAAACGTGCAGGTGACTGGTTCAGCAGCTACCTAGCAATATGGGTTGAGACAAGGTGACCAAGATAAGGCAATAAAATCATTCCAGACAACTTACCAAGAAAGATGCAGCCTGAAAACTATTTAAAAAGTAACAAAATAAAATCCTATAAAGTGCTGAATAAAGCAAATTGTAAACCTTTTATTTATAACTTTAAAAAGTTCATTGTATTCCAGTAAAAGCAATGAGAGAAATAAAAAATATGTCCCTTATGAATGCAATTAATGTAAAGAGCAGCAGCCTACTAGCATAAAATAATGCTTTGCTGTTCATTAGTCTGAATGTTTTATGCAACTGTTATTTATGGAATTTTGTTATATCTAACTATGAATAAAAAGGGAATTAATAAAGAGATTGGAAATAGAAGGGGCAAAGAGTACGCAGCTTCATCTAATTTTATAAGCTTCAAATGGGTACTTGAACTGAAAAGAATTCCTCTGAAAATTTTACTTTCAGCATATTACCAGAAATAAGCCAGATCTTACTACTGTAATTCCTTATTGCGTGGGGCCAGAGGTACTGGCCAACACTTAACGACAGAGAAAAGAGATTTATAGCCGAGACATAAATACAGTGAGTAGCAGCAAAGTTATATCTAATGGAAGTGCAAGTCATGTCCCTCTCCAGCCATAATTTTGAAAGAATAAACACTGAACTGTTGTCCTTAGGGACTCATTTGAATTACTCCTATGGCCTGGTTATGAGGATAGTTTACTTACTGAAAGACTTGAGCCTTGGCAAAAATGATGCAAGGGGGAAAAAAAAAAAAAAATCAAAGCATGGAAGTACCTTGAAGGTAATCATGAAATGAAGAACATCACCTGGAACACCTGAATCATGGGTGAATTGTAAAGTGGTCTAAAACCCTCTACAGACTTCACATCCAACTAATACCACTTTTTTTTTTTTTTTTCCTTTTCTCCTTGTAGGGAGAGAATCAGCACAGGAGCTCCCCTAGTAAGCAGCTAATGGGGGAATGACTAGCTTATTGCTGCTGTATCTTGAACGCGTGGCTTTGTGGCTCTTAAATTCTTGAAGCTCACAACTTCCAGGTGGCCCAAGTGCAATTTTTGTGTTGAAGCAAAGCCGCACACCTGAGAGCTGGCACAGATCCTGCTGGGTACAGTGGATCCTAGCTGCTGCAGGCAAGTGACCAACAGGGCTATCCCAGCTCCTGCGCCATGGCCCACCCCAGTTCAGACCACTGCTACTTTGCAGTGAAATGGAAAGTTGTTCACAGGCAGGAAACACGAATTACTTCCAAGAGCTTGAATGAACTCTTGGCACCCTGCTTCCTCCTTGCAAGGAAGGGCAGATAGCAGGTGATTCCTCCTCACACAAAGAGAGCCAGCCAAAGTCTCTGCAATGCTGATACCCAAGCAGCAGCAGGGCTGGCTGCTCCAGGTACTTCTCCACCCCTCAGCCAGGGCAGCTTCAGAGGGAAGACATCTGTAGAGCTTTCCCACTTGGTAAGCTCTGTAGTAACTGAATTCAACCTGAGTTTGTAAATAGTTTACTGTTTTCTTTAAAAATAAAATAAATAAAAAAACCCTCCACAAAACAAACATATCTTGCCTAGCCTTAGTCACAGCTGAACAGCTGTGAAGAAGCTTTTCTGCTAATGCACTGCCAGTCAGGGCAGAGAAACACAGTGTTTCACAGGTGGCTTTCATTTTCTGGGTTGCTGACTTGAGACCTCAGTGTTTGATTTGCAGAAGCACTGAGTGCTTGCAGCTGCAGCTGAAGTTAATAGTAGCTGGGCTTTGAACATGGAAGAGTACCATAAAACAAGTCTTCTGAAAAAGCAGTTTTCAGCACTTTCAGACTGAGCACCCAAAATTAGTAGTAAGTGTGTGGTGGGTTGTTTTTTTTTTTTTTTTTTTTTTTCTCGCAGTTTTCAGCACTTTCAGACTGAGCACCCAAAATTAGTAGTAAGTGTGTGGTGGGTTGTTTTTTTTTTTTTTTAACCTTTCTCTCGGGGCCTTGTTATAATGTTAAAGATGATATAATTTGTTCCTACTGCAGGTATGTTGTGAAAACAAATTTATTGAAGTATATAAAGCATGTAGCTGTTGTAACAATGAACTTATAGAGGAATCACAGAAGAAATTAATCGCTTTCAGTGCAAACTCATGTTGAGCTCACAGAAAGAGAATTTGAGTAGAATGCAGTAGAGCTGTGTGCTGAATCAAGTAGGGCAGGACAAAGAGTAACTACCATTTTCTCTTCCCTCTGTCTTGTTCTCAGAATCACATGAAATGGTGTAAATGTATACTGGAAACTGTAAGGTCAGGCATGGTCTCTCCATGTTGTGTAACTCAATTCACTTGAATTATTACTACCTTATTGTGATGTAAATGAGAAGGAAAAGATCTCGAAGGAATGAACTCCTTCACCCCAGTGCAAAGAGAGGTCCTATACTGTCATGGACCATAACGTGGTTTATAAATTCACACAGAATATTATGAGCAATTAGTTCTCATGCAAGGGACCTGCTGTAGTGCCAGGTGAGCATCACAGTTTGGTGGTAGCTTATAAATAACAGTACTGTAAGTACATAAAACATTCCCTAGCTTCTGTGGTTACTGATGTTTTTGATTTATTATCAGGACAGCGCAGGGACAGATGCATCAAAGAATCATTGATGCGGCAGTCTAATAAGGTCACCTCCTGTGATAGGAGGGGAAACCAACAGTGTGCCTGAACTGCTGGGTTTCTTTTATTTGTTAAAATGTTAGAGGGGAAAGAGTGACCTCGTAAAGGATAAGGAATCCTTAAAGTTTGCACTTTTTTCTTTCTTTTGCAGAGCTGTGGCTGATGTAGGAAATGCTGTAGCCGATTCTGATTAGTATCTGTGTACCTAATTGCAGTCAGCCTGTTTACGATTGTTTGTGCTTAAGATTTTATGGCACTTTTGCATTGCAATTAGCTTAGAAGTTGGAAGGTGAGTTTTGATGAATCTGCTTGCACTGATTTAAGATTTCCCCTGGCTGTTGGAGATTACCATCTTCATTATAGTCAGAAGAATGAAGCAAGTATCTGTGGCTCAGCCTCTCCATTTCTTAACCCACCTTAGACTGAAGTGCTGATGAGAGTGGATTTCTGGTAAGAAGCCAGACTGAACAGGATATGCTGAAGTGCAAGCTCACGTCTCGCTCTCTCAGCCCTTTGCTAAGGGTCAGCTAGGGGCAGAGCAACCACGTCTGGTGCTCATACTCGTACCCAAGTGTCAGGCTCCAATGCTAACTTTTAAAGCTCTTTCCCACCCTCCCTTCCCTGCTGAAAGTTTTATTACTGCTGTGATATTAGATCACAGTTAGATTGCAGTGACTTTTTTATGTCCACACATTATCAATACAAAAGTCATTGTGGGTTTAGTGCTCCTACTGAACTGAGTGTAGATAAAATCTGATGCCTAGAGAATGCTTTCTAAAGCCGAACTATTATTTGTGCTACTGACTAAACAGCTCAAATACTGAACATCAGCAGGATTTTGCAATCTGAGAAGTCAAACTCAATATTACTGATAAAATAAAAGTGTGAAAGCACGCATAGATACCTTTAAACCAGTGAAGAAAACTATTTCCAACATTGGCAGTATGTCCCTGAAGAGATAAACGGCTTTTTTAATTGGCAGCAAACTGAGTATACTTTAGCAGTTTTCTGCAGAGGCCACCGTAAACCCTGGATAACGATTCTGAGTCCTCCCACCACACCGTATTTCAAAAACAGGATTTTGTTTCCCTGAATTTCAGCTTTGAAACGATTCCAAGCGTCGCCCCATGCAGCAGGATGACAATACCTGAAAACTGGGACAGCATAGTCACAAGAAAGATTGCATGCTTTCAGTAAAGTGCAAGTGAAGGAGACTGTCTAACTTCTAGTAATAATACTACCTCAAATGGGAGAATAAATTCTGCCAGCTTTTCTTATTACTTTGCTGAGCTATGCTCTCTGAAATGAGTCACCATCAATTCATCCCGTTTGACCCAATTCAAATTAAAGTAGAGGTTCATCTGCCCTGATTTGATCAGAAGCTACACGGCGCTCTGGTAGCTTTAATGTTTGTGGCAAGGAAACTGCATACAATGATTAACAAAGATACTGTATTGCATCTACTGCTTTGCTCAGAAATGTGTATAATGTTACGTCAGCATATGGCATTTTTACATGCTGGCTTTTCTAATACAAAGAGTCCTTGTTGCACCTCTTCCTGTACAGTTTCTTCAAATGCTGGCTGCTCTCATTCCTGTTGTTTCTGCTTTTTGTTGATGTTTGTCCCTGAGAAACTTTCATACTGGCTAAATCTGTCAAGGTTTGAAGGTCAGTCGCTGGTAAACTGAGCCTCGTGGTTCTCGCTGGTTTCCAGTCATGGCCTGTGCTCAGAGCACTTACTGGGGTCCTGTAGCATTGCATCAGTGTTTCTCTACATCTGCCTGTAGTGCTGTTGGCAGGCAGCTGGGGTTCAGTGAAGAAGGGAGCTTTTTAATACCCTGTCACATCTTTGCAGATCTTAAATGTTTTCCTTCACCTTTTTGTTACTGTTGGGTTCATAAGCTAATTTGCTGTGGGCTATAAACTGTGGATGGTGAAACAAAGTGCAGTACAATACTGCTGCCTGCTCATTTGGTTGGTGAATCTTAGTTTTGCCATTCATTGTCTCTTATCCCAATTTGCCTGGGTAATAATTTCTTAAAAGCTGCCTATGCTTTGCCATTAAACTGACTGTGGTGTGGGAAAAATGTGAGTGATGTAAACTCTGCAAATCCTTGACAGGCAAATTGGAGAGAAGAGAGCTGGAAGGGACTTTAAGAGGCTGTGTTTTCCATATACCTGTCCAAATATAAATGGATCGATTGTAACTGTCATTTCTCATAAGTGTTTGTCTAACCTATTTTTAAAAACCTCCTATGATGGAGATTCAAATCCTCTTCTAGTCATATATTCTAGTTTTTGGTGTTGGGCACAGGAAACTTTCTACCTTAAATCTGTGATGCAAGCCTATACTTTACTGCCAGCAGACATGGAGGAGAAAATGATACTCATACTCCTTTAATTTACCACTTATATACGTGAAGACTCTGATTACCAGAATCTGGAATGATTACCAGTTTTCACTTTCCAGGGCAAACTGTCGCAACTCCTTTCACCTTTCCTTACAGCCTATACTTTTTAGTCTTCTGCTTGGTCCCATTGGTCACCCGACAGCCAGCTGTGGAGAGTCTGGGTATTTCTTTAGTTTTAGCAGCCACAACTGGACGTGCTGGTAAAGACCTTGCTAGTGCCACGCAGAGCAAAAGGACTGCTCTGGTTGTCTTATGGACAATACTCTTCCTTGTATATTATGGTACGGTGCTTGCTTTTTTTATTAAGTATACAATATATCATCAGCTGAAAAGAGAGTAGCACCTGCCCCCTGCCCCTTTTTTTTTCCCGGCATAGTAATTTATCCTACATCTATAGATCTGAAAATGTAAAATTTGCATTTGTTCTTACTGAATTAAAATAGAGGCCCATGATTTTAATGGGAGCACCTAGAAGGTTAGCCAAACTAAGCTATTCAGTGGACTACTTTTTTTTTTAACTCCCCCCTGCATAAAACAAACAAAAAAAGTGCTATTTTTCAATTGGTTGCATGTTGGTTGTGTTAGGCTTATATATTATTTCTAACCTATTAAGGATGAAGTGTCAGAAGATCAACTCGGAATATATTTGACTGAAGTCTATAATTCAGGTGAGGAATTAGGAAGGCTGTGCTGTCGGATGGTTTCACAGTCAAACAAATGGCATTTGTAGACCCATATCTGTAGGAAGTGCCTGTGGTTTTTTGATGTATTTATGGTAATGAGGCAGGGAATAGGTTACTCGGTTCTTCCTGGCTCTTCCTGAAACCCAGTCGTGTCCTTCATAGTGAGAAGACGTATCTGTTCATCTGCTATTTAAAACAGTGCATGTATGTTGGCTATAGGTTTACTTCAGACCAGAAGTTATCTTTGTTATGCTCTTGCAGACTAAATCTTCTGTGGCTTTATTTAATTTTGAAACTTGCTAACAAAGTCCTGCCTCTGAGTCCATGTGTACTGTCAGTTTCCCAGCTGAGTGACATTTGGGATATGGTACTCAAGAAGTCGTCTGCAAGTTCAGACTTTAGGCTGTCAGCACTGAGATCTTAGCAACAAGTATCTTTAGTTCGGACTAGCAATTTATGGAATACTTCAGAAAACAGTTTGATAACCTGTCTTCCAAAATAATGTATCTTTTACTTCATTTTTTAATAGATTTTTTCTTTTATAGAGTGTGCCTCTATATATGCGGGGTGGCATTGTCCAAAATAACATTACAGATTTCTCACCATTTTGGACACTTTTTGTCTAGAAGATGAACTAAGATAAGCTATTTGTTGCCATTAAGCAACCACATAAACAAAGACAGACAGAATATGCAAAAGACCTTGAAGTTTTTTGTGTCTATGACTTTCTTTAGTGATTTTACTGGTGATGATTCTGATGTGCTCTGTGACTTTCTTTAGTGATTTTACTGGTGATGTTTCTGATGTGCTAAGTGAGGTTCTTAAATTGCTTGTAGTGAACATGTGAAAACCCCTAGTATTCCCAGTAGACTCATCGCTACTTATGCAGACAATTATTCTATACGTTTGTCTTTATCTTTGCTGCACTAACAATTTTTTGTTAGCCTCTTAGCATTGATAAAGCAATTTATTAGCCACTTCTGTGAAGAAGATCTCTGTGCAATATCTCCTTCCTTCCAGAATTCCCCACATTCTAGAAAACAATTCCTGCATTTTACTGATCATATTGAAACAGTAAAACAGGCTTTTCCTTATCACTTGTGTCCTTAACTTACCTAGCACGTAAGAGGTTATCTGAACCCCTGAGCCAGGGCAGAGGAGCCTAAAACAAAATACACGAAGCTCTTAGCTAGGAATGGGGGGAGCCTGGCAGTGGCTCAGAGTTCTCCTCACCTAATCTGCCTTAGTAAACTCTACAGTGGCTCAGTGGCTCAGAGTTCTCCTCACCTAATCTGCCTTAGTAAACCAAATTTCAAGTAGAAAAATACATATGAATCTGCAGAGATTTTAGAAAGACTCAGTTACTGGCATAAATCTTTATAGCCTTAAGAAGAGAGTCCAACCTTGCTGATAACAAGATTTAAGGTGGGGAAGTAGAAGCACTGGCAATTGAGCAACTTGTGTAAAATAATCCAGTAACTCGGGAGTAGAGCTAGGATTTAAAAACTTGTTCTCGAGTATGACAATTTAGCTCTTAAATCATGCTGTGGTGCAATGATGTACTTGGGAAACAAACTAGCACTGATTCTGAAACAATACCAACTAATAAATGTGATGGAAAAATTTTTGCATAGCTAGTCAGTGTATTGCCCAGAATGTACTATATGTGGAAAGCTGCAAAGACAAAAAAAAAAAAAAAAGAATGTTTAGGGGCATCTTGCAGATGGTAATTTATGTAAGGCTAAATTAAGCCTATGCAGTAAACTATGGGTAGAATGGAGCTGTATACTTCTCCAAAAGATCCACAAGAATACATGATTTACTCTCATTTTCGGTGGTGACTTCCCAGTTTCTAATGTCTCTTTCAGAGACAAGTTACTGCCCTTCCAGTCGTCTAGTCTTGGCACGATTTGCTGCCTGATGGGTTAGCAAGCAGAACTTGTGCTATCTCCCTGCTGTAGTGGTGCGCCAGGCATACTGGTCTCTAGCTCTGCTCCTTTGTCCAAGCTGAGGTCCAGGGTGTGGGTGAAATCTTGCTCCTTGGTTGCATGCGTTCAGGACAGCATCATCCAGCCTATAGTCCAGGTGAAAGAGTTTGGTACCACTGTATGAAGTCTAGCAGCTGACTTGGTATCTTACAAACGTAGGAGATGCGTCTTCCTCCTGAGAAAGTGGAGTAGCTTTTGGAATGAAATATGATGAAAGTCAGGAATAATGCATACCTGTTTATTCTAAAAAGCAGAAATCTTACTGTAGTTATACCTAATGTGACATGTGCAATCAGTGATTTTTATAGATAGAAACGTGATACAAATGGAGATTTAGACAGGAAACATAAAGTGCTAAACAGGTTTTTTTCTGCCATCCTAATCCCTGGACTAAACTTTTAGTTTAACATTTGTTTAGTAATTGGATTAAACAGAGTAAAGAAAATTTTTACTTAATGGAAATAAGTGGAAGCAATGAAGTGAAACATTTAAAAATAGCTCAGGCAAAAAGCTTTAAATTACATTGTGGAGAACGGTGGAAAAAAGACAAAACAAACTAACATAGGCTTGTCTCATGCTTGTTCATGTATATATGAAATAGGGCTTCTTTTATTCCTCTGTAAGATCTCTGTATTTGTGCAAGAATATATATCCAGCTAAGAATATACACTGACTGGGGATTAGGTAGATAATCTCATGAGGTCCTTTAGTCCTGCAATTCTAAACTAGGTTAGGTATGTTCTAGAGTATTATTTCTCTGTGTTAAAGTGTTAAATTTATCTATTTAAACATTTTTATTGATTATAAAATCAACTGAATATAAAATTTATTAAAATTCAGTATTCTGTCATGAACTAGAATTTAAGAATTATGGGGATTGGATGAGGTTGGTGGAATTTATTTTGTTTTCAATTTGTTCAGATAGCAACGATGATTACCTAATTATCTTTGTTGATTTCCTGTGAGAGATAAAAAGCAAATGTCTTTCCAGCACATGTGGCTTTCACATAGCATTAAGATGTGATTTCCTTCTAGTAGCTGGCCTGTAGACCTAGTAAATTTTTGTTTGATCCAATGGAGGTAAGTTACAAAGGTGATTAGACAGAAGCTTTATGGCATATAGAGATGCCTGGCTGCCAACCTGGTAAGATCTAACCAGATTATTAGAGTAGTTAGAAATGTGTGGGAGAAAAGACCTATATATACACTTTTTCTTTTCACTTTTGTATATGAAAGAACGGCTTTCCCTTGAGACACAGAAGGAAAAAATGCAATATGTAGGGTGACTGATAAATAACTGCTTTCTTCTCAGCCTTGTTTTTATGTGGATTGTAGTCAAGTAGTAAAACTTAGGTAGTTCCTGTCCTCTGTAGAAGATCTACAATCACCTCAACCTGCTGGCACCCCAAAGCAGCTGATTACCATCACATCTGGTCTCAGTCAAGAGCCAGTGATAAACTACATTAGTCTGCTAAAATATTTGTTTTTCGTTTGGTTTTTTAATTCTTTTTTTTTATTTACAGTGATATAAACTGTAAGATTCAGTGAAAGATGCGTTCCTTGTTGCTGCATAAAACCAAATAGCCTCCAAAAAAGGAAGGCAAGAATTTAGACCTTCATTGCAGCAAGGAGTTGCTTAGTAACTGGTCCAGCACAGGGGATAACATTTAGTGCAGTAAAGAAATACTTGCATATCTATTGGAAGGGAAAAATCTCTAAGAGACCGGCCAGGCTGTCTCCCACGTCGGGCAGGAATAGGAGTGTTGAGGTGAACGACGAAACTCCTATATAATGGTTCAAAGGAGAGCTAGGCCATAGGAGCTTGCAGATGGCATGAGGGAAGGCTGTATGCCCTATGATCTGAAATTCTGATTGCCGCTCTGTTAGGAGGCACAAGTACATCAACAGATGAAAAGAAAGAAGTTTTACAAAAGGATACAAATCTTCTTTTTTTGTTGTTTTGGGTTTTGTTTGTTTCTCTAGACATCCCTGTCTCCCTTGTTATTTGGCATTGAGCAATGGGCTGACTTGGTTCCAACTGTAGCTTTATAATTTTTCCAAATATAAAATATATATATATTCCAAATATAAAAAGCAAACCCTTTTGCTTCTAAACAATTTACATTTCTATCAGATGTGTGAGATCCAATTATGGAAACATATACATGCTGCTCACTACTGAGACTTTGGAAAAATCTGACCACTTCTGTTCCTCTGTCTTCTGATTTCTTTAATCTAAATATTTTTAAGAATCGGTCCTGAGCATGTCCTTTTACTTCATTTTTACATAATTGGAGCATACTTATTGTTATTTAGAGATTTGGGTTCCTTAAAATAAGTTGTTAAGCAACTTTAAAGCCTACATTCTCAAAATTTCAGGAGAGAACTAGACATGTGAATCACTTTGACATTTTTGAAAATATTGCTTCAATCCTCTCTTTCATCTTGTAATTTTAAAGGATTAAAGGCTTGACTGTCCTTTTAAGTCACAAGCCTGCATTATCACTGAAAGTAATGGTACTGTATTTCAAGACGCATAGAGCTATCTATCCTTAGAAGACTTCTGAAAGCATGCTTGTAAACTAGATAGATGTAAAGATCATCCTGAGAATTGGGTGGTCTGTGGAGACATGAGCAGCTCCAGGAGTGCTGGTTTGGGGAGTTACGCTGTAATTAAAAAGCCATTTTTATTTTTTTTCAACCAACTGTTGCAACTGTTTCAACAGATCCTGCTCTTGGCTGCAGTAGTGGGTAAACAGAGAAACTCTCTAATTCTTTGGGAAGAATGGAAGGGAGGAGATGGGTTTGGGGCTTGCTTGGTCTGAGGTACCACAATAAATACACTCTGATAAAAGATAACAGAAAAAACTGTTGGTTGGCTAAAAGCACTCATTTTTGCTATCAGAATAAGGTGACCACAAACATATGTGTATCTCGGGTGAAAAAGAACACCCAAATATAATTTGATCCCCCCACCCCCCGAGCTGGTTAGCATATGTACTTAAGTGCCGAAGCAGTATTAATATTTATGTATCTCTCACTAGTTCCTAATGTTGTATGTGATATTACCGAACCATTCTTTCTCATCCTCGCCCTTTGCTTTCCCAGAATTAGTTGTGGTGTCGATGGATGTCTTTTGTATCCAAAAACATCTTTAGTTACAAAATGAGGCAGAGGTCTGCTAACGAAAAGCATTCGTCCAGGCATTTCATTGGCAACAGCTATTCTCAAGCACCCTGCTGCAAGGCCTTCCGGTGCAGCATATCTCACTTTCCATAAATGTCGTCTTACCGGGACTTGCTCGCGTACGGTGTCCTTGACTTTTAGCTGCAGGGTTACTTCTCCTTTTTTAAAGATAGTTCCTCAGATACTCCTTCCTCCTACTGGTCTGTTGTTGCCTCCTTTCCCTGACCTCTGTGCTCGTCCCATCCTGCTCCGCTCGCTGGTGCTCTGCGCCTCAACGAACTTCCGAAATCTAGCATTTGTCCTCCCATACACTGCTTTTCCGCAGCCAGCCTTCCAGATATAGCTTTGGCTTACAGTAAAACAAATTTGGAGAGAAAGCATTTAGCTGCCTTGATTTAGTCTATAGCCCAAAGAATTTTTGTAAAACAAATCGTTCCTCCTCTCTACAGTGGTAGAGAAGTTTTACTGAAGAGTGAGAAATTTTATATTTCAAATGACAGGTAGCATTTCAAATCACAAACTAAATCCCATCACAAATGCTTCAATTGCAAATCTTCATACTGCTTCTATGGCACTGAGGGAGTCGTAAGCTTGTGTGTTGTCTGCTACAGCTCCATACAGTACATAAGGGAGCCCAGAAAAGCTCCGTATTATTTCCTACCCACACAGAGGAGTGAGCCAAACAAACAGATTAGGAGAAATTGAATATAGCTCAGCATGCTCTGAAAGAACGGACAACTTTGGACACAGAGATGTTGGACAGTAGAGCAAGATGTTCTGATGTGCATTTCTATTTCTGTGTAAGCAACTTCAAGGACTGAAATAAATCGGTTATACGATGCCTGATCATGTAGATTTGATAGCAGAATTAAGAAAGCGGCCAGGGATTTCCCCAGAACCTATATGGCATGAGGGATGCTTCCGGGTTGTATATAGGGTTGTTTTGGTGCAGACCCAAGTGAGGAGCTGTTAGACTGAAAAGAACATGTTAATTTGAGCCTGGAACTTCACCCAACAATCACTTATCCATCCCCATAAATTCTGGTTGAACTAGGTTGTATTTCTTATGAAATCAACTACTGATAATGTTGGAGAATCTGTCATATCCCTAAATTATTTGAATAGGTACTCATTAATTTTGCTTTAAGGTTTTTTTCTTTCCTTCTTTTTACTTCTGTGTACAACATGCAGCCATTAGATTTCATTAAACTCTGGCTGGTAGATTGGTCTCTAAAAATAAATCTTTTCTTCCCTGTGGGCACTTACAAATTGTGACAAAATGCTTCTTGATTTCGCCTTTGATAAGATAAATGGATGGAGATCTTTAAACATATTAGGCATGACCACCTACTGTGGTCTGTATAGGCTACATTAACTTAATAAGTTTATAGGTTGGATTAGTGAGGATGGTCATAGTTATAGTATCCTGTCCACAAAAAGGATGATAAATATCCCTGCTTCCAGCTACTACGGAGTACCCTGGAAAAAAACCCAACAATTAAAAATGTTGAATAGATAACATTACAGGAGGGCTGATCTTAAGGACAGTTTCTGTTTTGGAAGTCTTTTTGGAGGAAAGACTATAACATCTTATGGAGACTTCTTTCTGATCTCTGCCTGCTTAAGAAAGACACGGTCTTTCAGGAGCCTACAGAGACTAAAGTCTCACACTGACCAAAACCCGCTAATGTCTTGCGGCTATTTTCCTACTACTATCTTTTTTTGAATGCTGCATTCTTACGAGGCTGGTAAGGAAACACAAAACATCCAGTGTCCTGCGTCTGCCACTGAAGGGTTCTTTATCTGAATGAAAATGCCACTCCATTGTACTAGAGCTTCAATCTTTCCTTTGTTTGCCTCCATTTATTTAAAGAAAAGGATATGGAACTAGCAAATCTTGGCAGAAATATGTTGCAAACCATGTATTTTAATATTATTTTTTTCAATCTCGGTTATCTTTTCTCTATAGCTTATGTCAACTTTTCTTGAAGCTAGATAGTTCTGGCTGTCAACTGATTTCAGGCTGTCTCACTGATTTGAAAATCTAATAAATTTTAAACTTAAAAAAAATCAGTTATGTTTTGAAGTTGGGATCTGAAATCAACTAACAGCAATTTACTTATGCTCTTAATTCAGTGTTGAGCTACCACAGCTAATTGTATTCATGCTTTGTGTACAATATAAGTGGGATATTGGGTATAAAAGTTGGGGATAATGACAATGGATGTAGCAACTTGAAGAAGGATTTGGGGATCACTTGATGGCTGAACAAACATCTGTGATTCTTGAGTATATGAGAATATCAAGCGGTAGTAGGAATGTTTTATAGTTATTCTTAATTGAACATTAAGACCTTTACTCCAAGAGTATACTTGGTTCTGTTTTATCCATTCAGCGAAGAAGCTGGAGAGCTTCTAAAAAAAGAGAGCTTTTTAAAAAAAAAAAAAAAAAAAAAAAATCAATAAGGATGATGTGGCATTTGGAAAAGTAACCTTAACATGAGAGAAAAAGAAAGTCTGTTTTATTAAAGAGTTGCTTAAGAAGTGACCTGATCACAGCCTGGGGCAGGGTTGTGTTGAGGTCTTGTGCAGGGTGGAATTGGCTGTAAACAAGCAGGTAAGAAACTTCTGCTGTCCAAAATACCAGCTGCCCCCTCTGTGACTGTCTTAAACTTACAGGCAGGTCTTGATTTGGTAGGAAACTCCCAACTTCAACAAATTCCAATGAGAAAATTATTTTGTACTGTTGTTTTGATAGGAGTTAGAGGATTTATAGGCTACAGACAGCATAAGCAGGTAACAGGCATGTAAAATTAAACAGTACGTTTCCACCCACTGAAAGATAAAAACAGAATTACAAGTGATTACTGAAATTAAGAAGCATCCTCTGAGATGTCTGTCATCTTAATTGAAGTGCCATTGTGAAGAAAGTGGCTTTTTACAATAATGTAATTTTTTAATACATGGAAAGGGTATGTTCATGTAACAATGTCACAAATTTGGCTTAATGATTAGGAAAACAGAAGCTCTGTAAAGTTCTGGTAAGGAACAAAAAAACCAAAAACCTGCAAGAACAGCAACCCAAAACTCAACCTCTAGCAAATAAGTTATGTGTAATAGAACAACCAGTTGTTGTTGTTGTCTGGAAAACACTGCAGAAACTTAATTTGATGCTTAATTAATAGATCTTTCTGGTTGTATTCAGTCATCTCAGCCTACTGCAGAGCAAAAAAATGTTTTTATTTGTTAACTACAGAGAAACAGAACAGCGTTGAGTGCTCACTGAATTTTCACCTCACGTATTGTGAAAAGAATTATTTATAAATTTCTGATGAACTACACGTGAATAAACACAGAGATGGCATCAATAATGCCAAATACCCATGGACAAGACCTTTCATGGTGATGGATGATTCCTAATTCAGAAAAAAATGGACCTGAAATTATTATTCCACACTGAATTTTCAAGGCTGGGTCCCAGCCTTGCAATGCTTTATTAGTAAAAACTGAACAGGTCCATGCTGTATTAGTAAAAACTGAACAAATACATTGTAGCCCAAATTATATCAAGGTAGGGGTCCAGAGTTCCCTGTTTATGGGGGCAAATTTTTTCTTTGTAATATCTATTATTAAAATTATTTAATTGAAGATAGAGTGTGCTTGAGTAAGATCTGTCCCCGATGTGTAGAAGATGGTATCTTTGGGACAGTAAAGCACACTTGTGACAGAAGATCTCAGAAGTAAAGCTTAGAAGCTTGTGGAGCCAGTAAGGGGCTACATTTTGAATGAATGTGTGGGAATGGAAATGAATCAATTTGGGAGAAAAAAGTTCTTTTTAAATAACCCAGAACCATAGTTAAAACATCAAAATCTGAGTTGGAATGTATTCTGTATAAACCTACACAAACGCTCTCCAACCCTTTTTTCTGTGTTTAGGCAAACTATGTATTTTTTCCCTATTGGAATGAGGTCAGAAAATTTTCAGAAAAATGTCTTCCAAGTAGACTCTTTGAGGTGGGGGAGGAAGGAGGGCAGGCTGCTGCTGCTGCAGCCACGTTTTGCTATTACCTATACGTGGTTTGCCCTGTTCCCCACCAGCAGGCACAGGGACATGGTGGGGGTCACAGTTTGGGAGCGGCACATGCTTCCTGGCTGCTACGCAGCACCACAGCTGCTACGTTTTGGCTTGGGAGTCTGCGCTGGTGGTGTGAGAAACAGAAATGAAAAAATAATGCAGATGGCTTTTATCTACAGCAATGAAAACATCTCAAGTTTGTCCACTGTTTCCATGGTGACCATGCCATCATATAGTCTCCCTGGGTAACAGGCAGGAGGAGGAGAATGCTCAGAGTCTTGAAATATATAAACCAGCATATTCTTATGAGAACTTGTTTTGCTCAAAAAGCAAATAGATAAGGGTGTTTTGGAGAACTGCATCTGTGCTTGCGCTTGTACAATCTCACAATGACAGTGGCTCTATTGATGGTACTGTCAGCTATTCAGAAAGCCGTGTATGAGAAGTAAGCCACTGTTGCGTCAGGTGCAATTATTCAGTGGCTTGTGACACCTGGATAAAAGGCTAATCTGCACATTACATCCTTTCTGGTTTTGGGTGTAGTCCATGCATATTCTGAAACTGGGTGACTGAACCACCTGCATTGGAGGCTTCTCTGCATTTTTTTGTCAATGTATACTCAAAAGATACCCACCCTTTTCTCATGCTGATAAATTATTCTGTAATAATGTTTGGTTTCATTTTTGTGTTTTAAATAAAAAAAAAAAAAAAAAAAAAAAAAAAAAAAAAAAAAAAAAAAAAAAAAAAAAAAAAAAAAAAAAAAAAAAAAAAAAAAAAAAAAAAAAAAAAAAAAAAAAAAAAAAAAAAAAAAAAAAAAAAAATGAATAGTGTATCTTCTACTGACAGGACTGGACCTGGGTGGCAGGGGAGAGCTGCTTGTGGGCTGGGTGCTGGCCGCTGGACTGTGAGCTGGGGAGAAGATCCTACTGCTGGAAGGGCAGGCTGCATGCTGCGCCACTCTTGGGGCAAGGGTGCAGCTGGGGAAATTCTGGGCGTGCCTGGGAGGGGGCCATGGAGGAGCAGTCGCGCATGATGAGCAAGGAGCTTTGCCCACAGGGGCAGACCAGCACAGGCTGGACTCAGGGGTTTCCACATTGGGACCCCAAATTGGCTTCAGTCTTATCACCATGTACCCCTGTTGCCTCAATTCCTTGCCAGTCCTGTCTCTTTGTCCCGTTCTTCTTGTAGTTAGATGTGGGAGGGGTGGGGGGTATGACCAAACCTTATCTATCAGGTTTTCAATTTGTTCTTTTTCTTTTTGACTTCGGTTACCCTCTGCCCTGGCTTGCCCTTGCAGGTGGCAGCTGAGGTGGCCCAGCCCCTGGGCACAAGGTGTTCCCATTCAGCTGGGAGCCCTAGAAGGACGCTCCATAAATATGTGAAAAGCTGGTTTTCATTTACACGAAATTATATTATACATACATAAATATGCAGTGCATATTTATCATCTGCATCTGCAAGACACATGTACTGTATCTAATAGATCCTGTACAGAAATGGTAAACTTTTGCCTTTAGAAGACAAACTCCCAGGAAGCGCTTCACTTGTGCTTCCTACAAAGCTAAGGCACACAAAGGTGGACATGGGAATCCACAACTCCAGCAATTCAAACGAGTGCTATGGACCCAGTGGCCGCTGTTGGCTGGGGCTGAAACGGTTTGACCTTCTGTTATTCTGAAAGTCTTGTTTATGGGCAAAGAGGATGCATATAAGTAAGCAAATAAGCATATACTTTATATAAGTAAAGCCAAGCATTTATTCTTAATATAATTGAACTATTAACAGTCTAGTTGTTATTGCTTGTAGAAAAAGCAAGACTTTGGGACAATAATGTCCCACCTTGAGTGTGGGGTATATTCCTGGTTGTGTGGCAAGTCAGCTGGTCTAGCAGTACTGAAACTCATGTTTTTCAGCCCATCTCTATGCTCCAGAAAACTGTGTAGAGCTGTTATCATTAACACTCCACCTGTGTTTTAATCTTTCTTTCCTGTCAGCTGCAAACTTTATCAACAGAGGTTTTGGTATTTGCTTTTGGGAATGGGTCTGCCTTCTTGATGACCTTAATCAAAGTAGAGAGGTTTGAGATTTGGCAGACTGTTTGTGTCAAAGCATGACTTGATTGATGGTGTAGCCAAGGCATGCTCATTACTCAAAACTCTTCTGTTGGAGGGTTGGATCTGCTTGTCTGCGTCCCAGGTACTTTATGAGCACAAAAGTTGGTAGCTGGGAGTTTCCAAGAAGGTGTTCACGTATATATGACCTCTTGCCTCCCTAGCCCAACCAACAGAAAATCTGAAAATGCAGAATTAAGGTGCCATTTAATATCAAGTCATCAATGCAGAAAGCAACATAGACTGTGACATGACTTAAGGACTTGGGGCAAAAGTAGGTACAGTAGAAGAGGTATGAATAATTTTTGTAGGTGGAAAGGAAGATAGATGGTTGGTTGGTCCCCAGGTATTCTTTTGTGGTGCTTAAATTACTACCTGTCCTGTTTGAGAGAATTATGGAAAAGAGAAAAGCTCCTTGGTGTGAGTCCACAGCAGCTGCGTGTCTTAATGCTGAAAGCCTTGCAGTTGTGATGATTGTCTCTAGCTTGTTTTCGATCTCTCTCTTGGTCCCATTACTATCGCTCCTTTTTGTCTTCTCTTCCTTACTTTAAGTCGTCAAACACTCCACAAGATTCATGTCTGCATGAAAAAGAATAATTGGTATATATGAAGGGTGCCGCTTCCAGCCTTCGTAATGGTCACCACTACAGATTTTATGAGAAAAGAACATAGATGTTATGCCCTGGAGTAAATATACTGCCCGGTATCTGCAATCAGTAAATCTCAGGCAGAGCTCAGTCTGTGTTTATCTTAAGTATTTTTATTGTGATGTTCAGCAGTTTGATAATCTGTCACTGAATGGTCCTGATTCCTTGTTGCTCAGTCTCCGTTTGATATGCATGTTTTCAAGGAGATCTGGATTTTGGAGGACTTTGGAGCACTTTGGGAAATAAAACTGTAAGTGTAGGAGGAAGAAGGTGAGGAAATACTTTGTGACCTCCTGTCCAACAGTCTTTACAAATATATTAAATTGGCATGCCACTTCTAAATAACTATTACTCTCTCGGGGTATGATAGCATTTAAGATGAAGTTTTCATCATCCTTAAACTTTGCTTGCTTTAAGTAGGCTTTGACAATAGAGCTAAGCTAAGAAGCTGCTGCCTTTCAATTTTATTTTCCAGAAAATCATGAATTGAGTGTTAAGACATGGTGAAAAACTCTGAGTTTACTCAGAGTTGTGGTTTGACTGACGCAGAATGGCCAGGCTACTTTGGGGATAGTGTAAAGGGTTGTTTGTTTACTATCTGTAAAGTTATAAGAGGAAGGGCTAGTAAGACAACTGGAAGGAATTTCACACTGGATCACAATGATCACCAGTTTTGTTGGGTGTGTTTGGTTTTTTTTTTTTTTTAGGTGGGACGTTGGCTTTGTAGATTCTTACATTGTGCTGATTCACAGCAAGGAAACTTCTTGGAAAGTTTCATGGAGACTTCTCAGCCTCCCACCATGATTATTTTCCTCTCTATATTTCTGTTTTAAGAGATTCCACAGAATCAATTAAGAGAGAAGTTGATTTCACCTTCCACACTTGCAGGTGTGTCTGCTCAGAAGTGCAAAGGTGTGATTTTACTACTTTATCATTTTATAAAGCTAGATAGTACAGTCCAGGATTTTGATGCTAGTAAGCTAGTCGTAGTGCAAATAATGGGAAAAGCTCAGCAAGTACTCAAAGATGTCTTAAATTTCACTGGATTTTTTTTTATCCCAGAAAAAAAGACCCTGGTATTCAGTAACTGATAATGTAATTGTTGAGAAAAGGAGTAGCCACAGTGTACTTTTCATTAAATGTGTAGAATCCAATTAGAAATGAGTTGTCCTGTGAAAAAATATTTAATAAAGCCTGGTGTCCTGGAGATGTGGGTCGTCTGTCCCTCTGCTTGATCTCTGCATGCACTGTGATAAATATAATTTGAAGCTTTCTTTGTGTCCACTGTGATATTTGTCCCTGTTCAGCCTTTATAGCACTGCCAGCTACCTCGTGTTCCCTAACGCCTTGGGAAGAGGCAGCTGTGGCTAATGTGGAGTTTGTGTGTGGCCAGGCAGCACCCATGTGCCGACCGCTTGGCAGATGACTGAGCTCGTGGTGCTGTCTTACCTTTCAAGTTAGAGCACTCTAGTTCACATCTTCCTGTTACTTGGTCATTAGTTTTCATCCAAATAAATTAAAAAATTTAAAATTAAAAATAATCCTTTGGGAGTTCAAAAAGGTGAAGGGTTATGAAAGGAGAATGATGGATAGGAGGAGAGGATGAATTCCTGGAGATGTGGGCTAAAACCAGGCTGGAAACAACTGGTACGCTTAGGAAGTCACTCAAGAGGTGAAAAAGCAAAGAGCAAGACATTATGTTTCTTGCAGCTTTAGAATTCAGTGCCTGGGGATTAAAAAACCCTTTTCCTCATCGTGGTTGTTTGCTATATGTAAAACAAACCCTCCCCATGTGTAATGCATTCAGTCTAGGGGAGAATCTGTGCCAACACCTGTTAGGGATTGACGGATTGATCCTCAGGGCAGGATTCAGACCTTGCCGTTTTCGGGAACAGGATGATCCTTTCTGGATTTCAGTTGCAGTCAGCACAAAACCAGAATTTGTAAACAATAACAGAAGCACTGAACAGTATGGAGGAGGGAGAAATAGCACTAAAAGGAAAATCCATCACATTGAAATAGTGGTAAATTTTAAATTCATCTTAAAGTGAAGGGGAGAGTCACAACCGAGAGCTCAGGGTAATTCTTGAAAAGAAGGAACCTGTTGAAACTGTTGATAGGGCAGAATTTAGGAAAAAATGGATATGGAAACAGGTGTATTTGTACTGTACGGATCCCAAAGTGTTAACTGAAGTGGTATAAATGCATTTCTAAAAATACACGTTTATTAAGAATGTCGGTGGAGCCGCATGAGTTTTCACCAGGGCTGACTTCCTTTCACGTTTATAAATCTTGCCTGCTTGCATGGCCTCTAAAGCAATTTGAAATTCCTTATTTGCATATTTATTTCTTAACCTTAACGTAGCAATGAAATGTATAACCATCTCCATTTTATTATGTATCTCATGCTTGATTTTAAATTAAAGGAAAAGAACCAATTCATTAAACTGTAAGCTATGACAACTGCAGGGATTTTTTTAATGAATTTTCCAGTGAGTGAAATTGTTTCTGTGATTTTTAACTGCAACTATATTTTGATGTGATCCTGAAACACTTTAAGTTTTTTTTGCTGTATGTGTAAAGAACCAATATCAGATGTATACCAGGTAATTCTGCATTTAAAACAGAACGTGAGTTTGCTTCTGCAAGAATCGCCGTGTCAATACTTCATTAATAAATACTTCTCTATCACAAAGCAGGTTCATAGAACTTGCGTATATCATTCCCCAGGATGAAGGGTTAGGGAAAGACCCCCCCCACTTACAAATTCTTCTGAAATCATTCATCTATATTAGCTCACTTTGCAGGAGGAATGTGCTATATAATCCCAGGATGAAGGGTTAGGGAAAGATCCCCTCCACTTACAAATTCTTCTGAAATCATTCATCTATATTAGCTCACTTTGCAGGAGGAATGTGTGCTATATAATGACAGCATATCTATTCAGCCAACCAATCCTGTGATTATAACTGGTATTATAAATGAGATTTTTGTAGAAGTAGACTACTACCAAAAGACAAGATAAAAGAAATGTTCCCTCCCTCAGTGATATTTTGGTGTCCATAAGAACACATCTCATGGAAACATTTATATGTCAACTATAGTAAGCATAAAATGAAATAAATGCTAACATTGTACCTGTGTAGTTCATCTATATGATCTCCATATGGAAAATATCCACTAAAAATTCTCAATAATACTGACATTTTGTACAGAAAGGAAGGCTGAGTGATTTGTGTGGTTTTCTTGTTTGCAGTATATTGTACTTATTCTCTTTGGGAAGAGAGAGAATTGTGCTTAAATCTTCATGTATTGGAATCGTACAAATCACTTAAGTATACAAATTGCTTTTTCAGATAATGGATGCAGTGTTGTTCTAGTAAGTGATGCTTTAAAATTAAATGAATCAGTTTAAACTTTAGCATTTACGTAGTATTTTAGTGCTGTAAATATATATATATTATATATATATATAAAAAAGTAGATTCCAATGTTGTCTTCTCAGTCTCTAATTCTTCCATTTCATGCCCTCTTGTTGTGTCAGGCATATTACTCTCCCTGAATGACTTTAGGTTTCAGCTTGACGTGATTCAGAATTATCATTGTTACTATATGTGAAAGTGTGATGCTCTTCATGTACTGGGCCAGGTTTGATCTGCTTGATGTATCTATGTACTCTGAAAGATATTTCAGATTGATCGTTTAAAAGGGAAAGTAATTTCTCATCTTCAGGGTTGCAATGAAAATCATTAGCTGTGCTCTAAACATATTCCGTTCAAAGATGGAATATGCAAAATATTCAAGATGCTCAAAAGGGAATGTGGAAGTAAAAATTATCAGGAGTTTAAGTTCCTAATCTCATTTAATTCCATCTTGATGTAGTTGGCAAAGAAACAGGACTACTCTCTGCACCTTTTATTTTGTGGGGTAAATAAGTCAAGCTCATTTAGCCTTCCCCTAAGATAGGCTTTCCATTCCCATTATTATTTTAGAAGCCTTCTCTGCATCTGTTGCGCTATGAATTAATCATTCTCTTATGTTATGATTTGAGATGCACATGGTAATCCTTGGGTTACCATCTATGTCTGGAAACATTTTGGTAGGTAATTTTTAAAATTACATTTGATGTTTTCACACCTAAATGTGATCAGTTGTTAAATTCAAGTATTTTTCCCTCTGTTTCCAACCAAAGAGCTCCAAATGTAAAGTGTGTAGTTCTGCTTTACCCATTTATAAGTGTATGTCCAGGCTCTGCTAAATTTTAGTGTTTCCTTGTGTTATTCCTTAAAGTTGTAATATTTAGTGAATATCTAGACTATTGAAATAAGTGAAATAAGGCAGTTCCACTTGTTAAGGAAACTTACACATACTTTATGTTACACGGTGTGGTAGAAAATCAGTAAGAGCTTCTGCTCCACTGTTTTGCCTAGTGCAGGGCTGGTGCTGGTCCGCGTGGTGGAGCCCAGGCAGGAACCTCGCCCGCGTCGGCTGAAAGGTTAAAGGGTAAAACTCAAAACTGACAAAACAAAACCCCAACCCACCTTCACCCTCTCTCATTGTGCTCCTTCCTGCTTAGGAAAACCCTAAGCTGGAGGAATGTGGCTGAATATGCGCTGATGAAGGCAAAAAATTATTGTGATTACTGAAAGAACCTAGTATTTCTTTCCGCAAAGTGGGCCTGTTAACAATATTGTAACTCAAGGAAGAAAGCGTAACTGATATATAAAACTGCTATCCCACCTTTAGAAAGCACTTTTAAAAAGAGAAAGTGACGTCTGCCTATCTGTGCATGACACAGAGCTCCCTGGGTAGTGAGTCTCAAGGCACAAGGGGAAACCCTGAAGTCACCGAGAAAGAGAAGCTTTTTTTTGGTGTGCCTAAATACAGAGAGTATCCCACATCTACACTACTGGGTTTCCCTGTGGATTCTGCAGACTAAATAAATCACTGTCCACCTACATATGCAGCATGTACAGGTATGTTATGTAGTCCAGTTGTTAGCTCTGGGCTAGAACAACGTAGTTATGGTGCCTGCGGTAGTCAGAAGTGTGTCTGCATCCTGCTAAACCCAGTCTGAGCAGGTTTATATAGTTAGCCTGCGTGCAAGCCAGTGATGCTCTGGGGCAAAAAACATGGGCTGCTGAGCCAGTATGCATAATCCCGGCACAAAGGCAAGGAAGGCTGCACAAGATAGACTGTTGTTATGCAAGCTAAATTGATAAAAGACAGCTTGCCCATATGCAGTGCTGCCCTTTGCTGCGGGGCATGTGTTTGTCTTCAAAGTAGGAGAATCTTGACCATCGGTCCCAAAGGAGTTACTTGCCTGGGTGGTCTGCCCCCCCCACCCCCATGGCCCATTTCCTCCTTCAAAACAATGGGAGAATCAAATTGCTCTCTTAAGATCTTTCTTATGCAATGTTAGCTTTCTTGCATTCATTTAGGAGGTAAAGGGGAGGAGGAGAAGGAAATACCAGATTTCTTATAGTTGTACAAGAAGCACAGTAGAGTCCTCCGCTTAAATTTGCTTCACCAGTAGGAAGAACTAGTTGCAAGAGTCAAAATCCTAAGGTCAGATTTAAACTCTGCAGCATAACTTAATGCATTAACAGGGACAAATTCACATCTGTCAGTGCAACTATAACCAGGAGACTGTCTGGTCCTAAATCTTAACATATCAGATATTGGACTCTCGTAAATATTTAATGCTCTCAGTGTCTACCTCAAACAGTACCTCTGTTCTAAGTATATTTGCCCATGGTAGCATGGCTTCAAGAAACTAGAATTCCCATTATTTGGAACAGAAACGTGATAGAGGAACAAGAAAACTAGAACGAGAGGCAGATGAAGACAGAAAGTAAGAGTGATACTGGGTGCGTTATGTGTGGAACCAGAGACTTGCAGATTTCAAATGCTCAGCGTAGGAACTGGGAAAGGAGTGTGACTTACAAATGCAAACCTTACATTTCTAAAAATTACTGTTTGTTTTGGTTTCTGGTGTTTTGGAAATTTTCAGGGGTTGTGAGGCATTTTTCTTCATAACATATAGAGCCCTAGTCTATTGACGGTCAGGGTCCTCTTATATATGTCAATTTGGAGATGCAGAGGTAACAAAAATCTCAATATCCTCCGAAAATTTGGGTTTAAGACTTAAAAAAGTCTAGCTGCAAATTCCTCATTTCCACTGTGTGAAAGCCCTTAGGTTCATTCCACTTTTCAGTTATTTTTAAGATTGCAACAACTTTTTCTCTGTTACAACTGTAGTTTTCCATATTAACTGGCAGTGCTATGACCTGGGTCTTTTTTACGTCTGTAGTGTTTCCAGTTGTTATAAATGACACCAGTAAGGAATGCTGCATCAGATGTCTAACTTGCTGCAGGAACAAAATGACTCTTAATAGTGTGCCAGCATGAGGAAGAAGGTTGTAATTTAGAGACCAAAAAGAGAACTAAGAGGTGTTAATTATCTCATCTCTTTGTGCATTTGTCAGTTTTTAACTGGCCACTATAGTTTTAACGTACAAAAGAACTCTGTTTCTTTTCCATTTTGTTACCTAATGCCAATTCATTGCCGCGGCTGTGGCCCTTTGTCATAGTATAACCTCAGAACCGCTTTCTGTGAGCGAACTGAAGACCATTTTTTCAGTTTTGTAAATCAAGATGTTTTAATCCAAATGAGCAATGAGATGATCTTAATCTTATTGAGAAGACATGTAAGAAAAAAAATTTCGTCCTCAACTATAATAAAGCTGTTTAATTGTGTTATCTTGTATAATAACACAGTACAAGGTGAAAATACAAGGTGAAAATTAATTAAATGATTTTTTTCTGATGAATGAATGAATCTGATTGTTACTATTTTGAGTAAAAAGTATTCTTTTTGTGACAAGTGACAATAATGGGGGACGACTTCTTTGCCCCCCTTTTTGAAGCAACTGTGTGATTCAGCTTCAGTAAACTTACTTCTTTTAACTACATACAGCCCTTAATCTGTTGTTTCGGTACCTAGACTCTGGCTATTCTTATTTTTCATGGTAGGAATATTAATCTAGAGTTATGGGACAGATTTATGCTGGTAGATGACTAGCGTCAGAAGTGTATGCTCAGATTTTTTTAGAGTGTAAACTTCGTGTTAAAATAAAAAGTAAGCTTCTGCCCCCACACTTTCAAAACAAACTTGAAATGTCCTTTAGTCCATACATAAAAGAAAATTGATACTCTTATGAGGAGGCTGAAGAGAGAAGTTTCGGGCATTTTTAAGTGAAATAACTAATGTTGGTATGAATTACTAATAAGCTCACGATCACTTCTGTTGGGGGAATGAGAACAGGGATGAATGTACGGTAGTGGAGAAGTGGGAACTGGGGATTGCAGTGGGGCAGTAAACACGAGTCAGAAGTAACAGACATGACTCAGACACGAACATGTTTTTCAGCTAAAGGGTGCTGTGTTTAACTGTAGATCGAGGATACAAGTAATGTTTTGGTTCCATTTGGTGAATGTTTAGCATCCAGTTTCCTTGCCACCTGGGTTCCCTGTCTGACCTCTGACTGGCAGTACTAGATCTGTGCCAACTTTCAACCTCTAGCTTACTGTTATGTAAAGTACTTATTATGAACTTATGTACCTTAATATAATTTGGACTTGAACTGATGAGCCTTGACAGTGAAATGTGGTTTCTGCTATAACACAGTCTTACGAGGGTGTTGAAAGCTGAAGCGTGTCAAAACTTGTTCACCTTCTGTTCTTTGTTACTGTCCCGCGCTGGGGTGCAGATGGATCTAAGCACCGCTACAAACGCAAGGAGATGAGACATGATTACAACAAACTTCTACACGGAGCATGGCAAGCAGAAGAGACTTGTTGTGCATTTCCTACCCCATTTTCCTAACCTTTGCAGAGCTCTACCTCCACCTGTCTCTGAGGAACTGAGTTTCACAATGCTATTTATAAATAGAAATAACTTGTTTGAGTAAACGGAGATAATGGCAATGTAGTTAAGAGTCTTATAAAGGCATCAATTTCAGCAACAAAGTATCTTTTCATTTTATTAGAAAAAGGGTTATCACTTGTGTGCAAAGAGCCTAGAGCCTTCATTCAGGGATATATTCACGTGGCTGCCTTCAGGTCAGCTGAATAGGCACAGAGAGGTCGGTGCGTCTATTCAGGTGCTTGAACAAGATCAGAGCAATGCTGGTAAGAGAAACAGTGGAGTTCATAAATTCTGCTCACTTAAATCTACTTGAGATTATAATTTGACTTCAGCAGTCTCCTAGCATTAACCTACTTTAGCTTCGTTGTGTGTGCCTGGCAGCTCCAGAGCCAAGTGCCTGAGCCATATGTTCGAGAGCCATGTGGCTACGTTGGGGCACCACCCGGCTGGGGGAGGGAGTGGTTGGGTAGGGAGGCCAGCGCAGCCTTAGGGAGAGGGGCGAGGAGGCATCTGGAGGAGGGGAAAACGTTATCTTACCCTCTATTTTACTTAGTAGATCCAAAGTACAACTGCGGCGAATGTGTTTGAGACAGTCCTTATCACAAGTAATTCTGGGGCTGAGCCTGGGAGTTTTCCAGTGAAAATGTTCTGTATTTCTCAACACAACTTGGAGAACTGCTCTGTAAAGGACCCTGCTCTCGGCAGCGAGGCATGCACAGTCTTAAACACCGCGTTATTTCTGTCCGTAATTCTAAGGATTAGGGGGAAGCTGTCTAGGCAAAAGATTAATGTAGAATTAATGTATGACATATGTATGACATATTAATCAGTACAACTTTAGGTTTAATTTTGTAAAATACTGACCATCAGCTTCAGCATGTTGTAATACTGCATCCTCATTTTGTACAGCATCCACCATAATCTGACTGGCTTAATACATTACATTTATAGGATTAAATGACAAATAGTGTGATTTTTTTTTTTCTAGATAGATTTGTTTGGGTTTTTTTCTGATGGCAGTAAAGGACCAAATTTTCCTTGAAGAAATTTCTCGCATGGGTAGAGTGGCGTGCAAATATCCATGCTCGTAAAAACTTGCCATGTAAATATGGTTAAAAAGGCACAGATTTATTGTGGAAGCTTTGGGAGGGGCAGTTCTTTGCCTCCTTGTTTTATTACCACCAGCCAGTGTGGTATGCAGTGCTGTGCCATAAGGCAGTTATTTCTGCTATTGCGCAATTCTTTTCCTTTCTGGAGAGACAAAGTCTCGATCTACTGCAGTAGTAATGTGTGTATAATACTGCCATGGAAGCAGTGTTGCATTTTTGAAACATGCAAGCTTAAACGCTTTTTAATAGGTACCACTCTATCCTACATACTGCAGTTTTAATGCAAAGTATCGCATAATCTGATTATTTTAACCTGAAGTTATATTTAAATTGAATTATAAAATGTAACTGGGGGGGGGGGGGGAAGAAGGTTTAAAGCTTACATTCTGAAGATAAGTTAATGGTCAAGAAAAAAATATTTATCTCCTGAGCTACTCAAGAAGTAGGCATTTTTCTAACTAGATCAAGAGAAGTAAATGATACTTTTTTTTTTTTTTTTTTTTTAATACCAGGCTACAATATTTAGGACTGTTACTCTAGATGTTAAAGCTCTTGGGTTTTACAAACACACTGTCTAAATAAGCACAGTTATTTTACTAAGACTGTTGAAGCCATCATAATGTTTATTTTCATTATTCAGCACTGGAGTTTCTAATTCAGCTCGATATGCATGCATAAAGTGAGAATCCCAATGGCTATTCTAACTCTTTTTCATCCTGTTTGCGGGAGGTTTTGCACCTCTTTTTACTACAGCTTCTTGCTGCTAGCAAAAAGCTGTAGATCTGTCTAGGTTTCAGACTCCATAGCAGTTTCTCAAGGTGATGACTGGGTTTTGTTTTGTTTATTTTGTTGGGTTTTTTCTTTCTTTGTGTCACAGCACCATGGCCTCTCTTCTAATGTAAAATATCTTAGGACTGCCTACTGGTTGGACCTTGAGTTTAAAAATAGAGTTTTCGCCTAGATCATTTCCCACTGCTTATTTAGGTGTAGCAAAGGTTCCTACTAATATGGCACCAGGTTCTTTTCATGATTAAAATAGCTTATCTGTAAATCCTAACATCAAGGTATCATGCAATTTAAGTCCCTATTTCTTGCTACTCTAATTTCTTTATGTAATGAACCTGACACTTTTCAGGATTTCAGTGTCGTACACTGCTCAGCTTTGCACATACCTCGGAGATAAATCCCAGATTCCGGGAGGAGAAATAGTCACAGTAGATTGGCTTAATTCCTTTTTTTGCGACAGATGTGTGGATCAGAATAGAAACTGGACTGTTAGTCTAAGTAGTATGGAGGTATATGTGTGGACTGAGCGCAAGAGATGTGGTCAGAGAGCCTTGTTAAATGCTTTTATCTTATGGCACACTAAAGAGTTTCATAGATGTTACTGTTGCGCATTTTGAAATCCATTTATTTGTACTTCCAACTATGTTCTTGGGAGACGGTGAGGTAACGCAGCAACAGCTTAGTTTGGATCAATAATCTGTAGGTATAACATTTGAAAAGAATATTTTAATAAGGCCAGGAATTTGGTTTCTGTGTGGAATTTTTATAATTTCAGCAATGTGGTCTAATAATGTGAAACTGAGGCTTAGTTTTTTAACTTATAACTTATTTTCATTGCTGGCTGAAGAAAGCAAATGTGGTAAACTCTGTAAGGAGATTTCAACGGTTCCTGATGCGCTCCAGCAGAACAATTTTCATCAGAACAAAAAAAGAGTGCCCTGGTGTCTAAGGGCTGCTTCTCTGCCAAATGAAAACATCCATTTATAGAAAACAGAGCTATTAGGGTTCTTTCCAAACTGAAAAATAGAATGGGGAAAAAATGTATTATCAGAAAGCTTCAGGCGTTGTTGTTGTTGTTGTTGGGTTTTTTTCTGGTGATATGCAGGCAAAAAGATTTCAAAAATGGAGTATTATAGCAGGGCACAGCCATTCACGGCAGCCTGGTGTAAGTGAATAGAGCTTTGCGTGTTCTCAAGCCCTGTTAGGAATGGTCAGATCGCTGTGGATGCCAAGGTCTGGTGCCTACTAGTGGGTTTGATTATTTTGCCTGATTTTACGACTAAGTGACGTTAAACATTATCTCCCAGGCACAGAGGTACTTCTTAACTGTATCAGCAGTGTTTAACACCTTTGCTTGCTCGAAAGACTCTAACGGTTTTGTATGATATATGTATTGTTTTCAGGGAAAGCTATGGTTTTATTGACATAAAAATCATAGCTATTGTGGGCTAATTTTAACTCTGGCACATGGAGGTGCGCCGGCCAACGATTGCAGTGTGTTTGCATCTGCTTTTTTCAGGCCTGAAGTTATTACATTACCCTTGCTCCCCCTAACATTAACCTTGTTTCACTTCTTACGTGCTGTAACAAAACAGATTGCTTTCCCCAAATCATTAATTCAGGATGAAACTTCAACTGAACTCCAAAGTCTTCGGAAATTTAGGCAGATGAATAAATGTATGAAAGCTCCAAAGACAGAATTGCTTGTCTGCCAAGTCACTTCCTTGAGATTAAAAGATGCTGTCATTTAATTGAAATAAATTACTGCTTAAAAATCACCAACTAAAGACTCAATAAAATGACTTCTAGGATTAGCAGTCTTTTGAAGATGACAATACACCACTGAATAAAATCCATATTTATTTTATATGTCAAATTAAATGAGACTATTGAAGAGTTTTTGCACTTCGCCCATGCTTAATTTTGTTTCCATGGCCTACTTTTGAACTTACTTAAATTAATGTAGTTAGAACCAAGTCCTCTGAAGATAGTGAAACTAATGTAGCAAATAACCGCTGTAAGGAAGAGGAGGATCAGGCGTGTATGTGTAATATCAAAAGAATTCTTTATGAAACTGCTTTTACAAGGAACTATTGAAAATCCTAACTTAAAAATTAGGCCACAAGGCAAGACTTTCAGAAATGCTGCCAGAAAAAGAAATCCCTGTTATGTTGGTAGTGTTAATGGCTACCACCCACTGCCCGCTTGATGTGTATGCAATCGTGGGTCTAGTTTAAAGTTACGGGTTTAATCATCTTTTAGTCGAGCTAAATGGAAGCGGAATTAAATGTCCTTTTTCACAGTGATACGTAGACATGATAGGAAGTTAGCTGGATGCCTAGTAAAGCCAGATTATTATTATATTATTATAATTTTTGATTACAGTTGTAAGCTGAAGGCATATGTTGAATGGCTATGCATGTGTGTGAGCACTCAAACCAAAAAACTAGGGCAGAAAGAATGGAAAACAGGCAAATGAGAAGAGGTGTGAGTATGGCCTTAGATGCGAAGACATGCCCTTTGTTATAAAACACACTGGGGAGGCAGCTTTGCAGTTATCATCAAGGGCACGCTCGCAGTGCGGCCAGCCCAGCTATGGGCTTGCTGCTGCAGAAAGGGGGACTTCTTGTGCCTTCCCTGCGTGAGCCTCCCCCCCCGCCTGCTTGCCGCTGATTTCAGGGTAAGCTGGTTTAACCCACTGGTCGGGGGAGGGGGGGGAATCACCTGTGTACTTTCCTGCTTTTTTATAGTTTCAGTCTGTTCACCGTGGGATCGGATAGACTGTCAAAACCAGATTTACTGAGGGGGTGACAGGAGCAGAAGGTCGGGGCCTCTTGCTCTTGTCAGCAGCGAGATGTTAGTTCAGCTTCAGTCAGTGGGATAAGCCGTACCCTCAGCTGTGTTAAGGGCACGGGTGGAGAAAGTGCACATGGATTGTTGTAACAACTTAGCTTTTAGGCTTTTTCTGCTCGCTGTAACTTCATATTTTCAGTGCCAAGACTTCTAAATAAGAAGTGCCAAGGCTTCTAAATAAGGGCTCAAAAAAGCAGCAAAGGAACTACCTTTCTATGAGAGGACTTTCATCCTAAACAAAAGCGTATTTCTCCCTATGGGATGAGTATGGGCATTTAGACTGTCCTCAGAGGAGATCTCAGTGACCTGACAAACTGCTTCTAGTTTGCCATTTTGAGGACAGGCTCACGGTGGTTTTATTAAAGGTCTTGTGTTTGTGAGGAGAATATCGCTGGACACGAGACAGTGAAGTGGCAGAAGGTAACAGACCCGGAGAGCAGGAATATAGATGCCGCTTCCCAGGTGTTCATGATCTAACCAAAGGCAGAGAAGGTGGCAGTATCATGTGTTTCCCATGGTGGTGGTATCTGGTTCTTGCCCAGCCCGGTCAGGCTGTCCCAGCCCCAGCTCACTCCTTGTGCACCTCCAGTGTGCACAGAGGTGGCAGGGTGGTAGCTCCGACAGTGAGATTCAGTCTTTTGAGTCTACCAGGTTCCTTAGACTGCTCAATCTGCCCTCACAGCATCTTTCTTAAAGATGGCTAAATGGAGTGATGAGTGACAGTAGTTCACCCTTCTCATTCTCTGTTCATCACTTAGACTTCAAGCGTCAGTTTTTGTGTAACTTCCCCTTGCATTCCCCCTTTTGTTTTACCAGAAAAGATTTTAGCATAGACTTTGAATAGTAGCAGTAAATTCATTGGTTTGGATGCATCTAATCTTCCCAGTGTTTGTTGACTGTTCATAAGCAATGTTGTGCAATACGTTGAAATGGATTTTTTGTTACCTTGAACAGTTCAGAGTGCAGGCTCCTGACAAGAGACAGCATTATGTTTAGAAAAGAGAAACTTAAAATGCACAATACAAATCTTTACCTCCTGAACTAAGAATAACTGGTAGCAGAAGTAAGCTATTTTCTTGTGTGTGTGAGCAGGGATTGACTTTGCCAGTGATTAATCGCTACCATTAACGGACAATGTTAGGCATTGTAGAAACTCATCTTCTACTCTGGGCCCAGAACAATGTTTGTTCTAGTGTTTGCTGATGACAACCTTGGGTCTAGCAATGAATTAGGATCCTATACGTAACTTTGTGGCACTCGAATCCACTGTATTAGCAACTAAGGGTTGGATTTTGGCCAATTCAGAGTCTATATAGAAACAAAATGCTTGGCCTAATGACAAGCTACAGGTCAATATGAGAATCAGGAATGCAACAATATCCCCTCCTCTCTTGCAGAGAATAATTCAGGCAAAGGAATTCATACGCTGCAATTTATCAGGTTGAGTTTTAATGCTGGGCTTACTGCACTCTTCTGCTGCCTATCTGCTGACTGGCTGTACTCCTTACTTGTCTTTTAATTAAAATTTTTAAGGATCTGAAGTTTTAAACTTGTACTACCTGTATGAGGTGGGTGATAGGAAGCTGGTTATTCCTGACATACAAGAAAGTGCCAGTTATTCTCTCTCTCCCTCTGGTCTTACAGAGTTTGCTGAGCACTATGGGGGATAGGGAAGAATTGTACAGAAACTATTACAGCTGCTGCATGCTGCTGCTCTCTGCTGAGGTAATTGTCTGCTGACAGTCCTAAAGATCCCTGTATTACAGCAGCTTTGTATGAGTCTGCTGATGCAAGGGCTTGTATCCCCCTCTCTTCACGGTCAGTGGGCTAGGACAAAGATGAGAAGCAAGAGGAGGCATCTAGTGTGAGATACTACTTCTCTTGAAGCTCTTGAATTATCTTCCATGGTTAATTTATCGGTCAAATCAATACAGGTATGTTACACTCAAGAGAGCATGTTAATGTCATGAATATCTGGGACTGACATCTCATTCATGTTTATTGGAAAACAAAAAATAAAAAGGAAAAGATCATGTTGATAGTACTATATAAAGCATAGGGATACATGTCCTGTTTTTCATCTCCTTATACTAAAAAAATTTCAAATGCAAATTTCCTTGAAAATACATTTTCCATACTGATACTGCAGTGTCTTGGACAATTTCCTTTCCATTTGAATGCCAACATCTGAGAATGCTAGATCTGAAAAAGCCTTGTGTAAACTACACTGAATAACAGAGCATACAATAATGAGGTAACACACATAATGTTCTCCCAAGCGAAAATGATACTGAATGCTCAGTAAAAAAATTTTGGATGTCTGTTAGAATTCCAAATTAGCAATATGGCAAGGCTATCTTTATAAAAGTATTTCATAAGTTCTCAAAAGTCCATTACAGAAGTGGTTTCTTGGAGCATATTTGTTGTATGTACATCTGCTGCAGTAGCATGCCCGGCCTCTTGTACTTATTTAGACGTCTCAGGTTGTACCCTTTGAAGAGGGGTGGCAGTAGTCAATGGGAATGCAGGACAGAAGTATTGATAAGGTACCAGGAGTGTTGGGTTAGACACAGATCTGAGCTCAGGATCAAGTATCAGTGGAGCTGGGAGATATGGCGAAGATGGATTGTAGGATGCATACAGAAGCATATAGAAACTGTATAGGCAGACACTTATTTCTGTCACTCTTAGCAGAAAAGATTATGATTAAGCTTATTTTTAATTGAGCTTTGTAAGTAATCCTAGCCCTGGAGTAAGAAAATGCAGAAGGCATGAATGGGGAAAGATCCTTCAATAGACTGTGAAGGAGAAGGATTGGGGTAAAACCAACTGGGATGTCTCAGGGCAGAAGCGGTGCTAGGGCTATGGAGTACTTGGGGAAGAGATGGGAACTCTACGTGACAGTACATTCTCGCACATGCAACTGTCATCTGCTATTTCCCTGCACGTTTTAATCAGATGGTAGGGAGAGCAAAAGAATTTTTTATTTGATTACCTAAAGGAAGTCATTCAAATGAGATCTGTCCTTAAAGGACAAGGGCTCACAATGACAATTTAGATGAAGAGTATTTTAGTGCAGATTCACTCGGTGCCTTTCCTGTCTGCCAGGACTGTTTCAGGTCCCCTTACCTTTCTGAACTTTACCATCTCTCTGTTCCCACCCATTTTTCTACTCCAAAATCTCCCCAACGCTATCTTTCCACCTCCTAGCTCTATAGAGTATAGTACTTGCCTGAAAGACAATTCATGTCAATTCATGTTTCAGTATCAGGATCTTATGTGTAAGTGTTGTTCTCTTGTAGCTGCAGGCTTCTTTGTCTCCTGACCAGTAGTAACTCCAGTGTGAAACACACTGCACCCTACAGCTGGAGAGTGACGTGATGGGGAGCAAGGGTTTGGTTACACAGGGTGTATCATATGTTGGCAACTTCAATTCCTTCCCAGTTCTCAGGAATAGTCCTGAGAAAAGCAATGAATGGATATTAAGAATGTTTAATCTAAATCAGATCCCACTTTTCCGCTCGGTTTACCAAGATTAGCAGATGCCTTCTTTCCAGGAATATAGCCTAGACAATCTGGTGTTTTCTAGGGGAAGTTGTAATTACATTGTTATAAATACCTTAAATGATTATAGTATTTCAATATTTCTTTTAAATGATTACAAGAAGAATTACTGTCGTTGCTTTCACTGAGCTTTTGCAAACTCTGACTTTCAAGGAATTATTCTGGGACCTCAGCAAAAGGTGACACGTCCTGTATTTGTGGACTAAATATTGTCATATTGTATTTTTCCTCACCTGTTTGAAGTTTCTGGGTGAACATGAGATAAGTGCGTAAAAAATGAAAGAACATAGATATCGCTTGATTAAATGATGTTTAAAAAAAAAAAGTTTTTAGCTAGACAAATTGAAATTCATCTAGTTAGAAAAATTGCAGCAAAACAGTCTGATGTTAGTACAAAGAAAACAGCAGATGATACCAATTGTCCAACTATCCATAGCAATTTGTAAATAATGCTCTTTATGCTAGCAGAGAACGAATCATCATGGAAATGTAATTTAAAAAAGCAAAACAAAAAACAAGATTTCAAATAAAATCTCACGAGAGCCAGAGATCATGCTGCTGTTCTGTGAAAATTAACGATGCTGTTCTTTCTCAAGCATTTTATATATGTTCTTATTGCCGTCTTAAGTAAATGCTAGCCAAAGTCACCTTCAGCTTTCCCAATGCAAAGTGATTCTTATTTGTGGTGGAAAGGTGTGATACAAGCCTTAGCCTAGAAACCTCGCAGTCTTTAACTGCACGGCTTTATCCTAAAATGGGGTGAAGACCCTATTTTTTTTTTTTTTTTTCTTCTCCCCAGAGCTCATGGGTGCTACTTAAAATTTTGCAGACCTTGTTGCATCAGTACTGGAATTCCTGCTGGATTAACTAGAACTAGTGCTGCATTGGAGGCTGCTGTGACTGGACATGGTGTTGTGGGGCTGATTCTGCCTTTCTTACTTTGCTTCAGCTCTTGTGGCTACTTGCTGTTGAAATATTATAAATTAATTTTGGTTGAAAAGGACCTCTGGGGGTCATCTGGTCCAACATCCTGCTCAAAGTAGGGCTGATCTTGAATATATATCAGGTTGCTCAGGACTTTGTCCTATTCAGCATTGAAAACTTCCAAGGATGGAGATTTCCCAGGCTCTCTGGGTAACCCGTTCCAGTGCTTGATCACCCAGTTTTCTCTTTTTCCTCTTAAATCTAATCAGAATTTGTCTTGCTGCAACTTGAGACTGTGACCTCTTGTTCCTTCATTGGGCATCTATGAGAAGAGTCTCTGGCTCTGTCTGTATTCCCCCCATTACGGACTAGAAGACTGCAATTAGAGACCCTAATAGCCTTCTCTTCCTGAGGCTGAAGGAGCCCAGTTCCTCAGCTGTTCCTCATGCATCATGTGCTCCATCACCATTTCAATGGCTCTCCTTGGATTCTCTCCTGTTTATCAGTATTTCTTTTGTATCTGAAGGCTCAAAAATGAGCACACAGCTTGAAATGAGGCTTTAACAATGATGACTAGAAGGGAATAGTCACTCCCATGAAACCATTGGCTATGCTTATGCAAATGCAGACCAGTCTGCAGTTAGCACTCACTACTGCATAGGCACACTGCTGTCTCATGGTCAACTTCTTGTTCACCAGATTTCCACTTTCTTTTCTCAGAGAGTGTTACTTAGGCTGTCAGTCCCCAGCCTGAACTGTTGCACAGGGCTATTTTCTCCTACATGCAAGACGTTGGATTTGCCATGATGAAACTCATGAGGGTGCTGTCAACCCATACCTTTGGCTTGTCAAGGCCCCACTGATGGGCAGCCCAGCCCTCCAGTGTACAAACATAACAATTTGACTTGGCTGAGCTTAGGTAAATGAGTTATGAGGAAAGCACTTCAGTTTGCTGTTCCAATAGCTTCCCTGAAGGAGAAAGCTGTGTCTTCCAGAGATCTGGCAAGGTGAAGTCTTGGCTTCTGTCCTTTTCCACTTGGCCCCACAGTTTGTGGGGTTGCCTTGGTGTTCCCTTTAGCTCATTCAACTTTTGCCTTTTTGTACTTTCTGAGGAGTTCCCGAATCATTACTGTAACTTACTGAATTCCAAGCTAATATTCTCTGCTTTGCTAGCTTCTTATAGAATTAATCAATGACATCAAAAGATGGTTTTATGTTTGTACATCACCAAACTCCTTCTTCAGGGATCAATGGCATCAGGGAGTTACTGCATTTAGATTCGAGTCTAAAAAGGGTTAGTCTGACAAGCACCTGCTGGCAGGGTTGGACTCAATGTAAAAGGAGTGTTAACTGACTTTGACCTTTGTGTTTAGAGCATTAGCTGATATTTAGAGCTTCATGTTTGTGTCTTTTCTCAGCTTGAGGTAATTCAGTCCTGCCACTCAGAAGAGTTTTTTAACTGCCAGGCCCAAGATGGTCTGGATAAGGTACGCTTCTGCTTTTCTGCTAAAGGTGTCCTGAAATTATTTGAGTTAAATTAGAAGCATTACTCTGTCTAGATGTTCAGATGGAAGAAAGGTATCTTATACTCAGGTCCTTGATGCCTTTTTTTTGTTGTTTATATTAAAAGGAAACAAAATCATCCCACACAAAATAAACATTTTTCATTAAGCGGAAGAAATACCTTTTTGAAGATGTTACTCAATCATAAATATTTTCTTAAAGTTTGAAGTCCTGGAGTGAGTAATGTTAATAGGTGTGCTTACAGAAACTCTGTGAGGTTTTAAAATGGGGCTTATTTGCAAATGGCAGGCAATTAAATTATTTGTAACAGATTAAAGCTGTGCCAATGTCACTTCTGTTTTATTATTTCTAAATAAAAAGCAGTGCTGTTTGCATTCTTTTGCACAATCTGTGCGTTGCTTTTTACGCAGATATCTTAAAAATGTGATTTCTTGGGGAAAAAAAGGATTGTCTCTATGCTGAACTAATACTTCATATCAGATTAATTTGCACAGGTCTTTCACAAGATAGTCATATTGTTTTACATGCTTTTGATTAAATGGCCTTTAGAATCATAGCATCCTATTTGCTGGATCCTAAGAATTTGTAATTAAGAACTTATCCAATATTTACTGAAGATGAGAGAGTACAGGAACTAATGCTGCTAAATATTTTTGAAAAGGCCAAACTAGACTGTTAAATGACATTTCAAGGTGTGTATGCAAATTCACTGACAGTGATAAACTGAGAATTGCATTAGAAGGCAAATTATTTCTACTCAGTGAGGAATGTGGGGGTGACTAGTATAAAGTTGCTAATAATCCTGATGGAGTTAATGCACAAACTAGTTGAAAAAACACCAAAAGAAGACTCTAAAGAGTCTCTCTTAAATTGTCAGGAGCTAGTCAAAAGAAGAACAAGTACTTCGTTGGCTGTGAGCTAATCTCTGTTTTCCATATGTTGTGGTATAGAGCAGAAGTACAGAGCACTCAGAAGTTGATTGTCAGTTGTCTATGTATCAAGTCTTAAGTACTGAAAAGCCTTTTGTATGTTCATTTGAATGTTAAAATACAAACTTGAGAAATAATTTCTCTGGGTAACACTGCAAATAACTCTTGTAGTCTAATTTTTTTAAAATTTGCTTTCTATTGTGATCTCAATTAATTATGTTATTTGTTTACGGTTGAACAGTCACTGTTCATAGTTTATGAATAAAGTAAGTTCACAGAAGTGATTACAACAGGATGAAGAAAGCAGTGGACAAATTTTCTGTTTTCCCTCCCTCAGTAGAGTTTTGTTATCATAGTGAATTTAAAGCATGAGGACTTCTGAAATCTGGAGGTGTAGGTGTGTTGTCATATCTGCTTCTAACTGGTATCATTTGAAAAATTCTGGTAAGCTGAGCTTAAAGAAGTGAATAAGCTTTTGTGGTTAGGGGAGACATATGACACCTTTTCCCCCCCAACTCAGGCACATGTTTGCATGCTAACACACCATGTGCCACCCAAATCCATGTTAATATTGTGCATTTTATGATTAATACGTCTCTTTGCCTGTCTCTCTTCTCCTTTGGTGTGGGCGTGAGTCTCCTATCTTCCAACTCGTATAGTAATGTAGCTTAAACTACATTTTGAGCACACTGGAAGCCAGTACTCACTCAGTCTCCCATCAGTTTGCGTCTAGCAGTGTAAGTAGAAGGCAGTGGGAGAATCTATCCCTGTTTGTTTCACTGGTTTTACTGTTGCTAGGAATACAGCCTCCGCTGCGCCTGAGGAAGGGGCTGTTCCATAGTCTTACAAACTTGTCATCTGAGACGTTATTTATCACCACACGCTGCTTAGCTCAGCGAGCTGACTTGTGCTTCCAACTCCATTTGCTGGAGAGATCGGTGGGGTGGGGTTTTTTTTGTTTGCTTGTGGGTTTCTCTTTTATGATTAGTATGTAGAAGTCTGCTGGTAAACTGTCATATTCTTGAGGCTGAGATATGGGGTGTTGAAAAGAGCATCTCCTTTTGACTACTGCATTGTTTTTCACCCTCAAAGCACAGCAGTTGAATTAGTGCTGCAGGAAGATCTGCGGCAACCAGCAATGCTGTTGTCCTTCTCCTCGATCTGCCTCTGCTCCTATATTTGTGCACCAACACACGCGCATACATACACATGCTGATTTGTCAAAGTAGAAAGGATGATATGAGATTTCATCCTCTTCAGTGTGAGGTCAGCTGGCTTATATTTGAACTGAACTCGATATCAGCTGTAGTCAGTCAAACTTGCTTTACCTGAAGTGGAAACCACTCACATGAACTCTTCTCAGTGGGCTGTGGAAGGGTAGCAGACAGGTGATAATTTCTGACTGCAGCCTAAGTAGAAAATGTTTTTCTTGGCGCTACCGTGCCATCTGGCCTATGGCACTGGAGTGTATCTGCTCTTGTGTTTTCTCAAAACCTTGAAATCCTAATACAGGCTTGCTAGTATGCATTCTTGCTACTTGTTTTTAAATAGATGTTGTTCCTCCTTCCTGCATCAACACTTTCCACAGATGTCAATTTTTATGCAGTTTCAGGTAACCAACAGAAAACCTATTTAGGTCTCTTTTTCTGCACCACTACTTTGTACCAGAAGACTTAATGACAGTAATGTCTTTCCTCCCCTTGAAGCACTCTGAGTGTTGTATTTAAGCAAGACACTTGAAATCTATTAAGGTATTCAGAGCACTGGTTCATTTTAAGAAAGGTTTCCCTGGGCAGGGTCATTGTCAATTTAATATTTCACCTGGTCAGGACTTGCACATTTTCCTTCAGTTTGTTGCCTAAAAAACAACCAAGAAAATTTTAACCCATTCACACCTTTTCTTTTACCTTTGTGATGCCACAGTAAGAAATAAAATTGATCCAGAGCTGTACAAAATACTTTTTTTTTTCCTTCACTTGACAATGTAGTGTCAGCCACGCTTGACAAAATAATTAAAATCATCCTATTAGTGTTTTATACCATTTCAGCCTGTTAGAATTCTGGGTGACAGTCAGTACTTATTTTGCAAAGGGATGTCAAGAATCTGCTCAGTTCCCTGTGCAATCTTAAAGCAATTTAGCTCTGTTAGAAAGCAGGCTGTCTCAAGTAGTATTTGCATGGTGGTTGGTTGTTTTTTTTTTTTTTTTTTTTTTCTTTTTTAAATCTCTGGACAAGTTAGGACTGAGTGAGTCTGTCAAAATCATTGAGATTTTTAAGCAGGGAGGTCTTGTAGACAGATGGAAAAACTGATCTGTTTGTCTATCTAGGTACTAAACTGGTCTGAGAATTCTCCACTTCTCAAGAAAGTCAATTTACACAGCAATGAATTCTACTCATGCATATGAGCTTTGCCTACAGGGTAGCAGTGCCTAGCAGAGCATTATGTGCCAAACTAATAGCAGCAATCAGTGAGGTGCCAAATATAACCACAGTGTGAAGGTAACGGGAAAAATGACAGAGGATTTGGTGGTTTGGAACTTCTTCATGGTGCATGTCAAGGAGATTTCTGTAGAGTTTGGTTATACACAACTAGCAGGAATTACTAGTTCAGTGAGACATGTCTGAGGGAGTTCATGTTGGGATTTTATTATGAAGGAGAGTAATGCACACAGAGACAAAACAGTTTCTTTTCTGGGTTACAGCTCTTCTAGTTCACCTTGGGTGGCAAGCCGGCAAGGAGTTGAAGAACAAATGAGTTTGTTGTGAATGTGTCACAAGCATATACCACATTTAACAAACTAAATTAGGTAACTAAGGAAGAGAATTAGGGTGACCTAATTAGGCTGAGATGGACAAGCTAGCAGGTCTTAGCTTCTAGTATGGATTGTTTGCAGTTTTCAGACTTGCACTGAATGTATTTACTTCTAAACACCTGGGAGGTTGATCTGGGGCTGACTGCAGGTTTGATCTATGCGCTTTGTGGGCATTTCACCTGCATACAGCCCAACTCTGTTTCACTTTTGTTCCACATGTCCTATTTTTTCTGGAGCATAAGGAGGAAACCCTCGAGGGTTGATACATCAAGGTGAGTAATGCCCTGCTCTTGGCAAGCTTAATTAAGATTCTCTGTAGGTGCTCCAAGGGGGAAGAGTATTGGTCATTCTGCCTGCAGAAATCCCATATTATGCTGTTGAATGTGAGTGTTGAGGATTTATTTGGCAGTCTGCTAGCCTGTCTTGGTCTTGGAAAGGAACAGCTCTTTGTTAACCATGTTGCCATTTGCATCATGGAAGCAGTATCTTGCGTGCATAGCTTTAGAGCCAGAGAAACTTAATGTCCACGTGTGAATGTGACAGGACTACAAGTCAGACAGATCCACCATTCCACATTTTTGAAGTGGTTCCTAATCTCTACTGATTAGTTTCCTGGAATATAAACCCCAACTAGATCAAGGTGAGCCTTTAAATAGGGAAAACTCAAGTTAAGTTGAGCAAGTTATTAAATAAAAGGCTTGAAGAAATACCTGTGATAACCCTGCCTGTAGAGTTCATGGTTTGAATCCTTTTTAAACATACTTCCATTCCAATATCTCCTTGTACTTCCAGGGCTGCTCCTTTTCTTTCCTTTGTCTCTGAGCATCATCTTTGAGTCTGCTCTTTGTTGCAGCTAAGCCCATGACACATCAGGTTTGTGTTAGTCTGCCAGTTTCCTTTAGGAATCTCTCTGTTGCTGTCTGACTTCCTGCCCCGTTCTGTACTTGGGAAGTACTTGTGTGTGTGGGAAATGGATAGTGCACCATTGTGGCGCAATGATGTAGCATGGGGAATAAACAAGAGGAATTAGAGACATGCGCATGCCTTCAGGGCTACAACCTTATTGGCATCACAGAGACGAGGTGGGATGGCTCCTATGATTGGAGTCTTAGAATGGAGGGACACAGGCTCTTTAGGAAGGACAGGCAGGGAAGACGAGGAGGGGGGTGTTGCCCTCTATGTCAATGACCAGCTGGAGTGCATGGAGCTCTGCCTGGGGATGGATGAGGAACTGACTGAGAGCTTATGGATAAGGAATAAAGGTAGGGCAGGGACAGGTGACATTACGGTGGGGGTCTGCTACAGGCCACCCGACCAGGAAGACCGAGCAGATGAGGCCCTCTATAGCCAGATAGGAGCAGCCTCATGCTCAGAATCCCTGGTCCTCATGGGGGACTTCAACCACCCCGACATCTGTTGGAGGGACAACAC
>NW_008795401.1:317914-318346 GCF_000699145.1 Aptenodytes forsteri | reverse complement strand
ACAGGACAAGGGGGAATGGCTTTAAACTAAAGGGGGGTAGATACAAACAAGATATAAGGAAGAAATTTTTTACACTGGGGGTGGTGAAACACTGGCACAGGTTGCCCCAAGAGGTGGTGGATGCCCGATCCCTGGCAACATTCCAGGTCAGGTTGGACGGGGCTCTGAGGAACCTGATCTAGTTGAAGATGTGCCTGCCCATGGCAGGGGATTGGACTGGATGACCTTTAGAGGTCAACCCAGACTATTCTATGATGTCGCGCATGGTGACACGATTTGTCACAGTAGGTTGACCCAGGAGCACATTCAGTCTCTCAGGTGCTGCAGATCAATTTAGAATCATAGAGGTCTCTTCCAACCTTAATGATTCTAAGATCATCGAGTCCAACCGTCAACCCAACACCACCATGCCCACTAAACCATGTCCCTAAG
>NW_008795401.1:314853-316628 GCF_000699145.1 Aptenodytes forsteri | reverse complement strand
TTTTTTTTTTTTTTTTTTTTGGTTAAAAAGTCCCTCTTTGAAAACGTTCCCAGAAATGGTAAGTTGTTTGGACCGTGTAGTTCTCCTGTGAATAACAGAGTTTATTGTGACAATTTGCACTGCATGAAATATGGTGGGCCATGGGATCAGGAGAAAGTTTTAGAGTGCTGTAGCCTTTGCAGGCATATTCCACCTACTGGAGAAGTCTACTGTCAGGCATAACTAAGGCAAGCCCAAGTCACCATTCAAAATTTGGTTTTCAGCCTGGGGGAGGAAAAAGGTACTCTGGTCTTTGGGAAAAGGGAGCAAGGGTCCTCACCGATTCAAGGATTTTGAGGGGTTTTGGTACCTGCTGACTGTGAAGCACTGTGCCTACTCTCACACTGAATGTCATGCCATCTGGGTAGTGGTTAAAATAAAATTGTATTCTCTCCATACTGTCTCTTTTGCCAGTCATAAAAGGAAAAAAATGTATGATGTTTACCTGTGCTGATATGCACTCTACCCCTTTCCAGCCTGAGACTTCTATAAAATGGTTAATTATTGTAGTCTGGTGCTATGTTAGTTTAAGCCAAATTAAAACATACCATGAATTTCATTTGGATTTTATGGGCTAACTTAAATGGTAGCATATCCAAATGATCACACATTATTCCTCCTTAAATAAATTAGCTTAGCAGAGTTTTATTCACTATAGACAAAGTTCAACTGCTTTACATTACAGAAAGATTTTAATTAAAAATCATAGACGTGTGTTGAAGAATATTACACCAGATTTTCTTGACCTTTGCGTCAAGAAATTTATTTTTGCTATTCTTAATTCATTAAGCCCTTTTAAAACTCTTACTTTGTCAGTTGTATTGTTCTTCTGACCTGTGTCTGTGTTTCCAAAATTCTTGTTGGGGAATGAAAATTAAAAAAAAAAAATAAAAAAAATAAAAATTAAAAATATTGCTTCAGAAAAAGCCATGCTGGCAGCTACTTCTACCACTTAGCACTCTTCATGAAGAGCATCATCCTCTAAAGGAAAAGTGTTTAATATTATTTTCCAAAAATACCAGAGTCTTTCTGACCTTTTATTAAAATTCAAATATATTCTCAAGAACACTACAGCCATCCTTGTGATAGCTTAAGCGATCTCCTCATGTTTTCCAGGTAAGCAACTTTCAGAAGCTATAAGAACAATTCTGAAGGACCTCGGAGTTATCTGTGCCTCTTGTCATCCCCAGTGAATGTTTATTTAGAAGCTTCTGTGGTTGTGCGCACTGAGAGACAGGCCCTGTTGCCGTATGACCGAGGCACTTATGGGAGACTTTATTTCAGCATGACACTCTTAACTGGAAAGCTACTGAAGAGCTCTTTTTCCATATCTTCTCACCCTCAGAAAAATGTCTTATTTTAATTTCATGCCAGAAAAGTCTCAAGAAAGTTGTTTTGTTTTGTTTTTTTCCCCTTATATTGTGGTTTAACCCCAGCTGACAATTAAGCACCACACAGCTGCTCCCTCCCTCCCTTCTGGTGGGATGGAGGAGAGAATTGGAAGAGTAAAAGTGAGAAAACTTGTGGGTTGAGGTAGAGAGAGGTTAATAGGTAAAGCAAAAGCCGCACACACAAGCAAAGCAAACCAAAGAATTAATTCACTCCTTCCCATGGGCAGGCAGGTGTTCAGCCATCTCCAGGAAAGCAGGGCTCCATCACGTGTAATGGTTCCTTGGGAAGACAAACACCATCACTCCAAACGTCCCCCCCTTCCTCCTTCTTCCCCCAGCTTTATA
>NW_008795401.1:273594-314797 GCF_000699145.1 Aptenodytes forsteri | reverse complement strand
CCCCCAGCCTACTCGCTGGTAGGATGGGGTGAGAGGCAGAAAAGGCCTTGACTCTGTGCAAGCACTGCTCAGCAATAACGAAAACATCCCTGTGTTATCAACACTGTTTCCAGCACAAACCCAAAACACAGCCCCACACTAGCTACTATGAAGAAAATTAACTCTACCTCAGCCAAAACCAGAACACCTGGGAAAAAACAATCCTCCTATTAAAACCATGTACGTAGTCAATAGTAGACATAAGAAAAGGAGAACATTGGTAAAACAACTTTTTAAAGGCAGTTTCAGAAAAATTATTTTACTAAATATAGAATGAAGTACTTCTGTACTGTTTGATTTATTATTTTTGATTGTTCATGCTGAAAGTCATATCTTTTGCAGTGCTCATACTCTAGATCTGGAAAAGAAGACCAAATATATTTAAACGTGATCACACACATCTTTTCAGTTTTGTGGCTTCATCCCTATATTCTAAAAAGCACAGGGAATGGAATGAAAGGAAATCCAACTGAAGTATTCCATCAGAGTGTGACTAGATCTGGTATGAGGTATAAAAGCATAGGCTATTTATGGTAGTGTAATAAGAAATGGTAATGAATGAAGGGGAGAAAAAGAAAGATGAGGCAAGTACAAAATTGAACAATTGACATTAGTGACTGTGTGTTGAGCCTGCCAAAATTATCTCCCTTAGCTCTTAATTTTGTACTTGAGCTGCAACTGGCAAATGCCTTGTAAATCTACTACAGCACATGTCTTTCTCTCAGAATGAGAGGCAACAAAATAGTAGGTAGTTTGCATCAATAAATTTAAGTGATAATGATCTTGGGGCTCAAGTGTCTGAAACAATTAGCACCTTTTGAGGTTATTTAAATGCAAAACCACAACTGATTTCCTAGGGGAATTTTAAAAAGCCTTTTGATGCAAATAAAGAACAGAGATATTTTCCTCATTTGTTGAATAATTAAAATTAATTTTTTGTTTTGTTAGAAATCATTGTAATGTTGAACTTCTTTGCTAAATGTTGGAAAAGCTGGAGAAAACTAAGCCAGTTTATTCTCAACAACAGGACATGTTATTTGTTTTCTAAACATCTTTGAATATATTATTTTTCCTACACTACACTATTCCTCTGGACTTTTATGCTTTTCCATAATTCCACTTATTTCCATATAACATAATAGCAATGGAGCAGTAAAGATTATGTAGGGAGGAAGAAGCAGAAGTGAGCAAGGTGTTGGTCTCCCTGTTGATACTGAATGTACCAAAATATCTGATAAGTGTTTGAGCACTGGGATGTCAGAGAAAACAATACAGTACTAAGAGTTTTGCTTTTTACACATCTGTGCAATAAAACTGTGAATGTGAATGTCCACATTCATCTTTAAAGGTATTTGGAAAAATTCCTGATTCAAGATGACATTGTGTGTGTGAACATTCATCCATTTTAATCAATGCTGGTAACTAGAAAACATCTGTAAAACTAGCTTTTGTAATATTATTGGATTGATGCAGAAGTGAATGAGTTAAATAAAATGGACTCTATGTCGTGGGTGAGCAAATATAGTCTGGATGTTATAAAATCCCTTCTGGCCCAGGAATATTTAAATCAACACCGATTTGATTCTGGTTAGATGATGGGTCCAGCTGCAGAATAATCCAGGAGAACTCAGTAATTTATACCGTGGGATCTGACTAATTGCTCCTATTGCACAATAGGAAATCTCTAAGGCCCAAATGTTAGCTTTCCATTAGCAATCCAGAATGAGATGTTAATGTTTTGAACTCATGTTCACCAACTTACAGAAGTCCTGGCCAGAGTTACCTGAATTATGAATTTCATCACTGCACAGCCCTAGAACAACTTCTGCATTTCATCAGTGGTACAGCCAGAAAAAAAGGATACAGTGGACCTATCTAAAATTACTCAGGTGTGGGGTCCTTCATGGGCTGCAGGTGGATATCCGCTCCACTGTGGTCTTCCACGAGCTGCAGGGGGACAACCTGCATCACCATGGTCTTCACCACGGGCTGCAGGGGAATCTCTGCTTAGGTGCCTGGAGCACCTCCTCCCTCTCCTTCTTCACTGACCTTGGTGTCTGCAGACTGTTTCTCTCACGCTTTTCTCATTCCTCTCTCACAGCTGCTGTGCAGTGTTTTTCACTCTTTCTTAAATGTGTTACTACAGAGGTTCCACCAGTGTCACTGATGGGCTCGGCTTTGGGCAGTGGTGGGTCTGTTTTGGTGGTGGCTGGAACTGGCTCTGCTGGATATGGGGGCAGCTCCTGGTGTCTTCTCACAGAAGCCACCCCTGCAGCCCCCCTGCTACCAAAACCCTGCCATGTAAACCCAATACAGAATCATGAAAGGGAGTGATCTTCATATCATAAATATGCAAAATGTTTCTTGATGATCTTCTGAACTTCTCTCTGTGTAACAATTACAGATCAAGGAAGGCTTCAACTTTCTTTGAGAAATGACTTCAACATCCGAGCTGAATGGGAGTTTACTGTGAAAAGAGGAAGTTAATTTGATCTCTGCTATGACTGCACATTTAATCATGGTGGAAAGTTAGGCAAAGTCAATTTTGATTACACAGGTTTTATCTACTTGCTACACTCCAACTTCATTTCATATTGCAGTTCTTAAATTGGAGTCCTCCAGTGTAAATGTTACATACTCAAAGAAATAGTAACAAGACAAAAAATATAAGTCATATAAATAAATAAAAAGGATAAATGGAAAAAAAATGGAGAAAATATATATACTCTTCTTGCAAGGAGAGACAGGAAATTTTTGTTTATCTTGCTGGGTGGACTCAGTTCCCAAGTGAACCAAGGAAAAGAAAATGACACTGAGCAAGAAGCTGAGCCTTCACAAGGTGTTTAGACAGTCTCTCAGGGAATGAAGCGACAGAAGAGTGGTCACCCTTGCTGTGGAGTCAGTGACTTAAGAGGCAGGTGGCACCTGAGGCAGAATATAAGCTGTTAAATGGGATGCCAAGCACCAGTACCTTAGCGGTAGCACTCTGTGAACTATTCCCTATACAGCAGGCAGGATCAGATAAAGAAGTTGCGAGGTAAAGTCTCAAAGTGTGTCAAGAGGTGTCCAAGTGAGAGGGTTAATTTACTGGGAAATATTTCACTGAAGAGTTTAAGTTCTCCTCTGCCATGTTCATTCCTTCTGAATCAAAATGAAATCTGATTGCTAGTAGTTAAAAGATGATAGAGAAATCATATATAGAAAAGCCCACAGTTTGGGATGAATTAATCTCAGTTGTAAGATACAGCAGTTTGATGTAGTTGTTGGAGGGGGTTGCTTTTGTTTTTGTTTTTCAAATATAGAACACTGGAATGGCTACAGTGGTTCAGACCACAACTTGGTGCAAGTACTCAGCATTGTCCTGGAACAGATGATCTGTAGGACAGGGCAGGACGGGGCAATCATTTAATCCTGCTTCCCCACAACACCGTCCTAGCTGCTGATGATCTGTGATTCAGGGGGTTCCTGAGAAAATCAGTGTCTTTCTATTAAGACGTTTGGGATTGTTTTTTGATCTATGAACTAGTCCAATTTCTTTTCATGTATTTGTAAACTTTTAACATTCATAACATCCCCCGGCAAGACATTTCACACCCACTTTGCACGGTGTGAAGAAGTTCAGAACAAATGAAAGGAAGTGCTTTTTCTTTCACTGGATAATTACATTGTTATCGGATGTTGTGGATATCAAAGTGGTGGTTCCAAGAGCAGTTGTACAAACTCATGGAAGGAAAAATCCAGCTACGGCAATTAAATGCAAAAATAGAATTGCTGGCTCTGAAAGTACCTAAGCTGCAGATACCTGAAAAACAAAGAGGATACCTCAGGAGAAGCATGCCCTGAAAACAAAGAGGATACCTCAGGAGAAGCAGCCCTGCCCATAAACCCAGGCACTGGCTGTTAACCTGATTGACCTTTGTTGTAGCTCAGGACAGTTGTCTATATGTTCTTCACTGAATTGTCTGTATTGTTTGATGACTTTAAAGAAGTGAATGAAAATCAGACAAAAATCATTTTGGTGTTCCTCATCTCTTAGCTCCTTTCATGCTGATGTAATGCGGAGTTAGTTCCTGAGCAAGGTTTTGCAGAGGATAGGAATAAGGCTTCGTACCTCTGTTCTCTATCTTCAAGGAAGCCTCATCATATATTTATGAGCACTTGCTTCTCTTTCCGATGATATTCAGTGCAGAGTGCTGCTGAAAGCTCTCATATCACTTGAAAAAGTTTCATATTTCATTATGCAGATGACAGCTGTTGGTTATTCCCTCTTATCATAAAGGGTCTCTAACCTCAGTAGTCAGTAGCTCAATAGATACCAGGATTGTTCCTCAGGTTTACTTTTACTTAGACAAGTAGAGTTGTGCCAGAATATAGCTAACTGAGAAACAGCTGGGCATAGCTATCCAACAGCTAGAAATCTAAATATAATCATGCATCTGACCAGTGCATCATTTCACAATAGTTCTCATTGCTATGCGAATCTAACGAGATCAGTTAAATTACAAGTATGTGCTCTTCTGCTAGTCCTGTAATTACTGAAACCTGTCAATGTTACAGGAGTCAGCAAAGCTTTACGTATCAAACCCATATGAATTTCCATTCTGTGCACTAAGGATTTGCACTGTGTCACACTTATGGCGACAAGGGTTTGAGTACACACCCCAATATCTCTCTCACTGCCTGCCAGACAGCCTTCCTGGCAGCCAGCAACCCTCACAAGTCAGTTCTGCTGCTTCTCCTGACTTCAGGTGATGTGTGTCCTTCACATGGGTCATCCCTCCTCTCAGCTGCAGAGGGCCTTTGGAGAAGGTCTCGCTTGTATATTTGGTTGCTGCGCTGTTCTCTCCAGAAAGGTTTCTTGTTCTTGAGGACCCCTTATGCTTCAGGCAGTACTTCCTCCCTGTGCATTCAGATCCCTTTCTTTGTGGAGAATGATAGTTTTTATTTGCCAGCCTCTGCTTTGAAGAGGGTTCAGGAAGGTTAACACTTCAATCCCCAGACTCATTTGACTCCTCTCCTATGCAGCAGTTCATCTGGCTATTTTTCTTAATTAAAACAAGCGGTTCTGTTTCCTTGGAAATGGAAACTATACATTTGTCAGGTGCCATCTGTGATATTAATCAGTCTTTGTTGCAGTGAGAGGTAGGACTCTTCACAGACCTTTGCTTGGTGATTTGCTGGTGTTTCTCCTTGGGAATTGTCTATATAATGCGTATCGTCAGTGTGTTAAGAGATACATTTAATTTAATTATTTCATTAATATGTATGCTTTCTATTTATATGTGTTTTATTATTGGCTTTTGGCTGACTAAGCTCAGCAATTAATATGTTTGGGTTGAGTAGTTCTCAGCCCCTTCCTCTGAAGAAAATTGTAGCATGTACCAAATCACATGTATTTGAAATTAGAGTTATGGTAAAACTACATTTCTCCAATGAAAGGTATTGCAACTATCCTCAGTGTTTCAATGTGCAGTCAAGATCAACAGCACAGCATGGCTGTCTGCTTTTTATATATGAGTTGAAAGTGAGCTGGCTGCAGTTCAGCTCAGCAAAATAGAGATGTTGATGACAATTTAGGTGAAAGAGCAAAACTATACAGCAAAAGCAGTGTTGGCTCCTTCGGGTGATATTTTTCATCATTTAAGTTTGTGACTTTTTATGAGGGATCCTCTCCCCTTCATTGCTGTTAGTCACGCTCCAGTTAATAAGCCAGTCAGCTTCTTGTCATCCACATGTGGCCAGGACTTTCTAGCCTCTGCTTTTTAATGTGGATTTTGGTTCTTATGCAGTCTTTTGTTGTACTGTAATTAGATTGATGCATAGCGTTGCTCCTGGACCTAGTTGTAGTCACTTGGCGACAACAATTCAAGAACTCATTTGGTTATTACATGGTGGGAATTTCAGTGGTGTCTGTGCTCGTTGTTTTTCAACAAGGTTGCCCACTTTTAGGGTTACGTATGTAGGGTTTGGCAATAGAAGATCATGAGCAGCAATGGTGGCCTTCTGGGATTTCTGAAAACGTCAAGTTGTTAAAAGGGCTTCAGGAGCTCGCTAAGGATACGTTCCTCAGACTAGAGGCAGGAAGAAACCTTTTCTAACTGCTTGTCTGTCTGGCTTGGTAGGACTATTATTTTTATCTGAATGTTTATTTTTTAATGCTTGTGACAGACTGTTCTGTTGCTTGCAGGGAAGAATGTTATACACAGTGTATGCTGTGAAATGTGACGTTAAACAAATGTGAAAGTCTCTTTTCTCCCATCTTTCTCATTTTTCCTTTCATTTCTGTCCAGTCATGGCCAGCCACAGTGTTAAGTTCTCTTGCTTTCTCTGAGACATTCTTTGGACTACTTCGGCAGTTTTGCTCAAGGAGCAGACTGAGTTCCTGTAATTATTTGTGGTGGCCTAAAAGAGAGAGAGCTGAGACCAGTCAGGAAGAAAGTATGAAGATGAAAACATGGTAGGCTTTTAACTGAATCATATTGAAGAGAAACCCACAAGTTATTCTGCGTACTTTGGATTGATCAGTAATATATCTCGGCAGTGTGAACCTTTCACTTCGGGAGAGACAAAGCTTTGAGCGTACCTTCCCAAGAGATCACTGTGTGATTGAAAAAGTGTTGTTTTCATTCAAGTATCTTTATAAACATGAAAAGATCAAATAAATAAGAAAGAAAAAGCCTTATCATAATAGCAATTCTGGACTTCTCAGCAAATCGACCTAACAGGATCCTTAACTGCATAAGGTTACTTTACTGCAGTGAAAAAAATTTGTAGGCAAATAATAGTTAAAAGATGCATCAGTGTTTTTTGATGTAAGGGTGAATTTTAGTATGAATTTTACTTCAGATAACAGACTGCAGGTCTTTATCATTTAGAATATAGAACTTTATTTCTCCATAGCTTTTTATGTACGTAGCACTTCATGGACTACAGCTTCTGACTGTTATTTTACTATCAACATCCTCCTTATTTCATATCTGGCTTGTATTCTTAAACTTTTATTCAGTGATACACTGAAAATGCAAACGCACATGACAATGCAAAAAAAATAATTATATTATCTGGTTTTAAGTTGGTATGAAAACCAATTCAACAGTCTCTGTTGCTGCAGGTTGAAATGGTAAAGTGGATGAGGGCAAAGACTTGGCTAAATATCAGTTAAGTTCAGATACTGAAAGCTCTAGTGTCCTTGGCTGCTCATAAAATTAAAGAAGTAGCTGAGCCTTTTAGTTGTGCTTGGAATAAGGAGTAAGACTGGAGGATGCTGCTTGTTCCAGTAATCACAATCTTAATTCCTCCATGATGTGAGCTTGCCACCAATCCATCAAACTGACAAGGGAGCCTCTGCCATACTGAATGTTTTTTTTTTGTTTTTTCTTTAATAAGAAGGAAAATGTTGTGCTATATTGTGCAATTTAAAAAAGTCTACACAGTAAAAGTCTGTATCCATTTGAATAAGTGGCAGCAATAATTCTATTCTTGCAGACAGAATGCAAATAGAATAATTTTTCTTTTAGCATATTCAGTAAGAAGATTAATATAAGCTTGCAAACTTCTTAGTAAAAATCTTTATTCTCTCAACAGAATGCGATACAATTACTACTTGGATGCTGATAGTAAATGAACTGTTTTATTGAATTGTCATAATGAAATATTGGAGGATGGTGTATGATAGTTCTTATAAAGACTATATTTGAGGAAGACTTTGTAGAGGAGGCAAAAGAGGGCAGGAAATTTTGTTTCAAAAAGAGAGATAAAGAAGTGGCTGCTGGTAGCTACCATTATAGCCTGTAGGTGCTCCTGGCTTCCAGTACAGTTTGGAATCAAATTCTTAACTTCAGGTATATGTTTTATTAATACTCTGCTGCAAGCTCAGGAATTAAGCCGTGACTACATAAGTTATTATGAATGATTGATGCTACTCTATTCAAGGATTGATATTCATATCTTTTGCAATACTGACTAGTATCACTTTGTTTTCAGTCCTGGTGTCAGTTATGGTAAAATTCTTTACACCTGAAGTAATGATCAAACTAATTATCAGAGAAGCCCAGAATAAGTCAGGTTGGAAGGGGCCTCAGAAGGTCATTTAGTCCAGTCTCTGCTCAAAGCAGGGTGAGCTATGAGAGCAGACCAATTAATTCTTAACACTTTAAAAGAATATTCTTTTGATATTTTTTGAAGACTTTGTGTTGTCCTTCTAAGTAACAGGCTCTCTACTATATATTTTTGCACAGAATACTGAGGTTGGACCTTAAGGAGAGGTTACTTAGGACTCTTCATTGGAGACAGAACTTTCTTTACAGAGACCTTGAGTAGTGTCAAACTTTCCTCCAGCTATGGAAGCCCTGCTGACATCTGGTGTTACATTCTAAATTTTGCTTTGGGAAGTGGTAGCTCTGAATATAGAAAGGGTTTCAGTCAACGATATTTTGTTGGGGCTTTTTTATTCTTTGTCAAATGGTGGTATCAAAATTCAGATGTTGCAGCTTTGGCTTGGAAGGAAGACATAAGGGGTTTTGAATGAGGTAAGGAGGGGTTTTCCTGTTCTTGTACTACAACACGTTAGGGGTCCAGAACAGAGTGCTCCAATTTTTCATGTTTGGATCTTAAAATGTTATATATTGTACAATTTTTACATCAGTGCAACCCCCAAATCTTTTTCTTGCCCAGTAGTTTATTTCTTAGTTAATGATGTTATTTGTGACATTGAATATTGCCTCTTTTTGTTCTTCCAGTGTGACAATGCAAAAGGACTCAAAGCCTTCTACGATGCAATAAAATATGGACCTAATCATCTGATGGTTTTTGGTGGCGTATGTGCAACAGTTACTTCTATCATTGCTGAATCTCTAAAGGGATGGAATTTGGTTCAGGTAAGGCATGGAATGGAACATATTCAAATGCTGACTGTCTTGTATTTCTATCTTTTTTTTAAATTTAGAAACTTAGTATTTAATGTTTTTCAAGCTTAACATTTTGTGTAATTAATATATCTCAGTTTTGAAGGTCAGTGAAGTTATGTGTAAAGAAGAACAGCTACTTCTGTATAGTACTAGATTTTAAGGCTTGGCATTGTGCTCAAAATGCTTGTGAGTGTGGGGCAGCAGTCATGTGTCTCAATAGATTAATTAAATAAAATTAATGTATCTCAAAAAGCAACCTAAATGAAATGAAGTTCAGTCATGGTAGGTGAGCAAATCTAGGACTTATCCAAAGTTAGAGGAAACTGCTCGTCAGGCCTTAAATTATGGTACAGTGGGGTCTTTACTCAGTCTCCGGTCAGTCGTAATGCAATAATTCCTATTGGATTTAAAAGTGTTGGAAGTGCATAAATTGTAAGTAGTAACTGGGTATGTATCTCAGTATTTGACTCACAAAGCACATTTATTCCCAGCTGTTCTTCTTTCTGACTTTCTCAAAGGTCAAGTTTGTGGAAAGGTTCCCTCTGCTGAGGAATCAGAATTCATTAATACTAATCTTTAAAATGCAGATGATAACAGCATGGTTTTCTTTATTTCTTCAATCATCTGTCCAGTGATGATCTTTGGATTGATGGCTGTTCATGCAAGGTAGCCAGCCAGTTTTGCTTTTCAGATGTGAAAATGCCCTGGCTTCCTACTCAATATTCATATTGCCCAAAGATAAGTTTGTATCATTTTTATTAAAATAAAAAAAATTCTATAGGAAAATAATAAAATAATAATATATAATATATATTATATAAATAATATAATACTGAGGTTTCAGTAACAAACAGACTCCTCTTTTCCACCTGGAATACTCACTGAGATTAGTGCAGAATGAACAAATGAGGCATAATTAAGTTTGTGAAGAAGACGATGATCAGAGTACAAATGGGGAAATCTTAGGAGGATAATTAAAGTAGCTTGTTAACTCTGTTTGCAATGCTTGTCATATCAGATCTTTTTTTCTTATGCTTCAGGATTTTTTCTGATGTGAAAAACATCAGTTCTACTATGGAAACAAAATAATAGTGTATCTCTGGGGAGAACGGAGAAAGCAACAGAAAGCTTGAAACTATCGTTTAACACTCTCTCTTAAAAATGGCCTAGCTCATGGCCTACAATGAAGTATGTGGCTGGAGCTCTGTTTTTATTGGAATTTGTCACATAGAACTTCCAGATGATGTAGGATGTTTTAAGGAGTTGGATTTCATTGTGCTAAATCCTTTTCATTTGCAGTCAAGTTCTCCCTGCTAAGGTCTGAAAATCAATTTGCTAATGCAGTTGCTCAGTCAATAAGGAAGGGCAATTAGGAAACTTCTATTTGCTTTTAAATGCCTGAATTTGTCAATATATGTGTTAACTTATATAATGATATGAAGCATTGCTACCAGACAGCATCTATTTCTTTGTATTTAACCACTACAGCTGTGACTAAGTCTTAAACATTATTAATGATATCAGTACATCAAGGGATTCTCTGCTGCTCGGGCTTAGTATCCTGCAGGCACTAGATAAATCCTCACATGGCATAACTCCACTTCGTGTCAGGTTTTTATATATTGATTGACTGAATGATGGAAGAACATAAATGACAGCATGGCTGGGAAGTGTGGCAAGGCTTAGTGGATGGTATAGGAGGAATGGAAACAGTCTAAATACAGTTTGTGAAAGTGTTATGTCATATGGTGACAGCAATATGTGTATCTGCAAATCAGCAGACATAGCATGTATAAGATAGTGGGGAAACGGAGTACAAATCCTTCCACTTCTTTGGATCCAGTGTCATGAACATCTTTGATTAAAAGCATAACTGGAATAGAAGGAATGGACAGAAATCTGTCGTTCTTGGAAGTGGAGCAATAATATTCAGCCTGATAAAATACAAGATTGTCCTCCCTCAAAACTTGAAACTTCACATCAGGGAATCACAGCAAACGCACATAAATAGTTATATGAATTTGTGATCATGGTGAAGTAATTTTATGTTGCAATCAAGAAGAGGGAAAATAGCATATAAGCAAAACCTAACCTGACGTATTATTGAATAGAGGATATGTGTTTGGATGTCTGACTCCCTCGTTTTTTCCCTGTGCAGGCAGTCAGGAAAAGAGGGCTCTTAACCCTAGCAGGAATATTTCATTTGATTTACACAGGTGTCATGTGGTTGAGCAAAGTGATGACTGTCTTCCACACAAGAGAAATGCAGGATGATACTGAGAGTACTGGGAGGAATAGGGAAGAAAAGAAGAGTAACAGAATATAACAACAGAAAAATTACTTTCCTTAGCAAATACAGCATGAGGCTGACTGCTTCCAAAACTTTTCTAAAAGCCTTTTAGCCCTGAATTCCAAGTTTCTGGGTGACTGCTTTTCCTCTCTTTGGGGGAATTGTTCTTTTCTGCCTCTTCCCCATTCTCTACAGTAAAAAGTCTCCCAAAACAAACAACGAAATAAAAGGCAAAGAGTACAAATGTGCTGGAAATTATAATGTTGCATTTGCTACTCAGGCAACATTATAGTAGTGTTGAGAGGGGAAAAAAAGGAAATAAATTTTTGCAAGGCTGCTTCAGTCTCTACTCTCCTTACTGTATGCTGTTATTAATGATACTGTCTTTTTGACTTTTACTTAACTGGTTAATTCAGGTCACTGATGGCCTGCAACAATGTGAAATACGGATGATTATCAGAGCTTGAGAAGAGTCTCAGTCTGAAGGTGACTTGCCTTATTTCTGTACCATATCTAAACAGAAGGCACTTTTCCTCCCCCTTCTTGACAAATTTTGATTTACTTATGATCAGCAGCAGAATGAGAGATTCTGTTCTCAATTGGCTGCCTTCAACTGCTGGCTGATTTAACTATCTCTTACTGTAACAAAATTAATGATTTTTTAATGGAGCATTTTGTATCTGTGGAAAGAGCAAGTTGTTTTAGCCTGCAAACACTTACATCATCCTTAAGGGGTTTCACTGAGGTATGCTAGGTGACAGAACCTGCAAACTGTTTTCTGAACACACATTCTCAGTAGGACAGATGCAGACACCTATTCCTTAGCTTCTGAAATCCAACAAGTGAAAAGCTTCTCCGTGAATAATCTCTGTGTGCCAGTAGTCCTTACTTTGTTGACTGACAGTCTGAGCATGGGTTGAACACTGCATGTGCGGCTTTGATCTCCAGTCTGTGGTGTGGAATCCGTTTGAACCTTTGGGATATTGGTTAAAAAGTGCCAATAATATTCTGTGCATCTGACAGTGGGTCATAAAGGCATGAAGGTATAATACGGGGCAGTTACTGTGCTGTGGGGGGAATATTTCAATGTCAAATTCTTCCGGATTCGTCTTTTCCCCATTCCCTTTCAACGTGTATTCAAGGCAATTGAACAGAGTGAAGAAGAATCATTAATAGTATCTACAATATATTGCAAAAGGCCAGTTATGTATTTTTATTTCGTACACTGAAGCATTTCTGCTAGTATCCAGGTAGCGCAGAACAGACAAGATGGTTTGCAATTCAGTCTTTCTTTTCTATTTCAGGATATCCATCAACTGTTTACCTCTCCATGTGAATTTCTTACAGTGGCAAAAGCATCTAATTTGTATAAATTACTGTTTTTTCCTATTTTCCATTGTCACCTCTCACTTTTCCTGGTTGACATATTAACATAAACATTTAACCAGGATGAGGATTTTGACCAAACTGGTCATCTCTCTTAATTTGTGAAACTCTTTCTCCATTTTGGAGATTTGTCTTTTTCTTTCATTATGTCATTTTCATTCTCTTACAGCCTGCTTTGTTACAATTTCCTTTAACTCTGAAGATAAGCCTCTGCCAGAAACAAAGTATAAATGTTACTGCTTCCTTGGAATATCCTCTTTCTACATATTTAATGTAAACTGGTCATAACTGCTGACTTCTAGGCAGGTAACTGCTACAAGTGATCCAGTGATTACATCATTCAAAACAGAGAAACCTTGTTTTGGATTCATCATCTCATGTAGGAAAGTTTTCTAAGAAAACTATAGGTACCCTAATCATGATGCATTACTCATTTTGTGGGCTGGACTACCAGCAAATATAAGTTTCCCATATTAATATACGGTAGGTTCACATGTTAGAAAGGAAAAACTCCTTTAGTTCTCTAGCTCAATGTAGTTGAGTATTAAAGAGCCTACCCTGAGATTTGTTTTATTATCCCAGAAATCCATAGGTGTTCAAGATCCCATCTCTGAATTACCAGAAAGACTGCTGATGTTAAAGAAAATCAATGATGTTTCTAGTCCTTGGTTTCCTTCTGAAACAAGGCTGATGTGATTGCATTGTCAGTTCCTCCTAAAAATCTCTGACCTCTGGCCAATTGCAACCAAATTTTAACAAAAGATTTCCCAAAGATGATTAGCTTCTACACATTTCTGTGAAAATGAGCTGCTGAGGAGAGGGATCCACATGAACAAAGCAGAGGCTGCAGCGTGAGCACAGAGATAGCTTGGAGCCAGCCATGACATGTGCTCCTTGTCCAGCTGCTGTTTATGGGAAGGGGACTGATTGCATTGAGAAGAGAGTTAAAAAAGCAGCGGAAAGAAAGCTGAGAAAATGCAGAGGAGGGGTGAAGCCCCGAAGGTTATGAAGTAGGAGCTGGTGTGTGTGTGTATGTGTGTAGAAGCTTAGGACACATGTATCTGTAGGAAACCAGGCTTTGTTAGCTGGCTCTGTTACTCATCAAAATTCTTGTTAATACAGAATTTCACAACTATATGCAGGTTATAACCAGTGTTTTTTAACACTTACGTAATGCAAGTCATCACAGAGGTTTCTATACTGGCCACTGAATCAAATTTCTTCTTGTTAATATCTGAATTTTCTAAATCCTCATGCTTGTTACCCAGAGCTCTGGCATGGGCATATAAACATTTGATAAAAACTGCAGGGTTTTTTGTTGGGTTTTTTTTACATTCTTTGTCACGTTTGTTCCAGCACAGTGAGTTTGTGCTAGTTTTGCCTTCATTGCACAATTTCCATGTATTGTTAGTCTGAGCAATGAAAAGGGCATTTAAACTAGTCTTTGGCTAAGAAGATTAGCTACTTCTATCTGTGAGATACAGGCGATCCCACTTGAACAGGCCTTTCTCCCACTGGAATATGACCCAATGCACCACAAAACTGGAGTCTTCAGCTTCTTGGCCCACAATTCACCATCATAATTTTTTTTTTTCTTTCCTATTTTCTCTCTTGGGATTGGCGGGATTTTGTAGACTTTCTGTACTGGTGTTGTACTTTTAACAGGCAAAGTGTGTGAAGGGAAACACCTATTGAGCTCTTATTATATAAGGTGCAAACCTGATGACATTCTGGTCTTGCTTTTGGGAGTTAGCTAAGCACGTAAGGAAGCTTTGCTGACTTCACTGTAGGAATGCCCGGGAGCTCCTGAACAGGAAGAAAGCACAGCAGGAGTGACCTTCAGGCAGAATTTCATGTGAAGCTTCTCCTCATTTGAGAGAAGCTCTGGTGAATTTGGAGGGAGACAGACCTTCTAGTTCTGCAAACCCTCTCCTTGATACAAGCTGCCAGCAGGAGCTCTGCTGTTATTGGTGGGGCCCTCCTGAAGCTCTGTGGTTGCTGCTGGGGAAGAAAATGCATGGGGAGTTGAAACAGATCAGCAGTACCATACCTCCTAATTAGACTGTGTCTCTCTGTGTGTGGATGGATGCATACATGCACAATGTAGAGCAGACTTAGACTTGGAAAGTTAGTTGTATATTCACCCTTAAACTTAGAGAAATGAATGTTGCAGTGCACCAGGGGAGACTAGTCTAGGGCAGAAGAATTAATTTAGTGGCAAAAGTTCTTTCATAGTGATAAAACCACTGACCCTGATTCCCAGTGCATTATTTCAGTTGTACCCCAGGGGAGACATTAACATTACATTGCTGTTAATAGCAGAAATTTGGTCCACAAAGTTTAAATTGAAAATTTCAGAAAAATTCCAGGCTGAGGTATGGTAAGAAATGCACATCCTGTATTCCAAATGCACTGCAAGATTTAGTAGGACCTTCCTTTCCCTTCTTTCTGTCTTCTGCTTAAATGTATGAAATTGATTTATAATGAAATGAGTTGGTTTAACCTGGCTTTCCATCACTTTGAAATTGGCTTCTACCCAGTATTCCTTCATTTAAATATGATTAGCTGTTCTTTTTCATCTCGTGTGTCTTGTATTTCTACTGTTGGAGAGAACAGCAAACCTACAGTATACACTCTAGTTTTTGCCTTTGATCTAATGTCAGCAAGTTCAGTTCATTACATAAAGCGTGACTAAAGGTATTTCAATACAGCTCTAGTTAGGTCAAAGCTGTTGAAATCTGAACCTGTATATTTATTCTAACTATGATCTGCATGTTCTGACAGAAAAAAATGTATTTTTTTATTATTTGTTGTTGTTAGCTGTTTTTCCATTCATTCACTTCTGTTTAGTGTTGGATCAATAACATGGAATGAATGAGTGATGGTCTAGGGAACAGACCCAGAATGGAAAGGCAAGGGTGTCACTTTGCCGTGCAGTATACTTTGGGTTTAGGAAAACACATGCAATTCTGAACAAATCAGATATTCCCTCTCCTCCATATACTCCTCCCTTGAATCTGAACGGTCTCTTGAAGAAAACTAAAATACGTAAAAAAACCCCAAACCCATAGCGTAACATGCAAGCATTGATGTTTTTCCAAACACAGAGCCTTGTGTTTTAATGCTCAATTTATTGGTCACGTAAGGTGCTTACAATATCCAGCTTAATTTATTATCAGAATAAATAATGGCTGTGTGTTTGGGTGTTTTTTGTTTTTGTTTTCTTTTTTTCTTTTTTTCTTGCCTGTGTAATTTTTATCAGTGTGTTCTGTCTCACTACTTGTATTGTTCTGGTTTGGTTGTGGTTTGTTTTGTTTTTCCCTTTTGGTAGTTTCTGTAAAAGAAGGCTGAAGTCTTTTCTTGTGTGGCTTTTGCAGCCCCTCAGCTAGGATATACCTGCCAGGTAAAATCTTACTTAGTTACCAAAATGTTTCAGTATTGCACCTTGTAGCTATTGCTGCAGCTTCCTTCACTGCTACAAAAGGTATCCCTTCATGTCCCCTCAGGCTGGTTTATTACTGTCTGCTGCTGCTTTTTCTGGGGGTGGTTTTGAGAAGTAAATGAGTAGCTTTGGTTGCCATCTCTTCCTTCTCTCCTCCTCCCTGTCCTGATATGATAGGCAGACTTAAGTTTTGCTTCTTTGGGAAATTACTTCTGGTTTGGCATCTTCACTACGCTGAATGAGGAGGACTGTGATATACACTGATTTCTTCTTCAGATTTGAGATGTTTTTCATGGCACGTTTTCTAGTACCCTGCCTGATGTCTGTTTTCTGTATGGTCCAACCCACTGGGCATATTGGACCCATTTAACGCTGCTAAATTTCTTTGTAGCCCATAGCTGGTCAGCGTGTCTCCTCTTGACTTCCTCTGGGAGATGTCATGTGATTTGTGGGGATACACCTGTGTGACACTAACACCCTATTAATGATAATCTTTGATTCTATCCACAGTTCTGCTAGCCCAAAGAATCATCCTTTGATTCTTTAATCCCATTGCTTTCATTACTCTGGGACCCACAAACCTGGCTTGAAGTCTCCCATTGTTAGGTGGGAGCATTATTATAGTTTCTTGGCAATTGCAGCACTGAACTTCGAGCTCCCCTTTGCATTTTCCCCTGTGCCTGACTTTACACAAATCTTGTTTTTATGTTTCTTATTTGAAAGCTAGCTCAGGGAAATCAGATTCTAATTGGTTGCCCATCTGTATATGATTTTTCTGCTTTAAAGGTTATATTGATTGAAAACTATCTCGCTTCACTGAAAATATGATAACTTTGCCACTTTTTGGTTGGTTCTTGGCAATCATTATTAACTTACACCAAAATGTTCAGATTATGGTATTGTATTTTTATCAATATTGAAATATTTCAGATATTCTAGAAAGTTGGTTTCAAGCTTCTTTTGCCACCAATTCCCCAAATATGGTCCTACTGATTATTTTCACCATACCTATAATTTCTGCAAAGCTGGAGTTGGTTATTTTGCCATGCTGTTTACCAGAGTGACTGCTTTAATTTGTTTCTGAAAGGTAGCATTGAGCGTGTTCTGCAAGACCAGCTTGCTGGCCTGTTTCTCAACAGCCATCTTGGAAAGCCCTAGGATTGCTTTCTCTCCAGTCCCTTTGACCAGCCTGGATTGAGTGGCCCTATATGAAGTTAAAAGCACCCTCTGCCATAGCTGTTGCTGTCCTTGGAACATACAAACATGGCCACAGTAAGAAGGTAAATACAACTAAGTCAAGGCAAAATTGGTATGATAAAATTTGTTGCTTCATACTTAAATCCACTTCTTCATTTCATTCTCTCTTACTTTGATGTTTTTCTTCATGTTACTGTCCTATTATAGGACAAGGAAAGCTTTCTCATGTGGTAAATTAACCTGCTTTCCCCTAAATGCTGTTGTGGCAGCAGTTACTTAATAACTTATTTTGAGGGATGGCATAATTCATGCAAATTCAGCAACAGCAGCTCCTGGGCATAGATTGAAGAACAAACTCATAAACCAAGCAGTTGCAAAAAGAAAGCACCTTTGCATAATTTTGAAATTGAAATAAAATATTTATTGGCCTTTAAAACCAGAAAAAGCTTAATTATGCTCCATTGAAGAAGTAATACATTGCTGATTTGTTTATACAAAAGTAAGGGCTGAAGTACAAATCCTCATATAGTAGAAGCTTTTCTAAGGGCCCGATTCTCAAGTGCACTGTAGAGTTCTTGGTATCTGATTAATCTAGTATTACGACCAGTAAGGCATCTGTCTTAATTCTTGATATTCTCAGTACTCCATACCTCTGGAGCAGTTCCTGTATGCTTTCTCAAGGCATCAGTTAAGTTTTAACACAACTGGAGAAAAATAAGGCCTATAAAACAACTATAAAACATAGTTATGTTTTAATTGAATTTAAAGTTATTTGGAAACAAATTTATTTCCTTTCCTCCTAAGAAAGCTTAAGTAACCAAGTCTAAACTTATTTTTTTCACTGAAAAATAGTTCCACAATTGCACGTTTCCACTCTTTCAGAATCTCTTCTTGTCTCTCTGTGTTGTAATTCCTAACTGTAGTTGCAAATCCAGATTTACTTTGATTTCTTGTCTTGTCTTGGATGCATTCATTTTTGGGAGATGAGTAGTATGCTGGCTTTGGCTGGGGTAGCGTTAATTTTCTTCATAGTAGCTAGTGTGGGGCTATGTTTTGGGTTTGTGCTGGAAACAGTGTTGATAACACAGGGATGTTTTCGTTACTGCTGAGCAGTGCTTGCACAGAGTCAAGCACAAGGAGCTGGGAGGGGACACAGCCGGGACAGCTGACCCCAACTGACCAAGGGGATATTCCATACCATATGACATCATGCTCAGCATGTAAAGCTGGGGGAAGAAGAAGGAAGGGGGGGACATGTTTGGAGTGATGGCGTTTGTCTTCCCAAGTAACCGTTACGCGTGATGGAGCCCTGCTTTCCTGGAGATGGCTGAACACCTGCCTGCCCATGGGAAGGAGTGAATGAATTCCTTGGTTTGCTTTGCTTGTGTGTGCAGCTTTTGCTTCACCTACTTTACCTCAACCCACGAGTTTTCTCACTTTTACTCTTCTGATTCTCTCCCCCGTCCCACCGGAGAGGGATTGAGCGAGCGGCTGTGTGGTGCTTAGTTTCCAGCTTGGGTTAAACCATGACAAGTAGCTTGAAATTTCTGAACTCTGTTAAGCTATGACACATTCTCCTCCTAATTCTCAGAGTAAAGGAAAGTGTTTCCCCAGTGAAGTGTAGTCCTCATCTTCCCTTATTTTGCAGAAGTCCATTAGACTTTGTTATCCGATAGACACCCTATCACAAGCTGATTAATAAGCTACAGCAGGATTGACAGTGTAACAACTATGAGCTTTGTTTGTATTATGCTACAACACTAAGCTAGGAAACTTCTGTGATTATTTATAATTAAGCTGCTGTGAGGGCACAGTATCCATCAGGATGTGGATTCATTATGTGAGTTTGCTTCCTGAAAGTAAAAAGATTAGTGGCACAGCTTCTGAAAGGTTTGTTCAAATCCTTCAATATTCAGATGAGGGAACAAGAATATATGTGGGGAGTGAAAGATCTCCAGTTCAGCAGTTTAAAGTATTGCGTGAAATGCTTGGGAGCTACAACTTTGTATTCATTATTAGACATTGCCATGTTGACATAAAGAAAGATTTAATTTGCTCTTTAAAACAGAGCAAGAAAGTTGTTCGTCATAACCCTTTTGAAAATAAGAGCTTGTAAAAGAGTGATGACAGTCTCAATTTGAAATAGTTCACAGTTACAAATCAAAAGCTGGATGCTGGGTTTTGCATTTGTAAACAAACTCCCAAATGGGATCCACTATTCTGTTTAAGAATATCTGTAGTTGCAAGGAGAAGATCAGTTCTGGGAAAGTGGGATAGACTTGCAGCATTGGTAATAATGTTTTTTTTTGCTATGAAGACATACTCACTTGAGATAAGAACTCTTTAATACTTGAAATAATAAAATATAATATTAATAACAATAACAATAATAATAAATTGTAATGGAAAACGAGAGAGAGAGGAGTTACAAAATACTTGAAATAATAAAATATAATAATAATAACAATAACAATAATAATAAATTGTAATGGAAAATGAGAGAGAGAGAGAGTTACAAAACCCAGGAAGGGGGGGAGGGGAGGGAAAAACCCCAGGAGGTGATGCAACCGCTCACCACCTGCTGACTGACCCACAGTCAGTCCCTGAGCAGTGATCGCTGCCCCCCGGCCAACTCCCCCCAGCTTATATACTGAGCACGATATCGCATGGTATGGAATATCCCTTGGGCCAGTTTAGGTCAGCTGTTCTGGCTGTGCCCCCTCCCAGCTTCTTGTGCACCTCCTCGCTGGCAGAGTATGGGAAGCTGAAAGTCCTTGACTTAGTATGAACACTGCTTAGCAACAACTAAAACATTGGTGCGTTATCAACATTGTTCTCACCCTAAATCCAAAACACAGCGCTGTACCAGCTACTAGGAAGAAAATTAACTCTGTCCCAGCCGAAACCAGGACATCATGCTAAAGAGATTATTTTCCTAATGTCTCTTGTTTAATTTGAACAATCAATCCAAAGATTTGTTTAGGTAAGCAGATTTTTATTGATTGTCTTTTGAAGGCTGTGAATGCTACTGAGAAAAGCAGAGTGACTGAGCAAGCAATAGAGAAGATCAGTATTACTTTTAGCTCTTATTAACAAAATGAAAATCAAATAATAAAGGTATGAAGATTAAGGTGCTGATTCTCTCAGGTGTGTACCTACATATATATGTATACACACACATATATTTAGAATTATCTAAAAATGCGTTCAGTCCTTTTTATGGCTCAGTCTGTTGCTGATGGGGCACTGTTATGTTTCAGATAAATGTAGTTGTGTTCTCTTACATTGCATCAGGATTAATTCTCATTCAGAAATGTGGCTGACATGCGTAGGTGGGTGCTACATAAGCAGCCTGCTTTGAAATTTTTTTTCCTGTGACTTTTTGCTCACCAGTTGTTTTTGCCTTGCACCTGTTTTGCATTATTCTGCTTGCTTATGAGAAGTTAAAAAAAATCTGATTTGCAAATCTGAAAGAGAAGAAAAGATCAGAACCAAAAGCTTACTGTTATATAAAGATCCTGTATGTTATTTGTGGATATTGATACAAGAGGTCAGAATTACAGACTGCAGATTGTAATCAGACCAGCCTGGAAAAAATTTGGCTATAGAGACAGCAGTTTAAGAAACAATTTTTACCTAGCAAATTTCATGCAATCTTTTCAAATCCTTGTGTCTTAGCTATTAAAATTCAGTAATGTTACTGAATGTTATCTAATGTTAATCTGATAATGCTTAATGACATTAACATTAATGTTGGTAATGAGTTGTTTGAGTAGTCAGTGTGAAAGCTCTTGCAACCACAGTGATTTTATCCTTGTTTTTGTGAGTCTTTCTGACGATGTGATAAACTCCTATCTTTATGCTGGTTTTGGCTTGGGAAGAAGAGAGAAAATGCAGAAAATTGTTTCTTTTCTTTTTCCTTTTTTAGAGCAAAGGGCAGAAACTTGCAGCTATGGGGCCCTGAGTTTCACTGCCTGACACATCCACCTTTATTGATCAAGACCTCAAGCTACTGTTTTTGTAACTATAATTATCATAGAGTCACCTTATACATAGACTGTACTCAAGGTTGCATGAGGCATATCCTCAGTTATAACACAAATCTTCCCTCATAACAAATGTCCTTGCACTGGCTTTACTTGTCTCCTATTCACTGTCTAGTGGCTAGACCACAATAAGAGATTTATGATTCTGCTACTTACGTTGCCTTAAAAGAAGGTGGTTTTTTTTTTAACTTAAATCATTAAAACAGAAGATAATAAAACTGAGTAATAATCTTTGTACAAATAATTCTGTGGTTTGCTCTTTCTGTTAGCCTCATTCTTAACTTTTCAATTTCCCAGTGCCACAAGCAGTGCTAGGAGGACTTGAAGGCAACATGTTGCCAATTAGTGATGGCTTGCAGACTGCTCATTTGAACAATAGGCATTTATTTTTATGTCCAGAAGTCCACATTTATTACTGCAGATGAACCAACAGGGTGTAATTTCATAGTTAGTTCAATGGTCTAACTGGTTATGTGAACAAGGAAAATGAAACTTTAAATGTTGTTGCTCAATATTCCACTGTTTTACAGGCAGATTATTATAGTATTATAATCGCCTTGGAAACACAGCTTGTGTCTCCAGTCACAAATGAATTCACACAGAATATGACATTCTTAGCGTAGTTGTAAAGGGGAGAGAGCACTGTGCAGTAAATCTAATGATTCATGTTTACTGAGAATAAGTGGATTGAGAGCATTACTTTGGAAGTCTTAGTTGCCTGTCCAAAGACTATATAAATCCTACCTGATTGTGTTCCCCAAAAGCTGAATTTATAAGATACATGGTCCCAGAAAGCAAACCTCACCCTCAAGTGTAACATTATTGCCTCAGCTCCCTAGATGAATAATGAAATGTGGATCACGTGAATTCTACAGAGTTTCAGACTTGTCCATGTATGAAATGAGTTTTGGTAACCCCACTATATGAGGACACCTCGAGGCCCAGTCCCAACATTCATCTCATAAACTTGTCGTCAGACTTTGCACTTGATCCTGCACTGCTTCAGAGTGTAAATGTCTCTTATTCTGCATGTCTTCTCGGTAGTCAACCACAAGGGCCTCCATGCAATGCTTCGTTCTGTCAGGAGGGCTCCAGTCCCAGCTGATACTGCTTGTGAGTTTGCCAGTATTTTAGACTGCAATTTCTACAGTCATTATTAAAAAAAATCAGAAGAGCGATCAAAACAAATGTCACTTTTCTGAATTGTCATCAAGATTATTGTGGCCAATATAATGATTTCTGGTTTTGTACCTCCTTTGCTTTTGGCCTTTGACGGAGGCAATTCTGTCGTGCCACAAAACATCAAAAGTGCAGTGAACTGTCTCAAATGGCCTTAGCGCAGTGCTTACCCTGGTGAAATTAATGTTTATGGATTGGAAGTGGCACTGTCTCAGCTTCTTATTTGGTGATTACTGATATAACTATGCTCTGTGTAAGTAACTGTGTCACTGAAGAGAGGGATGGGTTTCCACTTCTTTTTGGATGCTCTAACCAACATTTTTATGGAATAATAAGCATACCCACCTTTCAAGTTTACCTGAAAACAGAAAAGTGAAAAAGAATGAAGTGTACACATTTTCAGAGCACGCTTTTGTCCACAAGAACATGGAGTTACAAAGTCTGCTGCCTAAGCCCTGCAGATGGTGGGATTTCAGATGCACTCCTCTGCTTGGAACGGCTCATTGCTCTAGCTCTAACCACCTCCATGCCCAGCATGCCTGATGTGTTTGAGTCCCATCCTGAGGCACTTAACTCTCACTGTGTGTTGTACAGCGAGCTTAAGAGCCTAACTTTGGATTCCATTACTCTGAAAAATCATTGATGTTCTCAGAGTATGTGTGTTTGCCAGGTATTTCTGAAACCATGTCTGTCTTTCATCATACTGCAACTGCTCTCTATGTTTAATCACCATATATAAAATTGCAGTTCTAATTTTAACATCACAATTGGCTGCTCTGGAAGTGGCTGTAATGAACAAAATGAAAAGTTATTAGCCAAATCCTTTTTCCTGCTCTGCAATCTAATAGTCATCTGGAGAAATCTCTTCAAAGTTGTTAAAACAACTTTATGGGCTCAGTACAGAGGAAGTTGTATGCCTCTACTGAGGTTTTAAGCCAGTATTGTATATTGAAGACCAACATACTGATTGAAAAAAATCCCCTTCATGGAGATTCTGCCTGATTTTAGGAATGCCTAAATGTACAAGGCATCCGTTTCTGTCTCAGATGGCTCCAGGTGCTGGATATGTATGAATTTGCTTTTGTGCATCATATCTAGACCTGCTCTAGTCGATGCAGGTTGCTGTCACTTAGCAGCAGAAGTAGGCCTTAACAAAACATACTGTTTTTCTTTAAGATATTTCCAGTGGATAAGATAGTAAAGGAGTTGGTGGTGTTTACGACTGTTAAGGTAATACAGTCAGAACACTTGCCCAGAAATTTGAAGGTTTACAGTTCTCCCCTAAGACAGTCAAAATCACACCTGAGTGTCATAACCACTAGGTTACGGAGTCACTGTCCCTCACATGCTCTGTTTTTCTGGTCATATGAACCTTTTAAATACTTTGCTGTGCAGTGAGGCACCACTGACATGAGGTAGGAGAAGACTGCACAGGGTAGCTGGCACCCTCAGCTTAGGATGATGATAAAGACAGCTCCAGTGCCTCAAGCTGAGGGTGGCACCCCATCTACACTTCCTTTCTCCTGGGCAAGACTTACACCATTGTACTGTCTCTAAAATATGAGTACTTCTACGCTCTGGCAGTCGGTGTGTCTAGATAAAAATAATGAACTGGAGCCAGCTACTTTGGCAGAGCAGGTATCGGTGCTCTCCTTCAGCCTGTGATTTGCATGGATGGATGTGGGGATCTGCTACCTTGATTGATGTGCCTGGTCTTTGCAGAGAGGGGGATTTGGCACTCACCATTACCCTCAGCATTCCCGTCAGCTAGATATGCTCTGTTTAGTATATGGCTTGTTTTCAGCTGTGTTTTTGCACCACCATCATTTCCAGTTCGTGTTATAAGGAAGCTGAATGTGCGCAGAGTCCAGGGTCCTCTTCTGGGACCCAGCTCCCACAAGTTGTTTTCTGCAGTATTTGACTTGTAGGTACTGGTATACTTAATTTAATCTATAACTGAGTTCGTATTCATTATGCTACCTGAAGTTACCTTGTACAATATAAACACATGGTAAGGCTAGAACCAGAAAATAGCTGTTTATTGATTATAGCTTAGGGCTCATATTCAAAGATTCTAGGTACATATAGAGGAACAATCCGTCTCCTGTTGTCCCAAAGTTATAACTTAAAGAGTATATGACTGATCTTGTCAGCTTTAATTTTCATTAAATGTAGGATGGGACATTTGGTATGTCTCATTTTACGTCCGTGTAGAATATTGTCAATTATTTGGAGTCATTTCAGGATAGGGCACTCAAGTTATCTGTCTTTCAGGAACAAATGACTGGAAATTTTTTTTATAAAGTAAGGAAAACCTTCAGTTTATCTATAACCTAGTGGATAACTTTCAAAAAGTACTCAAAGGGGAAGAATATTATATAATTTAGGTATTGATTACACTCAATTTTTGGAACTTCAGAGCAAGTGTTTTCCAGAATCACTATAGTGATTCTTCACCACCTTAACGCATAGATCACAACTTTCCTTATTTTATCAAAAGTTGCAGCTAAGGGAGTCATGACATCATATATGAAAGCACTCTACATGTACCAAAAATTGTAATCTTCTAGATCTTTTGGTACTGAACATGATCTAAAAATACAAGCTCTAATATTTCAAAACCTAGACTTTAATAAAAATTAATTTAATTTTAATGTTTTCTAAGCTTTCTTCAAGCAAATTCAGAGACTAAGTATCTCCATATTTTGAAGATACTTATCTCTGTGTGCTGATTCCTAGGTCTTATGCACTACTTTAATTATGTATATAAATATTTATATGAACCTCCAGAATTTTTTCCATGGCAGTATCTCTACTTTTTCTTTGATCATAAGAAGTATAAAATTCTGCACTGTAAAAGTATGATAGAACATGCACATCAGAGCTAAAAATATGGAAGTTTTTATTAAAATAGGTAGAAAAGTATGATAGAACATGCACATCATAGCTAAAAATATGGAAGTTTTTATTAAAATAGGTAGAATTTGATGAAATTGAGCAAAATTAAATACTGATAGCTGGTAGTATTTCTAATTCTGTGTTTTTATTAGTCTATATAGCTTTCTCTTGGATGAAGATGTAAATTCTTAATAATTTTATGCATAAAAGTTTTGAAAAGGTTCTTCCTTCAGGGAGAAATACCTTAGTATTGTGGCTGGAGGTTACAAATATTATACACTGATGTCTTATGTCTATTTGACCCTAAGTTTAATTTTTCTTTAGAAATATACCTGAAATATTTGGAGCCGTAAAAGTGGGAGCTATATTTGCAGTGCACAAATGAGATCCTGTTTTAAATGTATTCTCTGGTTTTAGCATAAATGTATTTCCTAGTCTAGATACTTTAACATTGGAACAAAGGAACTTCTGAGTACATAGGCAAGAAATTTTTTTTAACATGGGGGTGGTCAAACATTGGAACAGGTTTCCCAGGGTTGGTGTGGAGTCTCCATCCTTGGAGATATTCGGTACCCTGGGCCTGACTGCATTAGGCAGACTGTAACCAGCACGTTGAGGGAGGTGATCCTTCCCCTCTTCTCAGCCCTGGTGAGAGCACATCTGGAGAGGTGTGTTGGTGTGTCCAGATCTGGGCTCCCTGGTACAAGAGAGACATTGACATGATGGTATGAGTCCAATGGAGGCCCACAAAGACGATGGATGGATTGGGGCATCTGCCATATGATGAGAGGCTGAGAGAGCTGGGACTGTTTAGCCTGGAGAAGAGAAGGCTTGGGGGGATTATGTCAATGTGTATAAATACCTGATGGGGGCGAGTGAAGAAGGCAGAGCTGGACTCTTCTCAGTGGTGCCCAGTGAAAGGACAGGAGGAAATGGGCACAAACTGAAATGCAGGAAATTCCATGTCATTGTAGGGGTGACCAAACCTAGAGAAATTGTGGAAAGTCCATCCCTGGAGATATTCACAAACATGACTGTACAGACCCTTGAGCAACCTGCTCAAGTAGACCTTGTTTTGAGCAGGGAGGTTGGACTAGACAGTGTGTCGAGATGCCTTCCTACCTCAGCTGTTCTGTGATTCTGTGAATGTAGTCCCCAGTCTTCATTTTGATTTTTGTACTGTAGACTAAAAAAATTGAAGTAATAGCAGTGAAATTACACTAACAGGCTAAAATCACTACAGATTCCCTTATCAACTAAAAACGATGAGCAGATTTTATTTTAATCCTGTTTAATTCAGTATGCATTTATCGTTACTGGTTTTTTCCAAATCCTCCTTCAGGCTTTAAAAGCAGTAACAATGAAACAGAGAGGTATAACCTCTGAGTTAAATTGAATATGACTCCATGCGCAAATAAGTATTTCTGAAAAACAAAGATCTTAATAACACGAATAACATTGGTTTGACCCTCCTTTGAGCAGAAGGTCGGACTATTTGATCTCCTGAGCTCCCTGTTGTTCTGTGATCCTATGATTCTGAAATCGCTGAGCCATGGCAGTTCCTGTTACGTTTAGAACACTAAAGATGGTATATCTTTCACACATTATAATTCTGAAAGTGTTGGCATTATTAGCAATTGCCAGAGCATTGAAACTTTTAATTCTGGGTTCATGTATTTCTAGATGATAGCAGAGTCTTTGCAAGGTGATCTGTTTGCTTGTTTTTCACATACAGATAACTGATTTATTTTATCATAGTGCTACGATTTATATATTTATTTTTTTTTCTGTAGAGGGGGTATTGGGTATTTTGTAGTGATTGTATTGGGGAGAGGGGAATAATGCCAGTCCTTATACAGAGCTTTTCTGCAGTAATGAATTCTATTTTCTGTAATAGATCATGCGTCACTTTTTCTTTGAGCTGCCATCAGATCCATGAAACCTTTAATCTAGTGCCATTTTCTAGATAACTCCTAACTCTAGGAGTTCAGCAGAGAACTCCCGCAACAGCAATGGCTTTCAAGAAAGCAAAGTATCTGTTGTGAAGTCGCTTTTAGTACTTTTCTTGAACTGTGGAAATGATAGTGCTTTACCAGCAGTTAAGTACAACTTCTATCAAGTATTCAAACTGGTGATTTACACTGCAAAGAAGTGTGAAATTAAAACAGTCATTTGGAATTGCTCATTTTACGATCTGCTTTTGGGCCATATGGAAAGTATTTGTTTGCCTCAGTTGCGTATGATCATTTCTGGATTCAAATGTGGCCTTCTGTGGCTGGATGTGGAGGGTGTAACTTCTTGCTGAGTATACCGACAAGAGGACTGAAAAGTTGTCAAAGTAAATGGATTTCAGAAAACTCCCTGTGGCAGGTAGACATTAATATTAAAAGGTGTACAGCATGTGATGTGGGCTTATGTAGGCTTAAAATTATTCTCAAACAAGGAAAAATTGCTTTCCAGAAACTGTGCACAGTACTGAAACATACTGTTTCCCAGCTGATAATAAGCACTTTTTCAAAAACTGCAGTAATAGCATTTATGTTCGGATAAAGAGAACTTACACCACCTCTTGCCATAATGACGTTTGGTGGTTACTAAAGTGTTAAGGTTATTGTTCTAGAAGCAAAGTTCTTGGGCCTCTTTGTTAGTTACCAAACGACCCTAACAATCAAAAAAATATGACAGGCAGTAACATTTAAAAGGTCTTTCAAAAAATCTGGTCAAACCCAAAAGCCAAAGAAGAGAGCAGGCAGAAATGTACAGAAATAGTGTAATGAAACAGTGGCTGCCTTCTATCCTGAGCAGAGACTGAATAAATTGTATGGCTTCCTCTTCACTAAAACAAGGATGGAAACTCTGGAAGAGATAGGTTGACTAAGATGGTCAGAAGATCACTGCACTGACAGTAAAAAAGAATATAGGGAAGAGAGAAAGTGTACCTATTTAATGCAAAATGATGATATTTTGCATTAATAGCAAAATATCAATGGTCAAGACATTCTTTACTTGGTTGTACTTGAGTTTCAAATGAGAAGAACTATAATTGCTCATCTATAAACATAAATTCAACCTTATGTATTACTGAATCCTGCTGGAAAGATTGACATGACTGGAGTGTTAAATTCAGCAGTCACAGCCTCTTTAAGAAAGATCAAGTGGGCAAAAGTCAAGAGGGAGCACTCAAAAATAGCATTTCTTGTTGCTGTGTCAGTGACCTCTTGACAGAAAATGAATATTTAAGGGATTACTGTCAGATTAGAGAAATATGAAGCAAGTAATCAGTATAAAGTTATTTCCTGATGTTTGCATAAGACCATCAGATCACACTAGAAAACGAGATGATGAACTCAGGATGTAGTTATGATACATACAGGGGAAAATGAAGATGTATGATAGAGGACTTCAGTCTGGATGAAATATGTTAGAAATGCCAACTTCTTGAACAAAAAGAAAAAAAGGACTATTGAATATATAGGTTTATGTTTAAATTAACACAGTTTATAATTGTGAACTGTTTAATAATATTACCCCATATCCAGACATCTACAGGCTGCCCTGATTATAAAAAACAAACAAATGAAAAAGTAACGGGCTTACTGTCTGACATTTAATGAAAACAAAATTAAAAAGGACAAAGTGATAACAACTGATGGAAATCAGAAGGTAGGAATATTTGGAACACAACAATGTCCTGAGCAACCTGATGTAATTAGCGCTGCTCTGGGCAGAGATTTATTCTAGGCAACCTCTGGAGGTCCCTCCCCACCTAAAGTATTCTGCGATTCTAGGATGGTAAGAGAAAGGGGAATAGCAATAAGGCATGTTTAAGTATATCGGGAACCAAAGGAAATCTAACAATAATACTACTTCATTGTTAGGAGGAAATAGTGTTGTTAGTAACAATGTAGAAACAGAAGTGTTGATTTAATATTTTGCACTTTCTGTGTCTGTTTTGGGGGAACAGATGAGAAAACAAATGCTGTAAGCTTTTCTGCAGGAACCTGTGAGGATGATGGTTAGACATTTTAAAACATGTTGTTCTAAATAATTTTGTATTTAAGTTTTCTGACAAATTGGTCAAAGAACCTTGTGACTGTTTGTCATGAATTTTAATGTCTTGGACCACTGAAGAACTTCAAAGGAACTGGAAGGAAGCTAACACTGCACTAGTAAGTTAAAAGACTGTAAAGGATAGTTTGAGTTGATATAGGCTGAAGGGAGTCCTACAAAATGGAACACGACACAGGTTTTGACTAATAATGAGCAGACAGAGGGAAGAGAAAAATGACCCATATGGATTTATGAAAAATACCTCCTGCCAAACTTGTCTCGCTTTGATGAAGTTATAATCTCTGTTGAGAAAAAAAAATATTTTTTTATAACTTGAGTTAGTTTCTAAGTAATCTCTCATAAGGCATTTGCCTTGCAAAGGTTAGGGAATTATAAGTAATGAAAACAAGTCACTAGCACAGAGTGATCCTGATTTAGTGAGAGAACAGCATGTCTTCATACATTTCATACTCCTCTCTTCTGGATCATACTCATCTCTTCTGGAAAGCAGCGCTCCTGAAAAGAACTACAATCTTGGTAGATAATTAGCCTGTCATCACAGAGTGATGCTGCACTCAACGAAATAGGATTCTTCGATGGATAGGCAGATAAATAGGGGAATTTTTAGAAGAAATTCTGTGTCCAGGTCTGGTGCCCATATCAGATGATGTTCATAAATTCCAAAGTTTTCAGAGAACAGCTATGCAAATAGCTAAATTGCAGTTAAAAGGTCTTGTAAGGAGAGATTCCAAAAATTCTGTTCAGACCCCCAGACAGGTGATGGTGAAATTTTGTCAACTGAACTATATAAAAACTTTTGATAACCGCTTCAGACTACAAAGAAAAATATCAAGAATAATTCAAAGCGGAAGCTAGACAAAATAAGGTTAGAAATAAGGTATACATTTTTAACAGCAGAGGTATTTAAATAGAACAATTTACTGAAACTTTCATTCAATTCTACCTTACTAGCAAGTCAAGAGCAAATAATTTTCTAAAGCTATGCTGTAGGTTAAAGAAAATTCAATTCAGGGCAGTCCTTTGGCATGTCATGCATATGAGGTCATCCTAGATCCTCAGAATTATTTGGTCCAGCCTTATCTAAAAGTCAGCTGAACACAGATGTTTTTACAGGAAAATTGAAGTGTTATCATTTATTGTATGAAAGCATGAAAATGACCTTTAAAGAAGAAAAGTCAGAAAACCTTCCTTAGATAACAGAGAAAGCTACTTATTGTCTTAAATTGAGGAAAAAGAATTAGAAGAAAATTACTCATCTGGAAATTGCATGAAGCGACATTGTAGTGGATGTTAACAGTTCATTGTACACAAGATAAAGTAATTGCAAAAATAAAAAAAAGAATAAGCATGACTGACTAAGTTCTTTGCTCAGATCTTTTAATAATTCGGTAGAATTTTTTTTGCCAGAAATCCACAATGAAAAAAATTGAATGACTCTGTCCTGATTTTTGAGGACAGTCTAGAGGCAGGCAAATGTCTTTCAGTAAAGAGACAATATTTGGCCTTTTCAGGAAACAGAATATTTTTCATTTTCAACTGGAAAACATGTTCATGTGAATCTGTTCTAGGGGAAGATAGGAAGGAAATAATGTTCCAAATCACATAGTTTGCAGGCAGAGGAAGGAATTATATAAATTTATTTTTTACTTTGCTCTTAAATTAAAACAGAAATAATCTTATTAAATGTTTGAACAACAGTTCCTTAAATCACATAAAAAAGATAGACTCCGTTTTCATCATTAGTAATTTTCTAGCTTTTGTATTGTGAAGAAAAGTTTGTCACTCTGCCCCAAGACATCAGAGATGTAGCAGATTCTGTTGCAGCTATGAAGATATGAAAGTACCCTCTCAGGAAAATTGTCCTTGTGCTTTTCAACTGCATCTGGACCCAGTTGGCTAGAACTCTAAGGCAATACCTACATTAGCATTTTAGTTCAGATCTGCAATGTGGTTTTGAAATAAATTCTGCTGTTGTCCCCACTTGCCACGCTTTGGTTCTTACCAAGGGGAGGTATTCGAGTGCATGACCTAGCTTCCACAAGGAAGAACCAAGAGCCATATGTGCTCCAGGAACACAACTAACTCTTCTTCCTCCAGAAATCGGTGCTCACCCACAGGACCAGTTTAGAGCTAATCTGTATGATGTGGTGAACACTGGGTCCTCAGCACCAACTGTTGTGCTAGGCAGATTGTGCTTCTTTCTTTGCACTGCTTGCTGATGTTCACACAGCCTGACAGAACTGCAAGCACGCAGCAGATCCTTGTCCCATTTCTGTGGCAGGAGCAGCAGAAACTACTGAGGAGGAAAGGATGATGCCTTCTGCTATTGTCTGTGCCTAGTAAATATTACTCCTGAACAGCTGTCAGGCTTCTCTGTTTTTTGCTCCTGCATCTTTAGAAGCCCGAAGAGTCATCTTGCAACTAGAATTCCAAATATTCACAGGGCTGGGATATGAGACCATATGGGTGCAGTTATCACACAGAGCTTATCCCGTCGTGTATTGGAGGCCTTCCACACTCTTACTCTGGGCCTTACAAACGTTTGTGAAACTGCTGTTTTGTAGAAGTTGAAAATAATGTATTTGCAGAGTCCAAAATCTTCAGGTCAGAAGAAGCTACTATGACATTTAGTTTGACATCCAATTAAAACTCAGGCCAAAATTTTTCATCTAGTGTACATCTTTGTACAGCCTAGCAATTTATGGCTAAGCTAGACCATATCTTTATGAAAGACATCCATTTTTGATTTAAAATGTTCTACAAAGAATCTAACATACCCTTAAGTGAGGTGTTCCATTGATTAATTGCATTCACTCTTAAAATATTTCCAGTCAGACTTTGTTTAGTTTCCGTCTCCAGTCATTCGTCTTTGTGCCTTTGTCTGTCAAGGAATTGCTTGCCACTGAAAAATCTTTTAATGCATAGGTACTTGCAAACTGAGACTTTGCTGCCCTTGAGAAAATAGTTCAGTAAAAGCGGCACACATTTTCAAAATCATTTAAAAGAAAAGAAACCAGAATTTAAAACATCACTTGGTTTTCAATTCTTTCCAATTACAGGAGAATAACAAGGAAAGGAGAGGTACCTTTTTTGTTCTTTCTATATAGTATAGTTATATCGACCTTGCAAGAGATGGAGAGAGTTTTTTACCAAACCATGGCCATAAGTTGAAATGAAGAAAGCCTGGAATAGCATTCCTTTTTGTTACCTCGTGGTTGTCATCATTTTCAGAGAGGTATAACATGGTTATTTTTGATTTTTTTAAATATGTTGTGTCTCAGAAAGACATTCCTATTGCAGCTGTTACTAACTAAAGCTTTTTTTTTCCCCAAATGATAAAATTAGAAAAACCTAATGGGAAGTGTAGAGAAGGTGGAGCCAGGCTCTCCAGCCTGAGGTGTACAATGGTAGGACAAGAGGCGATGGACGTAAGTTGCAACACTGTTAGATATAAAGAAATTTATTTCATTTTTTACCATGAGAATGATCAGAGACTGGAAGAGGTTCCCAGAGAGGTTTTTGAATCTTTGTCCATGGCAATGCTCAAAATTTGACTGTACATGGCCCTGAGTGACCTCATCTAGAAGACCATGCTTAAAGCAGGGAGTTAACCTGGATGATCAGAAGGGGTCCCTTCCACCCTGAATTCTGTTTTGATTCTGTGAAATAACACCACAAGCGTGGTTACATGAGTGTTTTAGCCTTTCTCTCATTGAGGGAACCTGACAAGGGCTCCCTCCTCCACCTGGTTGAGGATGTGTTTGAAGCTTGTTGAAAACTGCTGTCCTTGAGGTTTGGAGAACCACCCCACAAACAAGTGGCTGGACCAACAAGGCTCTTCCTTAGGCAAGCAGGCCCAAAACAGACAGCAGGTCTGCATTTAACCATATCACCTAGGCACATGCTGCATGTGAAACAGCGCGTTATTGAATGCGTAGTCTAAGTTGGCAGCTTTGTTGACATGCAACAAAAAAAGTATTATAATTAGGTCCAAGATTTGAACTACCCACGTTCTGTACTGCTGGTTACTAAATCTCAGTTTCACAACTTGATCTTTTGACAGACAGTCACATTTGGGTAGATGGTGATGCCTAAAATTAATTCCACTGGTTTTTTTGTAATGAGTAAATTGAGGCATGGCGTTTGCATTTATTGAAAATTACACAGAAAGACACTAACAATCAGGAAACAGAAGTCATTTTTATTCACTTGCAGTTTGTCTCCCAGTTTTCTAGCCATTACAAAATATTGCCTCTATCAGACAAGCCAACGTACAAGCAATGCAAATTAATAGCTAAAAGAAAAATTAATCTCTCATTCTAGCACAGTGTATTGTGTCACAAAATTTAAACAGTATTATTCTATTACCTAATTCATTCCTTTTAATCAAACAAAGGATATGCCTGTCTTTGTAATTTTTCTATAAATAAACCATGAAGTCTGGAAATTTTTAAATCAGGGAAGCCAGGCTGTCAGCATTCAAATTCAAAAATGTCTCTAATATCATACCCTTTGATATGCATCCGATAAAAATAAACTTCTTACATAAGGTCCTGATTCAGCAAAGAAATTAACTACATGCTTAACTTTTGGCATATAAGTGAACCCAGTAGTATTCAGTAAGTACACACATGTCTTAATTCAAAATTATTGAATGTCAAGAGTCATTGTCATTGTTAGGAACATAACTGCATTTCAGCTCTACTGACCATTAACAATATGTCTGGTGGATTGGTAGGTTGGTTTGATTGATAGATTTAGCAAGGTCAAATATTTCAGTTATGTACCTATGGTAAACTTATTTTCAATAAAATTTTCAACTCCTTAGGTAACAGCAGTGGTCAGATAATCAAGATATTTTGTCAAATATGGTTACTAAAAAACCAACACAATTCAACTGTTTTGATTCCATGACCTCTTTCTTTTCCTTTGTGCTCTCTGTCCATGTGCAATTATGAAACACGTTTCAGTTAATTCTTGCTAACCTCCTCTTTTCTCTTCCTCTGGTTTTCCCCCAATCTTCTCAAGATTCCTGTGACTAAAGCTAAGCCAGTATTTTCATCTAAATTCTCATCTTTGTCCCTTTTACATTATTATTGCCATCATCAACATCTTTCTTGTACACAGTACTTGCTTATTTGTATGTAGGAACAAAGTACTGGTGTTTTTTTCTGAAAGAGATGTTTCTGTTTTTTTGTAGTAGTCCCAATGGAAAAAGATCTCAAAAAATCACAATGCTTATCAGTTTCTAATGTGTTTTCTATATGATGGGGGGTGCAGTTCTCTTTTCTATTTTTGTGGTTTGATTTTTGTATGAATCTGCTTGGAGCATTGTAAAAAGAGAAGCTGAAGACTGTATGGTGGTTATACACAATTCTGTGTGTGTGGGGGGGGTAACTTTGTTTTATTTTTACACAAAATGATCTTCCAGCTTTTTGACTAAGAAATATTTTGATTTGAATGATGATGTCTTTTCAAAAATAAACCGGTCAGAGTATGGTAATTTATGAATTGATGTTTTTCATACAAATAGTTTGAAATGTAGCTGAAGTCGTTTGTATTCTGCTGCACAATGGCACCAAATTCTCTGATAGCAATGTCTGTATTTCGCAGTAGCAGCCATTAAATTCCATGACAATATCAATTTATTTTATTGCTAAGTAATACATTTCTTTTTCCTCACTTCTCACCTAGCAAAAACACAAGCTATGACTCATAGCTGAAAATAATCAACAAATTTTATGTTGGATTAATATTTTCAACAATTACTTTTACATCCTCTCCAAGCAGTATGGCCACATATCTTGGCCTTTAATCACTGAGATTGCACACAGTCCCTGTCTGAACCTGCTTTTTCCCATGTGCCAGAGAAGAGACCAAGCTTGAAGCCTGTTAGAGCAGCTTTTCATCATTTCCATGTCTATACTACTGCTCTGTTCATTAGCTTGCTTTGAGTCTCTGGTGCAAAGTGCAACGTAAGGATCTCCATGGAACAGATAACTTAAGTTGTGTGGCTGAAGCTATTGGCCAACGTTTCCAGCTCTTCCTGTTCCCTCTGCAAACCTAACACTAGTGTTTGCTTCCCATCTTTTTGAACCATTCATTGTAATCTAGTTAGAAGTGCTCAACGGGCAAATCTTCAAGTCAGCTGCAAACAGGAGTGCCTGATTGCTTTCTGTACATGAATTGGGAAGATAAAACATTACCTTTTAGCTTACGCAACTTTTTGGTATATTTATGTTGAAAATGAGAAGGTTTGTCATCAGCAGAGTACTGATGCTCTGGACTTATCTCTTAATAAGAGCAGTCAGACCTGTAGTAGCAAGGGACTAGATTCTGGCTCGAGAGGTCCTGTCTAGTCTACGTTCCGGCCAAATAGTGAAATCAGAAATTACCAAGTCAACATAATAAAAATGGAAAGAGGCAAGAAAAGAAAAGGCACCATTCAGAGCTCTCATTCTGGCAAATGTATGCAGAGCACACATATCAATTCGTGCTACAAATTTAGTCTCTTCACTGCTATTTAGCTTCCTTGTTGCCTGTTGATTTTAGTGTGTGATTACAAGAAGGAGAGGAATTAGGTACCTGCTGAGCTATAGTCCAGCGTTATGAGACTTAATTTTTGATGAAAGAAGAAATTCTGGTGTATCATTCTGTGACAGAAGATGAATTGTGAAAAGAAAGGCTTGTGATATTTAAAACCAGAGTACCCCTTTTTCATACTGAAGCCCATGCTAAAAGTACATTCTTGAGCATTTTATGCTTTTGGTCTTCCTAATAATGTTCATTTTTGTCTTTTCAAATCTTTTCAAGCCTTTCTGTAACTCTTAATACAGAATGGAAAAAGCAGTGACACCAGTGTAGGGTTTTCAAGTCTGATTTCCCTTGAACTTCACCCACCTATATGGGGTCTAGAATTATGGGGTCTAGAATTTCTTCTTTAATGTAAAAGAAAGGGAGTTTTACTGACATGTAATACAATGGTGTAGAAAGCTTACTTCTTTGGAATAAATGTGATAAAATAGATCCTAACTTTATATACATTTTGCATATCAAGTGTAAAGACTCAACATCAGTGAATTTGAAGTCATTTGAGTAGTCTTGGTAGATGAATTGAACACATGGTTCCATGGTTATAATAAAGCAAATGCAAGAAAATACAGAAGAAAGAAGATGGGTTTACTTCTAACTCCAGCACAGGTGGAACTACTGGATTATCTGTTGTACCTATGTTGCAGAAACTGTAGGAAGAATAGTTTGAGGACTCGAGTGTTACATGTATTAGAAGACCTTAAAATTTAAATTTGTGAAAATGGTGCTGTAACCATTTGTGAATGATTTGGCAATTTTTTTCATGTTCTTTCTTCAATCTAGTTTCTCTGAGATCGAATAAAGATTTAGAGAACTTGATTTGTATGCAGGGAGTTGATTTATAATGTTACTGACCTTCTCTGACTTAACAGGCAAAACATAATGTGATCCCTTGCTCAGCTACAAAAATTCAAATGTGTGTATGAGGAGACATCTTTCTATGCGAGGGCCAGCTGCAGTTTCCTAAGAGTTGTGGGAGCTTTGCTGTTACTGGAACTCTTCTGAACGGTATATTCCAGGTGAAGCACGGGTGGTTGAAGGTTGGTGTGGGAAGTGATGAACGACCTTCTCTTGCCCGCCTTACCTGAGGAGCCGGGTATAGGAACCGTAGGTGCTCCTCTGGGCCTCACACCCTACACATCCTCCGTGTTAACCCTGTAGGGACTGTTTGTTACCATGCCTCTGATGGGTAGAGATGAAAGTCTGAAACTGGGGAGGGATGTTTCTGTTTGCTTGTCTGTTCCCAATGCCTTTCTTTCACAACTGTTGTGACAGCAGAGAAGGTGCATCGCTCCTTGTGCTCCCTGTTGACAGTGTTAGGGGCTTTTTAAATCCAAGTTACAGTGGTTATTCTCTATTACTTTCTAATGGTTACGCATGAAGAAGAAAACTCTCTAGACTGTTAACTGTCTTATAGACAAGGACTTCACAAACAGTGAATTATGTACTCTTTAAGGGGATGATTTAAAAGTGTGCCTTCCTCTGTCAGTTATCAGCATCTGCCATTAAAATGACTGTGGTAGCTGTTGCAGGAGGGTTAGGCAGGTATTGCTGCCCTTCCTACAGTGAAAACAGAGCACAAAAAGGGCCTTGTTAGCAAGCAAAAAGACTAAAAAAGGTAAAGCAACTTGCTAGAAAAACACTAGGAAAGATAATGGATTTACTTTCAAAGACTTTCAAGTGCTTCTTAGTAAGTTGTCTTATGATATATACCTTTACTGCAAATAAACTCAAGTTGAAAAAGTACTATTAGTTTCCTACTGACTGCTTAGGTACCCAAGCTGTTTTATTGATATCGATCATTTTTACCTTTTATTTGCTTTAGTGGTAGTATATTTAGGATAACCAGAACAATAGTTTTAAAGCTGACAAAATCTACTGAAAGTGATATAATTTCTTTCCACTAAGTTTCTAAATAATTTTTACTTAATTAAATGAAGTTAGAAGACACATTTTCCCTAGTGAAAAATCTACTGCCCTTGTAAATAATAAATACATGCTTAAAAACACACACAAATTTCTTACCAAATTTGTTTTGGCACTGTAAACTAAATCTACTTTATAAAATGAATTTCTGATAAACAAGCTTTGTCAGCTTCTTACTTATTTACAGCAGGAGGCTTTATCCTTTTTGTGTTAGTTTTGCTTTTTCATGTTAGTTTTGACTGCTTAGATTTTTTTATTTTTCTTGAGAACAAGGTAGCATGTGTTTAAATAAGGTATTTTCATTATTTGCTTTGTTGATTTTTTGCAGAGCAGGCTAAAGAATGCATGTGGGTTATTAATATGTGTCTGTTGTTCTGACCAGAGAAATACTTTGCCTGTTGTGACATTTGAATCTCCTCTGAGAAAGTGACTGAAATGACTGCATATGAATTCTTCTTTTTTTTTTTTCCTTCCCGCTTTCAGTATTAGTTTATGGGAGTCTAATTTAATTTCAGTTATTTTACCAGAAATATTCTCACTGTTTGTAACTAGGGATTTAGCTGGGGTGACTCTTGAAATTAAAGGGCCAAGTTATGGTAAGATCCTAGTAAAGAAGGAAATCTTTGTTGATGTGTATATTTGAGAGTTTTTGAGTATTTAGTTTCCATTCTTCTGGTTCATGAAAGCACAATACAATACACGTACAATGGTTCTTACTGTAAGGCTATTTAAAAAGTTCTCAGACAAATTAGATCTCTCTGTACACCCACAAAGTTTGATGTATATTCACTTTTTTTTAAATGTTGTTAAAATTATTTGGATTTAAATAATTAGATATGAATCAATGTAAATAATAACATGATGTTTTATAACCAGCTAATTCTGATGGCCTTTGTCTAACCCAAAGAATTTAGAAAGATTTTAATCATACGTGTTTTCTAAAAAGTTCCGTGTAAATACTAAATTTAGGTAAATGAAGTGTATAGACTGAGATGCTTATGCATTTATACATTTTCTATGTATGAAAATGATAGTCTTGATCATGATTTTTCTCTTTTCTTTTTCTAACAGTAATCCAATTTTTACCTTGATAAAGTATATTTGTCTTTTTTACTCAGCCATGTTTTCAAATGATAGGTTATGTCACTCTAATTCAAACGCTTTATTTGTTTTCAGTGCCATAGCTTAATGCTTGTGGTGGAAGGTTTCCATTTCTGATATCAAAGGTAGCAAAAGATATCCCCTTGACAATCAACACTTTCTTTCTTTACAAACAAGATGATCCCTGCTTTTGCTGTCATTCACTTTAATAACCAGCAAAACTTTGAAGTCAAGAATATTTTTAACTGAATGCCAAGTCAGGAATGTTTCATTTATCCTTTTTCTCTGCACTACTTGGTTGGGGTTTTCTTTCTGGAATGCCTTTAATTTCACAGTCATAAAAAAATTTCTTTTTATGTGTCTATCATTCAGTACCTCAGTGTGTTAGAATCGAAACATGCCTGCAACTCGTCTGTGTTAAAATACTTAGCTCAGTCTCTTCTTATTGCTTAATGAACAGTTGTTTGTGTTATTAAGCAGTGTTGATTATTCTCTGACTTGTGCTGCCAGCAGTGTCAAAAATAAATTTGCTAGCAAATAGTATAAAATCCTCTTATTGTTGTACCAATAACATGGCTCAGTATACAGGATTTTGCAACAGATGCCGCAAACCCACACTGCTTCCCCCGCAAACCCCCACTTTGCTTCCCCGCCCCCCCCCCGCGATGTAAGTAATAACAACGTAAATAATAAATTTTTCTACTTTCTCCTGCGTGTCATCTCATCATGGATAACTGAGTATTCGTTGTTACGCAGTTATCTTAAGTTGCCCCTAAAAGCCAAGTGCATATTATGCCTTCTCTGCTCTTGCAGGTTCCAGACAAGAAGGTATTTTTGTTCAGAAAAGCACATATTGCTTGACTTGATGGCCAGAGCACTGTAAACATTTGTAATTTGTTTTGCACTTAACAAAAATTAAAATGCCCTTCTGCATTAGAACTTGGGACTGAACACATCCTCATAAGAAGGCCACCTCCTACCTTTGTACGCCGCCTGTGAACCATCCACTTACCCTCCACAGATTTCCCAGTAAAGTGAGTAGAAAGTTCTTAAGAAGATGAAATAAATAAAAATATCTAAATGTACTGCTGGTACACAAAGTAAATGTCTCAGTGAGACTGAATGTCACAAAGAGCTGGAAAGCTGATTTTAGAGCTGCTGTTTATTGTCTTCCTCTTTCCCGGCATTCTTAGTATTTTCTTTCCAGTTCATCCTCTGTTTCTCATTTACTTTTTCCTTCTGTGTTTTATTGCTTTTGAGAACTCCCAGCTGATCCTCCTGTGCTTCAGTTCCAATTCCTCTCACAACTGCTTTCCAAAACAGGATCATTGAACAGTTAATGCTGGCACTTAAAATAAGTGAACAACCCAATTAGATCAACCAAGGGTAGGGAAATTCACGTCTCAGACTTTTATTCTCTGCCAACTCAGGAAGACAAAAGAACATCAAAGAGCTCCCAAGTTCTGCCAGGCATAGCAGCGCAATGTATAATTGGGACCATAATGTCCATGCTGGTGATGATGTCGCTGTTTTCTGCCTTTAGAGGATAAGGACATTTGCTGCTTGCTGAGGTAGAATTAAGCAGAAGAAATGAGAGAATTTCACAGGTTCGACCTTTAGATTTTGGGTGTGAACAAATAAAGGTAACTAATTAAACATTCCTGGGAGTAAAAGACAGTAACCAGCCCTTCTGATCTGCTTTGCAGATGTTCACTAATTCATCCATACCTATGGCTAGCTTCCTATGGATCAAGAATTTACATTTTTGTTCCTGAGTGACAGAGAGCATTGGAGAGAGAGCAGGGTCATGGTGTTTGGTCTCAAAAGATAATAAAACATCACTAAAATGACTTTTCCATTATTTAGCCAATGTGGCTGATACAGAAGGAAGATGAGTTTTCCAGCCAAGAATTGTGGGGTTTCCTTTTTTCCCTAGCCTTCCTGATCAAGCTTCCTATATTTTTGAAGGGTTTTGCAACTGCACTGCTTATGCTTAAAGTTGTTTTTTTTAAAGCTCTAAAACAAAGAAGTTATTCAAGTGTTGGTAAAATACATTTTAATATATATTTACTTTTATATATATATGTATATATATAAAAAGTGTGTGTATATATACACACACACACACATA
>NW_008795401.1:225942-273377 GCF_000699145.1 Aptenodytes forsteri | reverse complement strand
TATATATATAAAAAGTGTGTGTATATACACACACACACACACATACCCCTCCTCCTCAGAAAAAATGCTGTCAGGATCAGGATTTAAAAAGTGTGTATTTCAGAGATGAGTCCCACTGCTGCAGAGCAGAGGTCAACACCATTACCTTTACCGGCTGGCATGTTGATAACTTGGTTTCAGTTCCCCTCCTTCCCCTGCCAAGCGATGGTAATTTTCAGTGCTAGCCAGGACATGGGCATAGACTAGTCTTCCAGAGGTTTCGCACTGAATGTGATTTGCTCTTTCCATTGCTCCTCATTGGCAGAATAGAGATAAGTTGCCCTGTTGAACTTCTGAGATCAGTTCTTACATTTGACTATTTACTGTTCTCTGTATCTTATTCTTGCCTTTCACCACCTTCCTTTAGTCCCTCCCTCAGTGAAGGAGATGGCACAAGATATTTCTGCCTACAGCAGTCCCCTAAAAATGCAAAGTCAGTTTATTGCTTGTTTTTTATTTAGATGTCCTTTATTTGTGCAGCAAGTTCAGAGATAGTGAGGATATACAACCTTAGCGCAGGCTGCTATTTCGGCAGGTTGCCAAACACGACTTGATATCCAACATTGTCTCTCATTTGCCCAGACCAGTTTGTAAGTAATCTCCTCTAAGTTTAACTCTGGTTTTGAGTCAAGAAGCTAGTTAGATTTGTATGTGAGTCATTTAAAATTTCCCCTCCTACACCTTCTTAATTTCATTTTCGAAAGGTGCCATTGAAATTTGTCTGCAATAATAATTTACTGGCATAGTATTTCATTCTTAGGAGTACTTCTGCAACTTTGCATCACTTTATAAAACCTAAACAGACCTTAACAGACATTTGCAGTAGAATTCCTATAAAGTGATTTCTAATGGTTAGTTTGTTTTGCCTTCAACAAATTTCAAATGATAAATATTTGTCAAACATAAAGACAAATTTCTAGTATTAGTTTCTCAGTAAGAAAATAGTTTCACTTTGCTTTAGTCACTGTTTAACAAAACATGTCACTGGTTAGTCATCATGAAAGAAGCCTTCCAACGTGCTGCTGATGTTGCATTAACAGGTACCCTGCTCAAAACATTTCAGTAGAGCTTTATATCTGGGACAGTATTTAATTCCTCAAAGTAATTGCTCTTGCCAATCTTTCCACGGGCCAGTTTAGCATGGAATGAGGTTATTAACAAAGGGATGATGCTGATTTCTAATCCTTCTAATGTCTTTCTGTAGTCAGCGCAGAAAGAGAGAGCGAGAGACTGCCCTCTAGAGAACAAGATCAGCTCCTGAGTTAGGTGTTGCCTTCAAGAAGAGGCTTTCTCCATCGACTGCAGAAGGCGGCTAGAGAAACTAAAATAGCTTGTGTGACTAGCCTGGATGTCTAACTCATTAGGAAAGCTTAATTATAACAACATGTTAGAAATTCTTCTGTGATATAAATTCACCTTCCATCTGCACAACCTTTTCATCCTTATTTTTTTTACTAGAAAGCCAAAATATCTTCTCCATAAGCGTCTCAATTAATATGGGAACGTCACTGAAAACTGTTTCTGAATTTGTTTTTGAGAAAAAGGTAGAGATCATTTGCATGGGAGGCAGTAAAACACTACATAGCCTCTTACTGCATGTTGTTCATTTTAAAAGGAATTTTCAAGGAGCTTGGTGCTCTTTCTAGCTTGCACACCTGGTTGATAGTATTTAGTTTAAAACAGCCCCTGAAAGTACCACTTAAAATGAAAGCTGTTTGATACACATGCAGAACACCTACCTTGTAGAGCCATGCTCAGTATTATTTGGAAAAGATCAGCCATCACTTGCACATAAAACCTGAATTTTCCACAATAAGCTAGGTAGGATGTGTTCTTAATACAACTAACTAGATTTCACATACTTGCTTTCACTTGTTTGGTAGAAATATATATCTGTGTAGTTGTTTACATTACAAGTTTTAGCTTTTGATCATGGAATTTTTTCTTCTGCTGATTCACTTAAAATGCTATGCCTTTTAAATACAAGCCACAGAGTTTTGTTCTTTGTACCATGAAGTTGTGTTAAAAGTTTTCCTTTACCGAAATGTGTGCTATGATACATATTTTGAATTGCTGCTCTGCTAATTTTCCATTTCAGAACCTACTCTTTAAAAACGTATTAATTTTTTTTGTTGTTGTTGTTGAAGAACCCAAGGAAGTACGTCTCTCTACTTTCAGCGTAAGAGTCTCTTTTGTCATCTGTGTGCTGACTCTTTAATATGTTTTTCTAGTTTGTAGTTGAAAAAGGCTGGAATTTCTGGTTGAAAGTTTGATTTTGCAGAACTGCCACTTGTTTTGTTTATCTGCAATTGGTAGTTTTTGTTTGCTTATGATTGTACTCTTTTTTTATTCTTTGGCATGCTGCACTTTTACCTATGGATGTTTCCATTCTTCTCTTACATTTAACAGTTTTATTTTCATGTACCTTTTAAGCCCATGCTTTTCCTGCCAAGTCAAGTTTGTTTACGAAAGTAACCTCGCTATATTCAGATTCAATTTTGTCATAAATAAATTTCATTTCCAGTTAATCCACATTGATGTGATTTAGCTGCATTACTTAGATGCTTACCATAACTCAGGGGCCTTCTGGTGCAGCTGATTTCACATAAATAAAAGTGGGTTGTTTCCTGACTATGAACTTCCAAACAACATTGAGTGAGTCACTCAGAAATTTCAAACAGGCCGTCAGTTTTTGGAGAGCAGACCAGAGAAACTTATATTGTGGAGCAAGCAGTTGTGCTGAAATTAAATGGTTTATGAAACTGGAGGAACATTACAGGAGGTTTTGTGTGAGGTTTTGATATGGGGTATTTTTTTAGAAAAATTGGCAATATAATTTCAGGGAGATCAGAATGGATGGACCAAAATTAGTAATTTAAACATTTTATAAATAAGAAAGTTCGCTGTCATTTTGAAACTATTTTTGTTTTCATTCTTTTGTTGTATAACAATGAAATATAAAAAGTGGAAATTAAAATAAGACTTTTCAGCTAGCCCAAAATAAGATTTTGTACAGAATTACAAATTTTGTTACTTTGTAGTTATCCAGAATAAGCTCATCTTTTATAATTCGTCCTCCAAATTCTGTCACTCCATATAGTTGCTGTTTTCTGTCAATTTACTGTTCCCACTGGTATTAAATGGAGACCTGTCATGTTTCTTGGGAGGGCGTAAGAGGATGTCACCTCAGCTATCCTGGAAAAGAATTGGAAGGTAGGAAAATAGTGCCTTTTGGGTTAAAAGATGCAAATGGAAGTATTCTATTTTGAAGTGCTCTATTTCTGTCACCATGTAATTAGCACGCAACACAAATGAATATGGTTAAAAAATGGACTCCGTGTCTTGGTGCTAATCACAGTGCAGTCAGACTGACAAGTAACATCACTTTGGTCACCTGCTGGGCAGTTATTCACTGACCTTAACAACCGCAATGAGCAAAACTGATTCTATTTTAAAATCTAGACTGTAGCTTATGAAAGTGAAATAATTTTATCTGCAAACTGTTGGTTCAGTAAAGCATATTGAGTTATAGGTATTCTCCTTGGAGGTTTCTTTCATTTTAGGAGATAACTCAGAATTGGGAACTGTCATGGTTAGATGGAACTATTAGTCCCTCTGATGTACTTCATGAATCTAGAGAAAGACCTTACTTGTTAGATTCAAGTAATTCATAAAACTCACTGAATCTGAAGATTTTTGCCAAGTGTTGCATTGCAGGAGTTGGGACAGGATTTGATATTTCATTTAGATGTATCCAAAAGTGGCTGCATGTTTCTCCGTTTTACTGTTACTTTAATAAAGGATCTACAGAATGCTGTGCTGCATGTTTTCAGCTACTTATGTGTGTTTCCTTATAAACTCTCTTCAGGTCTTTCCATTTTAATCTCTACAGTCTTGATGTGGATCATAGTGTTGGGAAAATCTGCTTCCATTCCTGAGTTTCATAGTGTTGGTGTAATGGAATCCTTTTCTCTGCTTTTAGCTTGTCCCTAAAGAAAATGGAGACATGCTTCAGTGTTTTGTATTATCCATTTTTAGGACCTATTTTCTTATGAATTAATGGCTCCAGTTCCTCAGGTTATCCATCGTACACCGTGCCACTTTATTTTCTTAGGAATTTGTTGACATTCCCCTTGCTCTCTCAGGAATTTTCAGGCATCTGCCTTTCCCCTTCTCTGGGCATGGAATTTACTTTATCCTAGTATCATTGATAATACACTTTGATCTACTTTTGCTTGGATGGCTATGCTGACCTTTTTCCATTCGCAAATCATTCTGCAGCAGATTTTGTTGGGGTTTTGTGTATTTTTAGTTCCAAGTTAGTTTGCTACATCTGGATCAGTTGAACTTTTTTTGAGAGTGCACCTCGGTGGAACATAATTAAGCCCCATATGATAAGAATAAGTTCAGTCAGTACGTACTGTGTCATACATACTACTTGCATCAACAGTTTAATTTTGATATTTTATAGCTGCCAAGTAATTAATTTTACAATCTCTTTCAGAATATAATATGTAATTCTAATTTCCATTTTTGAATGAAATGCAAACGGAACAAAAATTCACCAAAAAAACCCCTAAGAGAACTACTTCAGGTTACCTGGGCCAGGTTAGAGTATCTAGAACCAGATTTTAGAAGTTCATCGTTAAAATTATGAAGTTACAAAAGGGGCTACTAAATTGTAACCTTCTGTATGGTCCAGGCACTTCCATTGAAGTACATGGTGGGGAGATATGGTCAGACTTCTACAGAAGAGGAGTCTAGTACGTTTGTTGTGCTTATTTTTTTCAATGATTTAATTTTATAGTGAATAGGGATGGGGAGGTAGAGGATGTTTAGACTATACATTTCGTCAGGTGAAGCTTATTCCTTTCATGTTAGAGAGATCCTTTTATGTCTCACATGATAAGATACAGCAAACAGAATAAAATATATTATGAGATACAAAAGCAACATACCAGACATTTGTGTTATCTATAGATAATGAATAAAAACTGTTTACAGCACTTCCATTTTCTATTTCGGCTGTTTTTAAGAGTTCATTTGTAAGGAGCTTTCTGTCCCATTTGGCTGACAAATCCTGACGTCTGAATCTTGATGCAATCGGCATCTTCTCCTCTTACTAAATCATTCATGAATATTGCACTACTTTTAGTCTCTTTATTCTGTCAATGACTTTGTGGTAAAAATAGAAATAGAGCTTTTTGATTTCAGTGATTTGATGCATTCGTAGCTGATGCAGGTCATTAGCTTTTTTAAATGCATACATCATGGACCCTAATTTTACAGACTTCAGGCTTTTAATCTTTTGGTAGTGTTTGCTCTCTTATCTTAAAGGAATAACTGCTTAATTACTTTTTTGTACTGAATGTAATCAATGTTTCTACAATAGTAGATACATACCCACAAAACAGTGGTTAAATTGGAGAGGGTCTCCAAGAAGAAAGAAGGATTTTTAACTAAAAACATAAGCAATTAAAAGAAACAGTATTATTCAACTTAGAGGGGGAAAAAAATAATATATGATAATGTTAAACACTATAGGGAACTAAGGAAAACAAGAACTGTCTTCCAAATCCTTAAGTGACCTTCAGCAAAGAGAAAATGAATTTGTTTATAACTAACTTCAAGATGTGTGCTGTGTAAGAGCTACTGAGCTAAAAGTTGGGAAAAATATCAACCAGAAGAAAGTTCATTGCTGCAAGTAAGCCAGCTGTGCTGCACAAATGTTTCTGCAGAATTACCGAAGGCAGAAAAACACAGGGAATATGGTAGTGCATGCATCTTTATTTAAAAAGAGAAAAAAAAAGGTGGCTACGAAGAAAAGAGTTTGTATTAGGAACAATGAATCTGTGATCTTTCCTAACCTGAATCAGGTTGAGCAGTTGAAGAAAAAAAGACCTCATTTATATCAAACATTTCTGACATTCAAGAAACCCTTTTGGGCCTTGAAAAGCTCCATGACAAATATGACACGTCTTCTGCCTTGTTTTTTTACAGAGGTTTGCTGCACTACTGGGGGTTTGTGTTGAAACTGTGCAAGAATTGCACCAGTCTTAAAAATTTGCTCTAGGATGTTTTAGCAGGGATTGCCTTAAAGATACTTGATAAAAATAAGTAGATAAAGACAGCAACAGATAGACAGCTACCAAATCATTTCAGAGTGTGACAATACATAAAGTTTAGTTTGAGGTCAGTTAGCTTTTAGATATCGAAAGTATTTTGTCTTTTTCCATTGTTAAACTGCTTACCACGATTGTTTGTGTGGAAAATTGAACATGTTTAGTTTCTTTTTTAAATCTATGTTTAGTGCTAAATGAGTTTAAGATGCAAGTCAAGAAACAAAAATGCTTATATAGCAAGAAAACCAGAATTTAGATTAGGTTGCAGGTTTTTGCTCTTGAAGCACAGGCAGCTGCTCCTTAGTGATTTTTCTTTTTATAGAATTGAAAGAGAAGAGATGAGCAAACTCCAATGGAAAAACCTTAATTTGAATGGTATGAGAGTGTCTTTCACAGCAGAGGAAGCAAATTGTTATGTGAACTGTGTTTATTTTACTCACATTTGTTTGATGAGAACTTGCCCTTCATTTGAAATTCTGTAAAGCATTAATGCAACAACTTATCTCCTATGGAAAAGGCTGTAATAAGTGCCAGTCGTCACTTATTTCTGGGTCCAAAGGAACTAATCTACTTAGGGCAATGGAAAGGCTCCACTTGGCTTTGGATTAGGCCTTTGCACAGGAACTGGGAGTGGGAGGCCCATGTTATAGAGTGCTTCTGAAACGAACTTGGATAACCACAAGGATGTGGCTGAAAGATAAGAGTACTGTTGTCTTCTGGAAACCTCTCTCCAGGTTTCTTTGCTCTCTGTTGAGGGGCCGTATCTCACAGCTATAATGATCTCTTATGCTATAAGACGATGTACTGGAAAAAACAACAACAAGAAAGTGCAGTGGAATGCCACAACATCTGCCAAGATTTTACTTCAACTGTTTGATGCTGGATTGTATGGTTTATCTTTTTTTTTTCTTGTGGGAGTATAAAAGCATGGGAGAAGGGGCATATAAGCAACAGTCTTCTTTTGTTTTACTTTTTTTTTTTTTTTTTAACTTGCACACTTGAAAGATCAGGTCTCTAAATACATACTGGAAGGGTTCGTCTGGAGAATCTGGAGAACTATTGTCCTTTTCTCACTTTACCTGTTTGTTTGTTTGGTTTTTTTTCCACTTTCTTCCTTACCATCTTCTCCACTATAATTTATGTTTTCATAACTCCTTTGCAAACTCATTTGTGTCTCTCGCTGGTTTCTTTAGTGTCACACTGTGGGAATCATTCCATGATTTTGATCATTTTTGGCACCCTTTTGCTGTACCTACTTTGTTTCTACCATCTCATTTTCAGAGTATGCAAAAGAGAACTGGAAACAGTCAGTGTTCTAGGCAAGGTGACATCACGGATGTAAATACACTGTCATAAGGATGTCCTCTGTTTTGTGCTATGGTCTACTAGAAATTCTTAATATTCTGTCGAAATGTTTGGCTACCATTGAATGTTAACATGATGTCTGCAGAGGCCTACCTGTCGTAACCACATGATGATTAGTGTTTTAGAGCGCAACTTTGTATACACCTAATTAGACCTCCAGGTTTTGTTTGGTTTTACTACATGGATATGGCTTCCCATGCACAAATACTATTGATGTACAGATATACTTCACTTAATATGTCCACCTTAAGCTTGCTCATCTGCCTGTAGAACATAAAAATATTTATGGCACAATGCGATGTCTTAGGTGGACAGAGAAATCCTCAGGGATTATTTATCATTTTCACAAATTCTTGAGAGACATGAAAACACTGACATGAAAGCATTTTCAGTGTAGTTTATGACGTTATATGAAATGTTGCATTTTTAATTTGTGGGCAAATAAGGTAGCAAGAAAACCCAAATCTGATATGGAAGATTTCTGCAGCTAAAAGGCAGTTACTAGCACAGATGTTCTCACCTGTTGCAGTCTTAACTCTGAAGGTGACAGCTGAAAACTATGTGTAACTTTGAATACAAATGTTAATAACAACTGAGACAGTAAAATGTAATTATTGCATGTTATTATACTATCACCTGTGCAGCTGCGAGGCATAGACTGAATATTTTGCCACATTCAATTAGAAGATAAAAGTAGCACTGCAGAACCAAGTCAGTTAAATGAGAATTTAAATCACTGCAACTGAAGTAGCAATTGTAAAATCATCCCACATCCTAGCCAACAAGACATGTTTCAAGACTAGCAAAGCATGATTTTTCTGGACTTAGGTCACCAAAGCTGGTAGTTTGGATGATATCTTAAGAGAGTGTTTGGCCTGTCAGGCATGTGTATGATTCCTTAATGCTCCTTGAGAAGTGGTAGTCACAGGAAATGTATTGTCCTGGCAAATGGAGCAGAAGAAAACTATCTTCCCACTGTGTTACCAACACTGTCCCTTTGCATTCGTCTTGGTGCTTGCATACTCTTCATTCTCTTATCCAGTCTTTAACCAGTATTCCAACCAGCATGGGAAACTGCATCTACCTACTCAGTTTGATACCTTTTTCATTGCAAATCATTCCTGCAGGGCTGCAGCACTTTCTGTTTTAAGATACAAGCCATAGAGCAGTGACATGGTCAATTGACTTCTGTTCTAGAAAAGAAATCAGTTACAGTGATGGTTGATCACTCTTTTTTGGTAAGAATTTATTTTATACCAATCTTAAGACTTTTACCTTTACCTTGTAAAGGTACCCACTAGTCCTATGATTGTTGTTTCTGTGATCAAGCAACCACTGGAGTCACAGGAGATGATGAGGTTTAAAAGCTCAAAAGTCAGAATTTAAAATTTGCTTAGAACTTCAAAATTTTAGCCACGTCAGATGACATTTTCTGTATTACCTATCTTTGACTAAATTGATTTCTGATAAAATAAAGGTTCAGTTGGAGTAAATTAACTTAAAACACCTCCTAGAAGGTCTTTATGGGCAAAGAAATCCATGCATTTCTATTATCGTCACTTAGACTTGCTTCCTGTGTAACACAAGCTGTTTAATCCAGTAATCCTCATAACACGTCTATAGCTTCTGTTTTAAGAACGTATGTACTTCCCACCTACTGATTTATAAATTGAGACCAATTAACTAATTAGCCTTCTCTTTGGTACAAGCCGGTAAGTTTCTGACATGTTGTTATAGGGTTAGCATCCGACAACTCCAGTCACTTCTGTGGGATTCACAGACTAGTTGAGGCTGGAAGGCACACCTGTAGATTGTCTAGTCCAACCCATCTGCTCAAGCAGGGCCACATAGAGCTGGTTGCCCAGGACCGTGTCCAGACAGCTTTTGAATATCTCCAAGGATGGAGACTCTACAACCTCTCTGGGTAGCCTGTGCCAGTGCTCGGTCACCCTCATAGTAAAAAAAGTGTTTACTGATGTTCAGGCAGCACGTCCTGTGTTTCTGTTTGTGCGGATTGCCCCTCGTGCTGTCACTGGGCACCACCGAGAATAGCCTGGCTCCCTTTTCTTTGTTCCTTGCCGTCAGGTATTTATACACATGGATAAGTTCCCCCCTAAGCCTTCTCTTCTCCAGGTTGAACAGTCACAGCTCTCTCAGCCGTTCCTCATAGGAGAGATGCTCCAGTCCCCTAATTGTCTTTGTTGCCCTTTGCTGGCCTCATTCCCCAAAGTCCATATCTTTCTTGCAGCCCAGTTTCTTCAGAAAAGTTAATTTATTTTCACTCTCTTATTTGACATTTAAGTGGCATATTCTAATGAGTCCTCTTTCAGATTGCCATTTCCTTATTGCAAACACAATTCTAGGATCTGTACTAGTTTTACTCTGATACTGACTGATGCATAAAGTTAGAATCTCCTTTCTATGATTCTGCAAATACACACCAAGTGAAATGGAAAAGTACCGGTCTTAAAATTGGGGCTTCATGTCAACCAAGCCACAGCAATCCAGACTTGAAACTCAAAGTGTCTTTTATTTGCTGTAAACAAAGAAATTGGACAACTCCACCCGATTAATGTCAACTGAAAGAAAACAACACTGTCCTATATAAGACTAGGCAGCAGTGCTTTATTTTATCAGAGGATTCCAGCTTCCTTTACCTAAAGAAATTCTTTCTGAATCCCTCCCACTCTTTAAACTGTGACCTAGAAAACAGCACTCATACCCCCCACCAACAGCACCAACGATCCCCCCCGCTTCTGATTCCCACTGTAAGTGCTTATTTATATTACATAGCTGGGTATTGCTGCTTGGGTCCAATGCAGCCTTCTTCAGCTTTAAGTTTTTCTTTTGTGTTTAACACTCAATAAAACTTAGTGATGCAAAATATAAATAAAAGCAATCACTTAATAATTTTTTTTTTTTTTCCAATGTCGTTTATTTGAAACGGGTACAATTTTACATGCTTCAGAGAAGAATAAAGGTAAACCCTAAATATAAGTGATGTAAACCCCTAAATTTCAGGCCATAGTATGTCACTAGCTGGGGTGAATAAAAAAAAAATTAAAAGAAGCTTCATATATAGCCTGGTTTTGAGTTTCTTCCATTGTCTTCTGATGATCCAACACTGGCCTTTTTCAGGCAGCAGACTAGATTTAATTTCTTGGATTTTTTAATCTATTTTGCTTTTTTTAATTTGCCTGTCTTACATACTGTTCTAGTTGATGAACATAAAGTGAATGCTGAAAGGAAAATCATATTTAGGAAATTTATGTCTTATTCTCAGGTGGAATATTGAATAAAATCTAACACATTGAATACAGAAATGTTATTAGTTGGGGGGTAGTTTTTGAACACAGAGTAGTGATAGAGACTTCAAATGCATCAATATTTATTTCGTGCCGTATCCTCACTTTAGAAATTAAATAAAATCTTAATTTTGACCTTCAGGACAGAATACTCCGGGTGCAGCAGATGGAACTTTGAAGTACAATTGGCAGTGAATTTCCTTTTATCAGCGTGGAAAAATTTGAAAGATGCTGTCTTTAAACACTAGTTTGTCACTTTCTGAAACTTCCTTCTTTCAGTTAATAGAGTTAGGCTGTCACTTTATTAATATGTCTAGTATTTGCTTTTTATTTACAACCTTGGCGACAGTGTCCTAGAGAATGATTTATTCTGATCAGCTGTCAACAGGATGATACTGTAAGTAGTGATGTAAAATAAAATAGAAGCAGGTTTCAGACGCTGTGTTAGCTTAAGAAATAGGTGCACACTATTCTTTTCTGTTTCTACAAAGTAATGACTAGTCTTGTAACTGCTGCAAGTCTTACAGTCATCTAGCTCAACCTATTCAGCCTGGTCCTTCCAGAAGAATGGAAACCACTCAGAGGGCTTGGACTCAGAAATCTACCTGAGTGGAAAGTGAATCTACAACAAAATTATCTTCCCAGAAAATGCCATAACTTTTCTGAGCATCTCTGCAACCTATATGATATGTCTGGAATAGCTGTCAGATGGAAAGGTCTTAAACTACTTGAGGTCTTGTATCTCAAACCTCTATGGATCTGTAATCCGTTACTGAAAGCAAAAGGATTACAAATATTGTAATACTGATAATAGGTGCTGAATTGTTTAAAACTCTCCTTAATAACTAAGCAACCATTCTACATCAATAGCCAGTTTTGATGACTCTGTATTTTAAAAAAATGTTGTAGCTCAGGGAAAGAAAGACAAAGGTAATTGCAGCATGACTACAACCAGAGGGAGAGATCAGAGTAGTGCTTTCAACATCAGCTACCCTTAAGCAGAGATGGCTAAAGAAAAAAAAATAATCTCAATTTACCTAAGTGAAATATTAAAACCAGAATTAAAATCAATGAATAACAAATGGCATAATAGTAAATTCACCAGTAGAGCTGAGGGATATTTTATGACCGCTGTTTTTGTCCCCTGAGATATGAGAGGTAATCCACCTAGAAGACTGTAACTCCATGTTGCATAAAGTTCCCTGCGGACATTCCCCTGGAGACCTGCCTGCCACTTTTTCTTCCAATGCTGTCCTCACTCCACACCAGCTGTGTCCTGGCAGCTCATCTTTCTGGTCAACAAGATTTCCCCAGTCATGGATTCCAATGAGCCACAGTCTCTGCTTTCTTTCTGGTTTTTTGTTTTGTTTTGTTTTTATTTTTGGGTTTTTTTATGTCTTGTAAGCTTGACTGTCCTTCTGTTCCTCCTTCTTGGTGCAGGACAAAGAGAGGATACAAAACTTAATGACGTCCCTCTGCATCTTTCTTAATTCCTTCACCTTTTTTTAAGACACTCTCTGACCTCGCCATCTTGGAGGTCCAAAAGTCCTAGGAATACTGTGACTAAGCTAATTCTGGAGCAGGGAATGGCATAGCTACTCGGTGGCTGTGGGTGTCAGCATGCAGCTTTCCCCACAAATTATTTCCTATTGAGAGGCAGGCTAAATGAGCTCAGTGTCGCGCCGGGATGGTTTCAGTGTGCTGGGGACCTGAGCTAGAACTGGTGCCTGGCACTGCACTTTGCCTGTTCAGAATGAGTTCACAGTTCTTAGTTCTGTGCTCTTGTGCGTGTTGCCCACACTTAGGGTAATGAGGTGTATCAATTAGGTTATAGCTCCTGGTTTTGTGCATCTGAGAGTGGCTGTTTTCCACACAAACATGCACATGAAGCAAATTTAAATCTGTGTTAACAACAGTTTCGTGGCATGCAGTATAAATCTGAGTCCTTGCTCAGGTCTTTGTTTTTTTCAGTCCAGTCACATTATGTTCCGCTATCGCTTTTTATGATTAATGTTTCTTGTAGCATCACAGCAATTCCATACTGGTGTCTTTCTTAAAACTGAAATATACATGTGTTTCAAAGTCACTAAAATAATACTACAGTGAAAAAATTGTAGTAAAGCTTTTAGAATTTTTACAGTCTGTGTACTAGCATCTCTTATTCGCTCTAACAGCAAGGAAGGAATTTCATGGAAATTGTAGATTTTTCAATATAAGCTTAAAAATAGTCTGTTTAGACAGAAAAGAGGTTTGGCAACCTTTGCAATATATCAGTTTTAGGAGACTTGAGTATCTGCAATGCAACATGGAATAAGGCACTTCTGCCATTTATTAGCATTTGTATCTTTATATCTGATAATCCTACCATACTATATGTATACATAGCTGCAAAACAAATACTGGGCAAATATGAGTCCTTTCAGTTGCATAAAGGTAGCTAATGTAGTATTTTGCCTTTCCTCTTATTTTGGTAGAAAGTATCTCTACATGGGCCAGAAGAATATAATTGTTCCCCTCCCTCACCTCATCTCCCAGAATCTTCCAATAGTGAATTTGTCTAGCTTCTCAGAGCAGTTGCTTCTTATAAATAACATTTTCATTGCAGTGAAGAAAAACCAAGCAGCCGTTTTGTCTTGGCTAGTCTTGCCTTGAAACTCAAAGACTCTCTCTCTTTTTATCACATGCCATTTGATTTGAAGAAAGTACAAGGTATGCTTTAGGGAAAGTACGTTCTTCGAAGTTCACAATTTTCTGAGGTGGTTTTCAGAAAATTTCCTGAGTGGTTTTTAGAAAGCTTTTGTCATTGCACCCAGTAGTAACCAGATATTTCTGAGTCCTTGTGATTCGAAAACACTGAGATTCGTCACATCCTAGAGAATCTCCAGAGTTCACCAGATTTGTTCTTTTTGCAGCACATGTACAGTATTTTTTCACCTTAAAAAAACCTAAAATAACTTAAAGTCAGAATCAGGGTGGCAGATACCTGTTTAAGTGTCTATTCCTAATATTCTTGTCTAAACTTATTAGCTGATTTTATTCTTGAGAGTATACACTTTACAATGATGTCTAATCCTTCAAAAAAAGAGAATGTGAAGTAAGAAATTTCCTTTCATGCTGAATGAAGTATTTTTAAGAATTGCAATTCTTTAAGCTGGTTCAGAAAACAATTCAACTGAAATGGAAAATAATTTGATTTCTGAAGCTGAAGAGTTCACCTGGTCCTCTACTCAGTGTCATTATGACCAAGAATGCCATGTTTTCTCTAAATCAGTTTAAAAATCCTCTGCATTTTTCCTGTGATCTTAGGTATGAGTACAGTAGTGTAAAGTACAATATAATATTTGCTTAATCAGTGTGCCTATTAAAAGATGACTCATCTGTGGCCTTATAAGTACATACAAAGATGTTAAGTAAGGCCCTTTAAACTATCATGAAAAATATAAGTACCCAGGGTCTAGAAAGTAAAATTAGCAAATTAAGAATTAGATACAAATGCTTAACAGAAACCATAATTAGGCACTGGAGCAGGGCGATGTTTTAAACTCAGCATCACTTGGATTATTTAATCAAGACTTCTCCAGCTCCACTAGAAATTGGGTGAAGTCGGATGTTACACAGATGAGAAATTCACATTATTGTTTTACTTTAAAATTCCAGTAGTCCAACAGCCAGTTTAAAATGTGATGCACATTGTTCTATGTTACAAAAAAACTGTAGTCACACAATTATGCAGAAATCTAAGACGGTCTTCTACGTGGTCCTCTTTTGCTCTCAGCTCTCATTTTGCTTGGAAAGCTTGGTAACAGTGAAAAATTGACAAATACATTAGAAGATGGAGGGAAGTTGTTCAAAAAATCTGAAAGTAAACAAGGTACAATTCAGTAAAGTTGTAATAGATGTTCAGATACTAATATGAATTATGTCTCTTTTTGACAAAACAGAGCACAAAGTAAACACACAGTTTGAGATAATTAACAAAAATGTTGTTCTTCTTGAAAGTGTATGAGTCCTAAACGAAAGTTATCTGAAAAGAGAGTCCAATTTTTTTACAGTAGATCTCATGATGTTATATACTTCAACTTTATTAAAATACATAACTGATGGAAAACATATATAAGCACAGAGTCACAGAATGGTTGAGGTTGGAAGGGCCCTCTGGAGGTCACCTGGTCCAAACCCCCTGCACAAAGCAGGGTCACCTAGAGCCAGTTGCCCAGGACCATGTCCAGACACCTTCTGAATATCTCCAAGGGTGGAGACTCCACAACTTCTCTGGGTAGGCCATGTCAGTGTTCAGTCACCCTCGAAGTAGAAAGTATTTCCTGATGTTCAGACAGAACCTCCTGTGTTTCTGTTTGTGCCCATTGCCTCTGGTCCTGTCACTGGGCACAGCTGAAAAGAGCCTGGCTCCCTCTTCTTTGCCCCTCCCTTCAGGTATTTATAGACATCGATGGGATTCCCCCTGAGCCTTCTCTTCTCCAGGCCAAACAGTTGTCTCAGCCTTTCCTCATGTATGAGATGCTCCAGTTCCTTAATCATCTTCGTGGCCCTTCGCTCAACTCTCTCCAGTATGTCCATCTCTTTTGTGTACTGGGGAGCCCAGAACTGGACCCAGCACTCCAGGTGTGGCCTCACCAGTGCTGAGCAGAGGGGAAGGATCACCTCCCTCGACCTGCTGGCAGCACTCCTCATGCAGCCCAGGATACCATCAGCCTTCTTTGCCTCAAGGGCACCTTGCTGGTTCATGTTACGTTTGTCTTCAATAAACAGGGAAATACCGCATAGCTGGTTTGAAATCTTTAGTTATTTATTCCTAAAAATCTAGATATTTTCTGCTGAGACTGAAGTATAGATGCCACCAAGATGGAAAGGCTGCAAGTTGCACCACGAGTAGTTAAGTTTGTAGGAAATATTTGCGATGATGTAGTAGTAAAATATTGTTTGAGCATGTAGCCATTTAACAGCATCTGCTGAAATGTAGTATCTGCACAGAAGGAAATTCAGATAAGCGAATATGTTTAATCTTTTTTTTTTTTCTAGCTATACAGTCTTGGTTTCATTGAAATAAAGATCCTGAATTAAGCAGTAAGATCAGCTTAGGAATAGTGATTTTTAAAGTCCTTATCATGATAGATAAGTTTGGGCATTTCAAAAATAATACTTGTATAGCAACAGTGAACAGCAAAGCCCTCATCGTTTTTCTGTTGACATATCAAAATCTGTTGCAGTAAGCAAAGCCTGATCATGGATGGCCTTGGAGAACAAGGAGGGGGTATTGTAAAGAAACAGCTTGGGTGGGGGAAGGAAAAGGGGAAAATAAACTCTTTCAAACCAGCTCTTTATTACAAGTGACAAACAGGTTGTCATTAAATGACAAGCATAAAGGACCTCTTTCAACTTCTAGTTATTAGCTTCCAAACATTTTTCAACCTATCGGCTACTTTTACAAATTAAAGGCACAATTAATTCTACTGCTCAGTTAAAACCTTGTGCCCAGAAGAGAGATTTCAAGAAAATTTTTTGTGGTTATAAAACACCATTCCTGTGATGCAAATTGCAAAAGTGGGCTCTGAGTGAAAGCTATACTGTAAGAATGAGAGATATCCTTTGCCAAATGTTTATGGCTAAAAAGGAGTTTAAAAACATTGTTGATTAATTAACCAGCATTCAAAAGTCTTCTACGAAAGAGGAAAATGTACGTATTGAGGTAGGATAATCTTGGGAAAAAAAAAATATTCAGAAAAGGAATAAATAAATCCACAAAAGCTCTTTTTGGGTTTTTTTTTTTGGGGGGGGTATTTTGTTTGTTAGGTTTCAACGAATCTAGATTTCACAACTCCTAATTAATTTTAAAGTATGGTTTGAATTTACTGTGCCATAGGTGACTAGCAACTGGCTATGCCATAATGTGCATTAAGAGGGATGAGGTGTGCACCAGCAGCCTGCCTAACGCAACTGTTAATTACTTGTTGATACAGGTCCTTAATTTCCACGTAGCCTGGGCACCCAAACCTGCTTAGCATGTCTGCTCCTCTCTTCTGCATAAAAAGAAAAGAGTTGATCCATAATTCTCCCCTCATCAGACATTAACAATACAGAGGGCATCCACACTAGTACATCATTTCACGTGTGCAAGTGACTACAGTCTGGCTGGTTCAGTATGTTAATAAAATGCATTGCAGCCTTGTGCATTAACCTTTTTAGGGACATATAAATCCTATACTACAGGGATATGATGCAAGTGGAACGTTTTAACATAACACTTGTGTTAAACACTAAAAAATGGCTTGAATATTAAAGTATAGATAAAGTCATTGTATTCTGAAAAGGTTGACTGGCATGCGTTCTTACAGAGAAGGGGGAAGACAGTAGCCACAACCATAGTTTTGGTAAAGATGTTAAGACAACAATGATTACCACATCAAGTATTTTTCTATTTCATGCTGTTCGAAATATATTAGTTTAAGTTTACATTCAGATGCCTCTAAAATTACTTCTCTACACCCAGTTAATAAGATAGTAATTAGACATTGAACAGAATATTACTTGAGGGCCTGAGCTGTTGCAGTAACAACTCACCTGTTTCCTGCACCTTCCCAACCTCTGAGGAGGATCACGTGTATTTTTTGTTGCTCCTTCTTTCAAGCTCTTATTAAAAGCATTAGCTTTAAGAGGAGGTGATGTAGATCTGTGCAGCAGTGTATTAGAGGCAGCAGTGTATGCCCTATGCTCCTAACGCTGTGGGAGGAAGTCTACCTTCTGCTTGCGCTACCTGGGGAAGAGCTGTTCTCCAGATACCACATCCAGCAACTCCTTGCTTGGCTGGGAAGGAGGAGGAGGGTTCTGGCTGGCTCCGATGAATTAATTGTTTCTTTCTTTATCAAAGGTGGCAATGTATACAGGGGTGCATTTCTCAGGGAAATCACTTAATGGTTTTCTAATCTGTTTTGTTCTCACCACGGAAGCAGAAGGGAGCAGAAGAAGCTGCTCTGTTAGTTGCGACTTACCATTAATCTTCAGTCAAGGTCTCTCAGTCTTTCTGAAATTGTCTTGAAATCCATTGCAGCGAAAAGGCAAGACTCCTGGAGACAGATACTCAGCCTAAGTCCATACATTACATATTTAAATTTTTGCAGTCTTGTGTGAAGTTGTTTGTCTGCCATGATTGATTGTTTGTAAATGTAATTTTAATAGAAACCCATTAGTACTTTAATCCTGTAGACATAAGTGAATATTTCATTATTTTACTGTGAAATTAAGTTTACAAGATCATATTTTGTCCACTTTGTTCTCTAAGTCATCAGTAATGCCCTTGCTTACGTCATGAAGGATGCACAATATGACTAGAGATTTGCAGGAAAACAAGTACACACTCATTTTTTCTGCAGTCTTTTCAGGGATAGGTGTCACAGGCAGCAAAGACTCCATCAACGTACTGAGTTTTTAGTCATGGTGTAGCACAAAGTGCAGGCATATGGTGACCTTCAGTGCTTAGTGTTATTGTACTTTAATGATGAGGGATTGGTGTTTACAAAGTGTTTGCAGTGTCGGACTCTCTGTGTGTGTTATGTGTATGTATCTATACATAATTTCTGCAGACATTTATTTTGCTTCACCAGTAGCTAATGACAACACACAGAAGGATCTGTCTTTGACAAATATCAAAAGCAATATGTGGCCCATATGCATCGAACTGGCAGGCTAAAGCAAAGCCTTTAGCGTGACTTTGGCAGTCATTTTTGGCAGAAAAATTTCCCAAATCATAAGATGCCTGAAAGTTAAATATACTGATCCTGTTAGAGAGTTTTATGCCAAAGAATATGAGGTCTTGGGAAATGTGGCATGTTGTGAAGTAACATATAGTTTGCTGTTAGTTGTTGAAAATATCAAGTACATTGGCAGGCATTAACGAAATAGAATCACAAAAGGCTTCCCACTAAGGAAAATGGAGTGTGGGGTTTATGGACAGTCTACTTCCTCAGCCTTAACTGACAGACAACATTACTTTTGTCCACTAGTTTTAGTGAGAATGTATTTAAAAAGCAAACATGAACAAAAACGTTGACAGGGAAAATGAAGAGACCTATGCTACCCCCCCACAGAAACACGAAAAAAGCCCTGACTGTACTTCAATGGATTATTTCTTTGTATATGTGTTTATTCATTTTGTATACATTTATACAAGTATCATCTTCGGTTTTGCTATTTTTAATTAAAAATCTGGTTGCATTTACTATTGGCCTGACGTGACATAACATCCTATGCAGTCCTGATGGCAACTCAGTAGGCTACCACAGGCACTGCAGTAGAGCAAATGCCAACTCACGCCTGCAGGCAGATGGGAAAGTAAAACATGCATGTTAATTCCAAACCACTTAAAAAAATAACTTGTCTTACACCATCAGATAAAAACATATTAAAGAAAAATCTGTCTTTTTGCACATTGAGATAAATATGTTCTGTAAGACCAATTACATTGGGTAATGTATTTAAACAAATATGCAGCAATTAGGATACTTGGTTGGGTGTATCTGCTGTGACTACCAATCATGTTAAAGCCATGTTGGTAGCAGTCTTCTTTATTCTTTTTCTTGCTTAAAAAGAAATTCAGATGTGAAAAACTGGAAGCTGAAGGAAATATTTGACACAATCTTTCTTTTTTTAACCTATTATATATCCAGTTAAAGAGTAGCCAGTTATTGCTCGCTAGGTACTTTAAAACTGATGGCAGTTAGCATCTGCTCTTAGTATCGTCCTTGTGTCATGTTTAAGTTGGGATAGACTGACTTTTTCAATAACTTGAAAACAAAACAAACAAGCGAAAAAAATCCCAAGCCTGCTGTTCTGCTTCTGACCAAGGGGAATGTGCCTTCGCTTTGCTGAGATGCAGAAGTGCCTTCTATCTAATCAGGTAACCGTAGCCTGATTCCCGTCATTTTGGGACTTGTCCATTAAAACAAATTTTCAGACATTTGTGTTGTTGTTCATCATAAACATGCTTCTTTTGTATATTTTCTGAGTATAGGTAAACATTCAGTTCTTTTAGAAGTAGTTTGACGTATCCAGTGATACAGAAAGAAAACCTAGAGAATGGAAAATTTGTTGAATGCTGCCAAAAGTTGAAGGGTGTAGATAATTAAAACTGCTGCCCAAAGATTGTAAACTGTGTATTCAGTATGGGCTTCCACTGTTGGGGAAAACAAAATATAATTTTTTATAGATATTAAACAGGCTTATAAATTGTGCTTCATATACTGTCAGAATGATTATGCTTAGAAATAGAAGTGATAAAAATATAAATCTTCATATATCTGTCATTTTAATTTTAAGATATAATATTTGACTGGCTTTCTGCCTACAATTTATGTGACAAGAAAAAATGCAAAAATGCAGGTTAAACAAAATTTGAAATTGTAAAAGTAGGAAATTGAGGGGGTTTTTCTGATACTCTTTCTATACTACATCAGGTGTAGAATAGAATCAGTTGAAATGATTTCTTAGTCAACTTTCTATTCATATTTAGTATGTTTGTTTCTATTCATTTACCAGTTTCTAATTTTAAATTTTTTAGTTTCTAAAGATAGCACAAAGTTTGCTTCCCAGCTCAAAGAATAGGCTGCTGAGTGTCTGTATGGGGCATTAATTAGGGCATAGTGATAAAACAAAATTTTCAGGCTGGGTTAGTAATCATCCTGAACTTTCAGGCATAGGCCTGAAAGATAGAGCTGGATTCGCTTGGTCACAAAACCAAGATTTTTCTGGTGTTTGGACACTTTAGTTTCCGATTAATTTTGCAAGCCATTGGATCTATCTAACAGTGCAATATTCGGTCTTTAATAAAATTTAATTTTATTTCCAAATTGAAATTAATAATCACAATAGAGAAAAAAAATCAGAAATCATTATCTTGTCACTGTGGCAATCCTAGCTGGAAAGGACTTTGAGTTAAAGAAATTCTATCTGTATCATTACCGGCAAAGTTCTTTTACTAATCTGTTTTTAAACCGTTTCAAAATCGTGATTGTGCAACGTGCTTTCTCCAATGCTTGGCTAGCAGATTTTTTTTCAACAAATCTAACCCAAATCTTTCTTGCTGCAATCTAAACTCATAATTCCTTTCTTTTTGAAAAAGAGTAAAGATTATTCTCACTGTCTTTATGAAAGAAACCTTTTATATTCTTAAAAACTCCTATCAGATACACTGCCTCTTTTCAACAAGTTTAAACCCCAATTTTTCCCTAAAGGTGTTGTTTTCTGGACCTCTGGTCATTCCTCATGCTCATCTCTGGACACCCTTTCTTTGGTCCACAGGCTACTTAAAGTGTCATTCCCGAAACTGGACCAATGTTGTTTTCTGAAAAAACATTCATTTCCCATTTTACATTTGTGCAGGTGATTATTTCTGCCTGCAAATGTGATATCTTGCCCATATTTCTATTGAATTCCTGATTTATTTTCAAGCTATTTCTTTAAATTGTCGAGATTTTGTTTATTAGTTCCAATTTTGACCTTTAATTTGCTCACAGCCCATCTTTACCTTGTGCTGTCTGCTGATTTGGTAAGTATGCTCTGTGTTTGAAGGCTATTGAGTAGTTAAAGCAATAATCCCATACTCAGACAAAAACAGCAGTGGAGTAGCAGTGGCATAACAAGAAATAGAAATCTCCAGCAGAATCTTCATCTCCTGATATCTCATAGCTGCGCTCAGAAATACAGCACAGCCTCGCTGTCCCTCTGAGTTAGCTTTGCTTACTGATGAGTGGCCACTGGGAAGTTTTCTCTGGTTTGCCAATTTCTCTGACAGAAAGGGCGATTCTGGAATTTGAAGCATTTAAAAATGGGAACAGAAATGCCAACAAACAGCAAGAAACACACTAGCTTTTGAAGAAACATGGAAGAATGTCCTTGAGGCGTCCAGAAAGTAACAAGTTCATGAGATTCTTCAGCTCTGTTGTTCTGTATTCAGCTAGTTAGTACAACTTGAACCGCCAAGGGCTGTCTGAATTTTGACCCTGTCGTTACCTTCCTAAAGGAAACAACATAATAAAGCCCAGAGAATTAGCTCAGCTCTCTGACCAACGGGAGACGTGCAAGGGGAAATGTGATAATGGGATAAGCACTCAAGCCCAGTAAAGCCTGTGTCCACGTCTGAGCATGACACTTGAAGGTGACTTGCTCAGAGGTGACCAATGAGAATTAGTCCAGAAAACTTGACCTGCAAAGAAAGGCCAGAAGGACTGAACTTATTCAAGGAGGGGTGGGAAGGAAGAATGGAGACAAGCTTCAAGCATGAAGGAGATGACTGCCACGAGGAAGAGAGCAGAGGCAGGTTCTTTCCTCCACTGCAGTGAAGAAGATTCAGCTCAGACTTCAGGAACAACTTTCCAACTTTATTAAGTGTTTGTCAGATTATCTAAGGAAATGGAGCAGTCTGTCTGCCAGAAGAGCTTCGGTCCCTTCCAGCCCGCTGTAGGATTCTCTGACTTGGCTCCTGTTACATCATCCTCCCATAGCTGACTTCATTCCCCTCCTCTCATTCCTGCTGTTGCATGTTTAAAGGCTCTTCCTCAGCTTCTTTTTCTTCTGTAGATGCGTATGTGTAATGAATTTTTTTTTCATCATGGAAAAATACTTTTTAAACCTCTAGCCTCCTTTAACAGGAAGTCTGCAACCACTGACTAACGTTCTTCAGAAATTATTTTCTCTGATTATCTCCCAAGCAATTTCTGCTTTGTGTGCTGTACCAAGTTCCCATTCACAGCAAGGAAATACAAACAAATCCCTCTTGGCAAGACAACAGGTTCTTTACTCCATCTTTACCCTTTTTATAGCATTTATAAAACCAGCTAGTATCCTCCTTACACTGTCTTGGTTCTTGGGTTATCATTTCTTCCTCCTGTGCCCCATTTAGTGGGTATAGTTCTCTTCCTCCAATGGGTGGAAATCGTCTGCTTCCTCCTAGACATATTTTTCAGGTGATGCTATCTGTAGCTTTTATACTGACAGTCAGCAAACATGCATCTCTATATGGATCTGTTTTAAGTCTATTAAGTCAGAATCTCTATGGATCTTTCCAGCAGTGCCTGAGACATTAAATGGACAAAAATAAGCTTAAACTTAATTTTAGTGATATTAGAAATATCAGCTAACTTTTTTCAAGCAAGTGTGGTATCCTGTGTTCCTCTCAAACTCCTCTTAGGCACGGAAGAGCATTGCAGTGGCAAAGACTGAAATCCTCCAGTGGAAGATGTATTAGTGTACATTCTGCTGAGTATTTATAAAGCTACTCTTTTCCTCAGTCTTCTCAATCATTACGTGAATTCATGGTTCTAGTTTTAAGATCACAACCAGCTGCTGCAGAAATGCCTGCCACAAACCAAATGGAGGGTTAGTGGCCAAACCTCTCTCTCTGCCCTCCGCATAACTAGTTAACTGATAAACTCTCCCAAGGCAACAGAAAGCCACTTATGGTATGAAACAAGTTGTTACAACAATTTGATGGGATAATTCAAATATGGGATAGTGTGTGCATCTAATGTTGGATGTAGGAAGGATTTGAGCACCTAAAACAAAAGCCGTAGAAGCTGAATTTTCATGGGGGCTCTGCCTACAGTTAGTTGGCATGTCCCAACTTAACCTAAAGTTCTGCCAGCACTGACACTTCTGCTTGTACGCATGCGTGAACTGCTGTAATCTGAGTGGTGTAACACCTGGCTCCTCCTAAAACCCGATTTTTTCATAAATCTCCTGACAACAGTGACCAGAAGTCATGTTGTGAAAGCATCTGTGCCACATCAGTGTGGTCAGGCCTATTACGAAATACAGTGGCTTCCACAGTTTCTTCCAAGATGTAACAAGAGGAGGAGATTGGGCCAAGAAAGGGAGGTATGAATGCCTTGCATGGCTTGTGATGACCTTTTGCTGCGTGGTGCAAGTAGCGTGCCCTTCCCTGGTATAGTTGTGGTCTTGTGATTATGGTGATATCCTGGATGGTGGGAGAGGATGATGTGAACACCTGAAATTAAAGAGGGGCATACATCCTGGAAATCCTGGCCACTAGGCTTTCACACAGAGGGTAGATGTAATCTTGGCAGAAAGGCAGAGTTTTCATACCTGCTTTCCTGCTTGCCGTTTCCCTCTGGCTACTGACAGTTACACAAATGAATGTTCTGAGGCGACTGACTCTTCTCATGTGCTGCCTACTGAGAGCCAAAGGCCATATACGTGTTCTGGTCCATATAGGTGCACAACAGGATTAGGAACTGCTAATCTGAAGGAATCTGTGTCTGTTATTCCTGGGTCTCCCAACTCATGGTAACACTTCTGAGGACACTGTAAACAAGGAGAAGCAGTGAACGGTTCCTGACTGAGGGTCTTCCACTTTGCTGTGATTTCCAGCTACCCCAGCAGAGCCTTGAGGACTGTTAGAATTACTTTGAAATGACAATAATTTGTGATTGGATCTGAAAGAGCCACCGATGGATCCAGGATCTGGGGAGGTGTGAAGAAAGCAGACTCTTTTATCTGCCAACCCTGCAGGCTTCAACCTGCTGGTTCGGTGAGCTCACAAATAGGATAACCATCCATGGAGGGATGTTCTTTTAATTTAATTGATACCTCTCTGAAATCTAGGTAAGTGATTTAGGAAGATAAGGGTTAACTTGCAATGGAATTCTATTATTTAGCCAAGGGAAAAAAACCCATGCTTTTTTAAAGATAGTCTTTTTTTTTATTCAAACATAGACATTAGGTTTGTAATTTGGTGACTGCTGGAAAGCCATAAATCCACATTCACACCAACTTGTTAATTAGGGTCTTATTCTTAGTAAGTGATTAACAAACTTAGTTGAGTCATCACCCACAAGCTAGTCAGTGGGTACATATCATCAGATCCTCATTCGTACACAAACTCCCTCATTTTCAGCCCCAGCTTGTCAGCTGCCACTGGCCCTGGAGGCATGGACTGAACAGAGCTGTCAGCCCTCAAGATTCAGTTGGAACACTTGTGATATTTGGTGTTTTACTTAATGCCTCGGTTCCTGCATTGTTGTTATGCAAGAATCTCCATACTCCCTACAAAAATAAATTACCTTTTTCTTTTTTTCCCCCTAAATGAGTAGGTCAAGCTTGAACTATGAACCTTATAGAATGGAGGGGGGGAAAAAGATAATGCCACTGTGATTTATTTTTAATCTTATTTTAACTGAGGAAGGGAACAAGTGAGTTTTAAATGCTTGATATTGGTAGTACTGTAAAAATTACTGAGGGTTTTTTTTTCTTTACCTGTTTATCTCCATCAGCAGTGGTGGACATTGTAATAGGTTAACTGCTAATATGGCTTCTTTTAGGTAATACTTCTGTTAATGATAAATACCTGTTTTTTCAATGCCAGTCAAGATTCATCCCAGGTAAACCACTTGGAAGAAGCATTTTGCTATGTAGCCATGTGGAGATTATGACCTATCTTCAGTAGACAGTTCCGCTTTGTTTCAAAGCCCCTCTGAATTGTAATTGGAAATGCTTCGCTGGCATTACGCTGCATCAGTGCCATGTCCCATCCGTCCATTTCGGGGGGGGGATTAGCTCTGTGATAAAGTTCATCGCTGTCGTCATAGCTTGGCATTTCAGGACTACCCATATACAACTGGATTGCCAGACCCTGGTGTACTTACAGTACTTTTTCTCCTGTTGTAATGAAAAAAGATACGTTGTCTCTTCTGAGGCTACCTGGGTCTTGAAGGGATACTTTTTAAAAATTTCTGTCACTATAATAGGACCTAAAATAAAAGTTACAGTGCACGCTTTTTGTTTAGAAGGGCCAATATCAGTATGGTCACTTGTTTCTCCAGCTAAAGGGACCTCAGGAAAGTATTGACAGCATTTAAGTTATGTGAACTCACAGGACAGTAGCACTCTGGTTCTTAAACTGTGATGTAATATAAAGTTCTCAAAAGCGTATTTTACACATGAAATATTATCTGCAGGATACTTCCACTAAACTTTAAACCTTATAAGCTATGCAGCCATTGCATTTTTATAATATGTAGGTCTAGGGTGGTTGTCATTATCTTGAAATGTAACACAAGCCAGTTCTTTCACTGTACTATTCATATTTCCATTCTGGTGTGTCTGAATGTCTGCATCATTGTACTACGTGAGTGCATTTTTCATACTTAAAAATAGACTCAATAACCATCTTCCTTCTCTTCCTTTCATTTTACAACTGCAGCAGCAGCTACATTTCCTGTGTCGATAGCACTTACGAAGCAATTAGGCAAATTTGGGACAGATCTTGCCACTGAATGCTAGACAGATTTCTCTTTATCGTTGCTAGGACTTGCGCCTGTGAAAGCTAACAGATTATACCCTAATGGCCTGGTTCTTTTCCTGCCCCTGCAAGAAACACTTCTCATTTTACACACGGGCCATTTGATTTGGTGCCACAAAATGAAATTAATGGATCCTCTAATTGGTCATTTGTAATTAATTAGTATCAAAAATTACTCATCTTTGTCTCTGTTGTACCTTCTGTTGTCTTCAGTGACTACTGCTCATGATTATACTGCTGAAAGAAATTATTAGCACCCAAATTAGAAAGACTTAGAAAAAGTAAAACAAAAGGATTTTTAAAAAAAAACCAAAATACCCCCAACAGTAAAAATTTTCAGTATTTCTGTAAAATCTCACTGTTTCAACTAAATTAAGGGAGAAAATAACTATTTTTTTTAATCAGGTAAAATCAATGAATCTTACCTAGCACCATGATTAAGTGCATATTAACAAAGCTAAATATTCTGTAAATTTCCTTATAAAAGATAAATATAAGATAAAAGGACACACCAATCACACCAATCTATTGCTGTATTTATACTCTGTAGTAAATAACAAAACCAGATAAATCAGAATATCCCCCAAAATGCAACATTACTTAGGCCATCCCAATAAATTACACTTCCTCCACAAAAGCAATGCGTATCAATAAGTTTGTCCAACGTACCTCAATGTTTCCTGTTATTACTCCTCCCCTCTGCTCACGCACAGACACACATCTTCTTTAAAATTGTTGGGAATCATAAGCATGCTATATGCAGATTTACTGCCCTCCTTCTTCTGAAGGATTTCAAACCCATATCTATCACCTTCTCACAAAGACCCCCTAAACCATCAGTGTGTTGGCGGTTGAACAGTTTGGGGGAAGTTACATATCCTCTTGTCAAAGCTGTTGCATTTTGTATTACTGAAGAGAACTTTCTCGCTCAGTTCCAGAGGAAAGACATGCATTTTTGAAAGGAGCAATAGAAACGACAAGGAAGGACTCAGAGTGCAAAATCATGCATTTTGAAACTAATAAAAAATTCTGCTACAGAGTGTGTTGGCGGTTGAACAGTTTGGGGGAAGTTACATATCCTCTTGTCAAAGCTGTTGCATTTTGTATTACTGAAGAGAACTTTCTCGCTCAGTTCCAGAGGAAAGACATGCATTTTTGAAAGGAGCAATAGAAACGACAAGGAAGGACTCAGAGTGCAAAATCATGCATTTTGAAACTAATAAAAAATTCTGCTACAGACTTGAGGCTCAAGGAAGGACTCAGAGTGCAAAATCATGCGTTTTGAAACTAATAACAAAAAATTCTGCTACAGGCTTGAGGCTTGAACCATCTATAACTGCAGACCACCAGTGTGATGTGTATGTAAAAGGTAATCCAGTTTTGTCATAGCAAGGGGTTCTTGATGGGAACAGTAAACGATTAGTACCATAGTAGAAGACATTGGTAATACCTCATTAAATCATTAGAATATTCTGCAAAAATCTGGCCAAAATGTTCACAGAATTTAAACTGGAACAGCCCAGAAGAGGTGAATAAGAGAATGGAAGATGTATCTTGGGGGAAGAGATTAAAAATGTCGTAACTTGCTTACTGAAATGATGATGAGTACATGAATATTTTCCAACTAGCTTTGAGGCTAGTTATCAAGGAGGAAGAATAATTCCTTCTGTTGAAAGAGCAAATGCATGTACAGTGGTCATAAAGTATTTAGATTAGAAGGTTTTAAAAAAGTTTCTAAACGTCCAAAGAGTGAAGCTCTGGGACAGCCTACGTCAAAGGAGGTGGTTGGGGCAGAGAGATAAGGAATATTTAATGGCTGTGTGTAGACTGTGTTACTGTGTTTATATAGGGAAAGTGCAAGAAACTGTAGAGAGTTTGTGGTGAAACAGCTAGGCTTAGGATGAGTCATCGAATGTCAGACTGGTTGGTAAACCCAGGAGGGGCTAAGAGGTTTTGAGCTCTGTTGGTTGTGGTGATTTGGACAATTATTATATGAATATCACATAAATAATCATATTACTTAAGGTTTTCTGCTAGATGCCCTCAAGGACCGGGAAGGATTTCAACCTCTAAGATCAATAACTTGGTTTTTTTCTGCTTGTTCATTTATTTGTTTATTGCCTTACTTTTAAGCATTGGAAACTGGCTACAGAAAGATACAGAGGGTAGGGCAAGGCATGATGGTATTCCCGTTAGTAGGCAGTTCTGCCACTTGGTGTGTCCTGCTCATGAGTGCAGGTGGCTGTCTTTGTTGGGATCAGGATCACGAGTCTGCCACCTCAGGCTAGTGGTGACTCCCTCCCCTTCCTCTACTCCTCTGCTATGCGAGCCATAGCCCACTTCTTTGGGTTGTTACGGTATGAGAGAAAAGGCTTGTCTCCACAAGCACAAAGGAGCAGAGGGACAATGGCAGATGAAGGAACCGCAGAAGCTTATCAGGGAAACAGAGCGCCCTGACCCAGCTACTCACAGGTCTGCTGCAAGAGGGTGATGGGCCCCATTGTCCAAGTGTGAGACCCACCAAGATCAGTCAATGGGAGAGGGTCTTGGGACCACCTTTGAAAAGAGGAAGGTTACTGCCTATAGGGTGTGGGACTCATTATGGGTTGCAGGGGAAGAGTGTCTTGGGATTATGCGAGACTTATTATGGGAATGTTTAGAAGGAAAGGAAGCAGGGGAAAAGAGAGAGGGATCAAGGTGAATTGGGGAGGAACAAGCATGGGAAAATAGTGGGGAAAGGGATTGAAAGAGGCTGGTTGTGTGCAAACAGGTTATTGGTCAATACACTTCTCTGGTCATGACCTATGCCTGATCACTGCAGCCCGTCCTGTCTTCTCATTAAACTCCATTTCTAACTAGTTTTCTGGCTGAGGGCTCTCTACTTTGTGCACATCTGTGTGTAAGGAGGTCTAAGTGCCAGCAGCTGGCATGGGGACCATGACTCACAGGGCCCATGTGTCTGCAGTGCCAGAAACTGGAGCAAGCGCGGGTATGTATGCAGTGTACGAACACTAGCAAATATCAAGCTAGACTAGCTGATGAGCAGCATAAGAGTCCTGGCAGCCACGTATTGAAGCAGTCAGAATTCTGGGCCAGATAGTGGAGAGACCAGAGGGTCTGAGAGCTGGCTGCTGGAGGGACCAGGAAGCCAAAACCAGCTATGAAAGAGACCATGGGACCTGGGGGACAGCTGAGAGATGCCTTTGCATGTGTGTGTTTGTGCCTGAGTCACCTGGAGACCAGAGGACCCAAGGGAAAGTTACTGGATAGGCTGAGGGTCTAAGGCCAGTGGCTGGAGAAACCCGTAGTGTGCCTCTGTGTGCCTGAGCACCAGCAACTGGAGCGGGGCTGTGGGTCTCAGGGGCTCGTACGTCCAGGTCCCAGCAGCTGGGGAGACCTGGGTGTCCAGGGACAGCTGCTGGACAGACTGAGTGTCTAAGCCCAGCTACTGGAGGGGTCCATGTTATATATATGTATATATATTTTCCACTAAAGCACTTTCATCCTGGCCAGCCAGAAAGGGAAACAGGATGAGGTCATCGGTGCTGTCTGTGTTTTTGCGAGCACTGTGGTTTTTGTCCGTGTTCATCTGTGTGGCTGGCCATGTGTATGCATTCATGTGCATGTGTATACATGTATGTGTTTATTCCCTATGGGGAATACCTGCTCAGCCTCGCTACAGGCTAGACCTGGGGGCACAGAGCTGTGGCAGCCTCACCTCTATTGGGCCACTGGATTCAACAACTCTAACAAAGGTCATTAGGAGTTTCACAGAATAGATTCCCTGTTCCTATGTAGGTCAAGGGCATTGGCAATGTTTCTCATCTTTCTGTGCTCTCGTTTGGTGGCACATCATTGCTGTCTCGATGGGGGTTTTACTACAAGTTTTCAGTTTAATAAAGTGTGAAGGGAATATTTTGTCGGTTTGGGTTATTGGAGCACATGTTGTCTAGATTCTTCTTACTACATGGTATCCTGCAATTGCTGAAATGGGGTTTAATGATCAAGGTCTAATTTTGTATTGCAGTAGGCAGATTATACTGACTATATGCCACCAACTGAAAATGGCTGCTTTTTAAGTCAGTAGTTGTATCACTTGGAGCTTCTGGGTTGATCTTGTGCATAACCTCTGGAAAGAAGCACAAAAGAAATGGTTGACCTCTCCTCTTTTTGGTACTCATAACAACAATATGTTCTCAGACTCAGCTGCTGTATTGACATATATTAGCAGTAGATGACGAGCTCCACTCCCACTGGAGTACAGATAACACTCCGGTTCATACACAACAGCAGGCCCTTTTTCCTGCAGAATGCCATTGTCGATTCATATTCAACCTTGTGAACTATTACATGCTCAGATCTTTTTTTTCCCCATGCAAGACTAACAAGTTGGTTTTTAACCTTTTTTTTAATTTGGTGGGTTTCATTGTTCCTAAATGTGTAAACGTTTTTCATTTCTTCTTACTGAATTTCATCCTGTTTTTTCCAGAGTGTTTCTCTCATTTACCATTGTTCTGAATTCTACAACTGCATTTTTGTATCTTGGATCCCCTCTGAACTGTTATCTGCAAGTGTAATAGCTTACATGTTACTTCATCATTCGGTCCCTTAAGATAGCAGAACTGGAATAGACTGTATGAAACTGGAGTAGACGATATGACATCCTATGAAATTTTTGTAGCTAATTTTCTTTTGTAGTTTTCTAGCTAGTTATGTACCAACTGAATAGTAGTTCAGCCTGCTTAGGATAGTTGTTAGCCTGCTTAGAAAATGTCATATGATAGTGTCAAAAGCCTTGTTAAAAACAAGATGTGTGGCTTCCCTTGTTTCTCCTTCACGTACAAAGTTTGTTCTCTATCAAAAAAGATGATCTGACTGGTTTAGCGTGATTTGCCCTTTATGTTTATGAAGAATTCATAAGTGAAAAAAAAGAAACTTGAAAACAGAGTCAGTTATACAGTAAAATTGTGTACTTCAACACCTATCCAAAATTTAAAAAATAAAAATTAGCTTTAGACATGTTTTTTATAAGATACCTTAATGCATCTCAAAGCATTAATGTTAATATCACATATTGAGATGTGTAGTATATAAAATGCAAACCAAGCTGAACCAAAGAATTGTGGAAGAAAATGTTTAAACATTTTCAAAATGAAATGAGGAAAGTAAAGGTAATATACTTGTTCTTTTAAGAAGAGTTGATACAAATAATTTCACAGGTATTCTTTAATTTTGAGAGAAGTTTCTCTTCTGCCAATAAAAAAATAAAACATTTTCAAAAACTCTCCAGTGGAATTTGCAGATATGGTGAAACTTGAAGTTAAGGAAGGATTTGGCAGGTTTTTTCCTACTCTGTAGTAGAATAATGTTAAAATACACTTCTATATTACAGGATTCAGGGGTTGAATTACAATATAGCTTTCATATTATGTTGATTTTGAGAATTATTTCACTCTAATATTTCCTTGAACATCTTTTTATTAAGACATGATTAATGTCTTAATAAGCAAATCCACAACTTGTTTATAAGGCATTGAGCATTTTCCTCTTTATTTTTAATTCAGATTTAAAAAAAAAAATCTACAGACATCTTCACGAATAACAACAGTGATGTCTGAATTAAAATCTTCTACTCAGACTCTTTGCTGTGTTAAACACTTTTTTCAGTATTCAGAAGCAGAGCCTCTTTCTGTGTTCTCGGCATCCTGTGTTCTCGGTGGTGTAGCTTTCAATATTTTCACGTTGCTCAAAACCTGTGTGACTTTATTAGCACAGTGCTGAGCCTGAGCTAATATACCCTGCTGAGGGACTTAGCTGCAACACAGAGCTCTGGCAGAATATCTCCTGATATTGTAAGAATTACTTGTTAAACTCTATACATGTTGTTGACATAGCAGCAGCATTTTGAAGCACTGACTAATGCTTCCACAGCTGTAGGTAGCATCAGGCACTTGCTTATAATTAGGAAAGTTGCCAACGTATTAGCGATGTTTGTATGCACAGTTACTATAGCCAAAGGTACTCTTTGTTGTTAGGCACCACTGTTAGAAATATTCTTAAAATGTCTTAAATCTCCCATTACTGTAGCCCCAGCTGACTCTGGAAGCTAATAGCATTGGCAAAAAGCTCCTTAGAAATTATAAGCAACACCCGTATGCCAGCATTTGTTGCTAAGTGAAATAAATTGTTACTAGCACCGCCAAGTTGCTGGAACTGCTTGTAACAGCTGTGAACCCCAAAGTAGGTGATTAACGTCAGCTCGAAGCATTGCCGGCTGCCTGATGGAGCTTGTAACACCCAGGAACTGTGAACCGCAGGACTCCTGACGGCTGCAAGCATTGCTGACTTCCTAGCGATATATGTAACAGCCGCAAACCCTGAAATACAGGATTCACAGCATCTTCTCTTTTGTCCATCTTTGCTTGGCTCTGATGAAATCTAATTACCAAGACAAAAACTGAGGAATTTTAGAATGTTCATGTAGTTATTTTTGTTGGTAAATCAGCTGATAAGCTTCATTACATGAAAATATTAAATTTGTTTTTTGTCATTTACAGCTGTCCTTGCATTTTCAGGAAAGAAGGGGGCTGGATTCTCAGTGTGGCCATACTCTCTATTTATTGCCAGGGGGTGGGGACGGGCTTTTATGGAACCACTTATAAAATTCTTATCCTGGGAGCTGTTCCATGCTATTTCCTATCTTGATATAATTGAAAGCAGCCTGAGGATTAGAAATTTAGCTTCCAACTAAGAATTGCCAGAGTTGCAGCATTGTGCCAGCAGCTTCCACCCTCTGCTTGTTGTCTGTGTGGGGAGCTGCAGTGAGTATAGGAAGACTTAGTAATAAAACATAAACCTTTAAAGACATCAATCTGTATGCATATAGAAGGTCCGTGCATGGGCCAGTTGTCCTACAGTGTTTAACATGTCATGTTGCTACATAGGAGTTCTAAGGCATGCAAATAATGATAACATCTCTAACATTACTAATGAGATACACAAAATTACTGATTAATCTAGGATTGTAACAGGCCAAACCCCAGTATTTACCCATGAATTTCTACTTTTTTGTTAGTAGAAGGAATATTGCCACTGTCTCTGCCAAAATTGTGTTTACTAGTCCTTGGACTGCTAAGCAACTGTACTCAGATCTTGAAATCCTGACTTTCTCATTAAATACAAATATTATTTAGTATGATAATGAGCACAATGTATTGCTGAGGTAATTAAAACGGTGTTGGTCATCAGTTCTTGTGAACTTGTACCAAGCCAGTAGTTTATTCACTCTCTTTTCTAAGCAAGAACTAGGCAGTATAAAATGAAATTTGCAAGAAACAGGTTCAGAACAAAGTGGAAAGGTTCCTCAAGTAAAGTATGGTTAAGCTGTGGATCTCTTTGCTGTGGATTACTAGGCAGGCCAAAAAATGACAACTTCAAAAAGTAGCTGAACTACATAAATTCATGGAAGGAAAAAAAAGCATGAGGAATATTAAACGTAAAGACATCAGAAAGATCCAAAGAAATCTGTGAGCCACAAATTTCTGGAGGTTGGGAGTTTCCTTCGGGAATGTCTCTAACCGTGGCTGAGAACGGATGTCTAGGAAAGAGCAGGCGCAGAGGTGAAGGAAACAGCGGTGTGTATCTTTGCTTTGACCTGGTGTGGCCATTCCCCTGATGTGTTCTTAAACTTTTTTGAATCAGAGCATGAGGCACAATGGGCGCCAGCATAGGTGTTTGCCTTCCTTTGTGAACAACCTGATCAAATAAATTTGAATGAAATCAAATGAATTTGAACGAGATGGAATAAATTTGGACATTGTGTGGATTTTTCCCATTCATCTCCTCAGATTGTCAGCTCTCAAGCTTCATGAAGAGGAGTGAAGTGATAACAAATTTATGGATGATTACCTTAGGTGAAATCTAAAGCTACTCTCTTATCTGCAGTTCTTAGATGGATGGCAGTTTCTGAGTGCAGAAGCAATGAGATAACTGCATTTGTGGGATTTGTGAATTTGCATTTGTGAAATCCTGTATTGGAATTATGTGACTCAAATAACACTGTTTTTTTAACAACACCCGTCTAAATAATGAGACAGTAAGCTGGCTACCTGAGCCTGAAATACTGCACAGTAACTGCATGTACAGAAACAATACAAAGGATTGAGGTTGAACACTGTTAGTTTGGATTTAGTGAAGAGATTTTCTGTATAACTGTATATGAATAATAGGGCTAGGGGGCATCACTCATATGGAATAATGTGTTTGCTCTACTATCAATTCATTGGCAAAGAGGAAAATAGAGGGATATACCATACATATTATTCTGCTTTAGAGCTTTAACTTGCAACTGCACCTTAGTGGTTTTTAAAAGTCATCTTTATGACTGTTTTATTTCACAGGTTTTATTTTACTGTTTTAATTTATTTTTATCAAAAATATTTTGAGAAGATGACAAGCATGGAATTCAAGTACGCATGTAGGCATTTAAAAATATATTATTTAGTTTTTAGACTACAGGGGTTGATACTGGGGCCAGTACTGCTTAACATCTTCATTAATGGCTTCGATGACGGGGCAGGGCACACCGTCAGCAGATTTGCAGGTGTAACAAAAATAGGAGGATTAATTGATACGCCAGATGGTTGTGCTGCCATTCAGTGGCATGTCGAGAGGCTGGAGGTCTTGGCCAGCAGGAATCTCCTGAAGCAGAGCAAAGGGAAATGCCAAGTCCTGTTCTCGGGGAGGAAGAAAACCCAGGCACCCACCTATACAGTCTGGGGGGGTGTTTGGCTGGAAAGCAGCTTTGCAGTAAAGGCCCTGGGGCTCCTGGTGGACACCAAGTGGAACATAAGCCAGCAATGTGCCCTTGAGACATAGGCAGCCAGCAGCACCTGGGTTGCACTAGGGAGAGCGTTGCCACTGCGTCAAGGGAGGTAGGTGAGTCTTCTCCTCTGCTCAGCCTTGGCTAGAGCGCATCTGAGTGGTGTGTCCAGGTCTGGGCTCCCCAGAACAAGAGAGACTTGGACATACTGGAGCAAGTCTAGCAAAGGGCCACTGTAATGATGAAAGTATTGGGGCACCTGTCATATGAGGAGAGCCTGAGAGAGTTAGGATCATTTAGCCTGGAGAAGGGAAGGCTCAGGGGAGATGTTATATGTATTTAAATATGTGTATATATCTTATATTGTATAAAATCCTTAGGATTGTTTTTAATACGTCCATTTTATAAGAATGAAGACAATGTTTGGCATTATGAACAACTTCCATTTCCATGAATCAAAAATAGGCATAGCTTGCGCACTCGCAACAGGCTGTCGTTATGAATCCCAGTCGCGCTCAACAGCAGCAGCTTGTGCGTGCCGCTAGCGCTAGGTTTGGATGGAAGCTGCAAGGGGCAGAGGTGCCATGGGCGCTGCCTGCCTCACGTCTGTGCCAGGACATGGGGGCAGGCTGCCCTCTGGTATCTGCTCCTTCCCTGACCAGTGGTCTTTGGCAGCTGTGTGGCAGGGGCAAAGGAGAGGGATCACTGCGGAAGGAAAGTGAGGGGCAGATCAGCTGGGGCAGGCAACACTTTCTCCAGCCCTTTGAGTTGTTGGGATGTTTGTTCTAGCCTCACCTTTCTACCCCACCTCCTCTGGGAACAGCTCCCGATTCTTGCCTCTTCTGGGCAGCTCAAGAAGGGTTGAGCTGAGGTTATGTCAGGGAGAGAAGGCTGTTTTGCGCCTTTGTATTGTGGGCCTCAAGAAAGAGGCACATGTCATGTATTGCATGAGAAAGGGGAGAGGTAGGAAGACATATAGGGGTGCATGTCTATTCCCAACCTCATCCCCCCAAAAACTGCAGTGGCCTCTCATTCTTTGAAAGCTGTGAAACAGTGCTGTACCTTCCTGAAACAAGCACCCAGAAACCCAGAAATACCTGGAAGCTGTAATACTCCTTTTGGAGTTGTTGCCCTCCCCTGCTGCCTCCTGACCAGCTCCCTTCCAGCTATGACACTGAATTGCATCCTGCAGGCTCAGAACTTGGATAAATGCATGGTTTTACTGGCAGTGAGAGATAGAGGCTGTCAGCATAGGAAAATTATGTATATTGATCTTTATGTGTAGCTTCTGAGTTCTGAATAACATCAATAAGTAATAGCGTCATAATTTCTGAATGATTACATACTCTATGTGAATACAGAAAAAATCCTTTCCATCAGCAATAGGGCCATTCCATTTTCATTTGATCAATAACTTGAAAGTAGGTACCACTTTAACACAAAAGGACTTGAAACAACTACAGTTTGAATGGCTTCCTGACACCATCAACATATTTTATAGCCAACGTAGGGAAGAAGAGTATAATACTTCCATATATTTTTCTTTTTTCTGGATCCACTAATTCAAAACATTTCCAGATCATATGTTTTTGAGGATTTATTCTGTTTTGCTTTTTTGGTTGTGGCTCCTGCTCTCTCCAGGGAAACTTCATATCTATGGTGCACCATTTTGTGCAAAGAACAGTCAGAAAGCCTTCTACTCATCTGCCTCTCTTCCATCCTTATCTGGCTGTCATAGGGGGATAATTGTGCCTGACTCTCCAAATAAAAAATGGATTGGGTTTGGCTGCAGTATCTGTCCAGTATCCTCTTTCCCTCAGTTTTGCCACACTGCTTCTGCAAAGCCATGCAGTTTAGTGTAGAAAGGGATGGGTTAAAGTTGTAGTCCCTTGTCTTTGATTTAGTCATGTGAAGTACATTTCCTGTTATATTTCAGCTGTGTTGCACTTGCCTTTTGGTAAAGCAGAACATGCAGAAAACTGACAACAGAGAGCGAGTGCTTAGCCCCATGGCTGTTTGTGAGAGCTCAAGTGTCATGCAGCAGTTGGGATATAGCAGGCGTGTGTAGCATTGGCCTAATCCAACAACAGGTGATATCAGTGAAAGTTCAGAAGCAGAATTCGTTTGGGCTTGTATGTATTGCAGGTCTGCCTGCAGCCTTAGCCATGTGAGTGTACGTATGAAAGCTTAAAAGGAGCAGAGGCAAGTATCCCAAGCATGTCATGGTTTAACCTCAGCTGGCAACTGAGCACCACACAGCCGCTCGCTCTCTCTCCCCCCACCCCAGTGGGATGGGGGAGAGAATCAGAAGAGTGAAAAAAAAAAAACTCGTGGGTTGAGATAAAAGCAGTTTAATAATTGAAATAAAATAAAATACTAATAATAACAATAATAATAAAAGAATATACAAAGCAAGTGATGCACAGTGCAATTGCTCACCACCCGCCAACCGATGCCCAGCCAGTCCCCGAGCAGTGGCCCCCCTTGGCCAGCTTTCCCCCAGTTTATGTACTGAGCATGACGTCACATGGTATGGAATGTCCCTGTGGCCAGTTTGGGTCAGCTGTCCTGGCTGTGCCCCCTCCCAGCTTCTTGTGCACCTCCAGCCTTCTCAGTCAGTAGAGCATGGGGAGCTGAGGAGTCCTTGACTAGTGTAAGCATTGCTTAGCAACAACTAAAACATCGGTGTGTTATCAACATTGTTCTCATCCTAAATCCAAAACACAGCACTGTACCAGCTACTAGGAAGAAAGTTACCTCTATCCCAGCTGAAACCAGGACAGGGCATTGGTTTTTTTGGCTATTGCTTGAGGTTTAAGGTAAATGAGCTTGCTGGTCATAAAGGGATGTTATATGGGGATGACATATAACTTGTTTAATGACACTACATGCTTAATGACACTACAAAAAATCACTGGATCAAATGGTAAGTCTTATTCAACAAAGTAAACAATTGCCCCAAAAGTTGCTTTGGGCTGTTTATGTGGAAGTGGAAATATTGTGCTATGATGAACGATGTGGTAAGGACAGGGTTAAGACTGTTTTGAGACACCTGATCTGAATCTTCAAGTATTTTTAAGATTGAGAGAAATTACAGTGAAAATTCGGTTACCTTAACCTTTAGCACTATGGTAAGAATTTTTCCAGACAGTGAAGATATAGATCCACTTGAACATTTTGTGACATCTGTATTTATATTTTAATATGATTTTTGAAGAATTAGGGCACCAGCAGTTTTACTAACCATTTAGTTTAAACTTTTAAAGAGATCAAATACCTAAATATCCTTAGGGGTTAAGAGGCCGAAGTGTCTTCTACGTGCCTCACTACTTCTTCACATACTTAAATTTCTATATAGATTGGAAAATTTGTATGGGATTCATTTGACCAAGTGCAGTGTAGGTGGCTGCATCTGATACAGTCACTGTAATCTCCCATTAGTGCCTACAGTAGTGAGAAGCAGATGCTTCTAGGGAGTGATTCATCTCACCTTAAGGTTTATCCCAGGCAAGTCAATACAAGTTATGATGTGCCAATATAAATCACATCAAACTTGAATCTTTACACTTCTGTAAATACACCGGGAGGTAAAATTCCTCATGTAGACTTAAGGAAAGTCTTAGCATATGCTGTCCTCTACTTACTCTTCTCTGAGGTTCAAGTGACCCAGCTTTTTCAGTGGGTGTAGACCTCTGAAGTTCCTTAGTTGAACACGTGGACACATAATTGTGCAGCTGGTTAGATGCCTGTGTTTGCATATATCAGCCCAAGTACTCGCAAAGCCAGGCTTTCAGCAGATTATAAATAAAACCAAGATTCCTCTCATTGACTGCATCGGTCCACTGTGTCTGTCCCTGTTTTGTTTTGGTCTGTTCATCTCTTTTTTTCCTACAGTGTGTCTTTCTTTTTCTGTGCTCTGAACAGCACCTCTTCTGTTCTCTCTTGTCATTTGTCCATCTATCTCACGGTCTCTTATCCAGTGCTTGCGCTGTTGCTTGTTTCCTGCCAGGTTTTCCTCCCTGCTTTTTATCTTCAGAGCCTTGTTTTGGAATGGGTCAAGAGGATGTATTCAAGCTGGTCTTATTCTCATCACTCCTTATCTGTACCCTGGGAGGTACTTTTCTGCTCAGAGTAATCTGTATCTCTCTACAAGGGGAAAATCGGGAGTCCAGGAAGCTGGAGAATAAATAAACTGTTACTGTGGTAGAAACAAAAGCTGGCAATTCTAGTAACCTAGGGATAGGAAACTGAATTAATCTGATAATTAAATTCAGAAAAGAAAAAAAAAAGAAAAGAATGGCCTATTAATTTCTAGGACTTTCTGTGAACTTGCTGCAAAGATACCATGTGCATATTAGGAAAAGTACCTTCATTTTTACTAATGATCAGTCAAACAGAGAGGTGGTCTTACTGTCACCGGTGGTTTACCTTTGCTTTTCTTACTGGATAAGTGACCAAATATACCAGGAGTCTCAATTCTCAAAGGCATAGTTCTCTTCAGCAGGTAAGTTTAAAGGGGGGAAAAAAATGCTGTTCATTAAACAAACTTAACTGTTCAACTTCAGAGAATTTCTGAATAACCTGCTTGTAAAAAAGACAGTGAATATATAATTAATCTTATTTTGTTTTTCACCCCGATGCACAGTACATTAATATAGGTTGTTAGTGCATCTTTTGATATGTATTCTTGATAAAGCTGACATTATTTTAGCTGTGGGACGTACTTTAAAATTCATAGTGAAAGTATGTTAGCATGGAGTAAATGATAATTCCTCAGGAAAAGCCATCCAGATCACCAATTTAATTTCTGAAATCTTTGCCTGAATATTAGTGGCTTGTATTTTCTGATCTGGAATCGCACTGGTCACCTTTGTCAAAGATGCTTTCCATTTGCCCTGCTGTTTGTCCCATCAAATGTTTGTCCCATCATGAGCTTGTCCCATGTAGTGAAAATAATAGACATGTTCACACTTGGCAGGAATATGTCCAAGAGCGGTGTTTGAAAAAGACCGAAAGAACTCAGCAGTACCCAAAATAACAGAAGCCAAAGTCAGTAAACTGTTAAGACCAAGTAGACAAAGCCGTAAGATACGTGGTTAAAAAAAAAAAAAAGCCAAAAAAAGAGCACCAATATGACAACAATTTGGTCAGAAATGTTGTATAAAAATAAATGGCAATTCAAAAAACATTGGATCACAAATAAGAGGGTTGAGAAGAGGCAAGTGACTTTAAAAATTACAACTTAATCACTGCACATGAGAAGTGAGTAATAAATAATGAATTACATGAGATTGAATTAGGAAAGATGATATTTAAACCAGCCTTCCAAAACTAATAAGCACTACCAAACTCTAATGCATGTACTGAGTTTTCATATATGAGTTCCTTCTCTCAAATCAATATAACTCTTGAAATATTTAAAATTAAACTATATTCTTAAGCACTTTCCTGGCTCCGTGACAAAGATTAAGCACAAAGATATTCCTTACATGTGAAAAATTAAGGCTACATTGGGTTTAGTACTACATATGCATGTGGAGTGGTTTAGTTCAGCTTTTATCTCACCTGGATGGATGTAAGTTATGGAAAATATTGTAAAAAGAGCAGATTGATAAGGACCATTTTCAGGAATAGATTGGAGTGTAGTGAACAGTTTTATGGAGTAAGTGACAAAAAAGATAACAAGGTTTAGAGAAAACATTCAGCTTTCAGCCTGCAGGAACTAGGATGATGGCAGCATTCTGGGGAAAAATGGTTGAGAGATCTAATTGAAGTGTATGTAATCTTAAATGGTGTAGAAAGAGCAGATTGATAAGGACCATTTTCAGGAATAGATTGGAGTGTAGTGAACAGTTTTATGGAGTAAGTGACAAAAAAGATAACAAGGTTTAGAGAAAACATTCAGCTTTCAGCCTGCAGGAACTAGGATGATGGCAGCATTCTGGGGAAAAATGGTTGAGAGATCTAATTGAAGTGTATGTAATCTTATTTGGTGTAGATAATGTTAATGCTTTCTACCCAGCATGCATTCTAAGACCAGGGGCAAGTACTGTGCGTAAAATCAAACGCAGACATAAAGAAACACTTATTAAATTAATAGTAACTGCTGAAGTGACCTGCAAGGCATAGGTATTGAGAAAAACACATTGAAGGTTACTCAGGCAACAATTAACTGATGTCCTGGAGACACTGGCACCGGGAGGAAACGCTTGTGCTTTCTTCCACTTCCTCAGTGACATTTGAGATGGGATTTTTGTTCTGTAACTGTACTCGGACCAAGAGTGTTTGCCATTTTTTATTTTATAAAAATAGATTATAATGCCTCATAAGATTTTTTTACAGCCACTCATAGGTATAGATTAGAAACCATAAAATACAGATTTAAGCTGACAAATAGTTTTGTGATTTAGATTGTTTGAATATATCTGCATGAACATTTCCTAGTTGCATACGTTACTAAAAGGTTTTGTACATGTAGGTTTCTATCTAGAGCATCTTGTTTAAAATCTGTATTGACTGCAGATAAAGAAAACCATAAAGTATGTGTGATCTTGGTTATTTCTTAAAGGAGGATCCATGACATATTTGACATTTTAATGCCAAATATATTATAATTGTGATTGGCATTTCTGCTGAAGGTTTTTAGTGGCAATGTAACCCAAGTTGCCCTTGCTGCTGGGCAAGCAGTACTTATTTTGCTGGCAATGTCTGTTGGCAAAGGAAGTTCCCGGATTTTTTTATCAGTTTTTATTTCATCATCTCCCCTCCAGCAAGCCCTTGATTTCTGTAGCATAACCCCTCTTTATCCGTTATTAGAGAAGGTGCAGTTCCAAGTGAATGATGTCGGACTACTCTCTAAATACTTCTGGTGGGGTGTGACTGTAGCATGCAGTGCTGAGATATCAGAAAAGTTACAAATTGAAAAGAAAAGGCAAATTATCCCAGGCAGAGTGCAGAATTAGTGCCAGGGTATTGCTCCAGGACCTGATAAGGCATCTCTGAGCTGTGCTGCTCCATGTAGAGTAAACAGCTTCTTTATGTATCACTACATTGCATAGTGAGGATGTTATCTGTTTGGGCTTGAAAAATCTGGGATTTCTTGCTTAGGTTTGAAACCAGAGAATGAAGAAATAAACAAACCGCTAATTCATGACTGAGGGCTATGCAAAAAGTATTTTTGTAAGGATTTCAGTAAATCATGAGTTAACATGGTGTGCTTTTATTTCTTCAGATGCCATATTTCCAGTAAAAGAAATAAAAGCTGGAAATGACAGAATTGGGACTGTATTAGGGTGTCCACTCCACAGAATAACTGGGGAATTCTCATTTTAAATCTCACCAATGGTCCTTCTCCCCATTTCCAGCAAGAATGCAGGGTTGATTTGCTCACAAGAACAAGACACACTATATTGCACAATTAAGATATCTTTGTATTGGGGAAGTTTTTCCCTCCTTTTCATCATTTAGAGGGGGGAAAAATAATAAAACAGATATTTAAAACCCAAATGTAGACAGAACAGCTGTAGTTTTAACATGTGTTAGCTGGATTAAGTCTGACAAACAAACAATACTAATAGAATGATAATAGTTTTGGGCAGCCAGCCAGGAACATGCTGTTGTGAATAGGTCTGGAAAGAATATTTTTTTCCTTTCCTTTTTTTTTTTTCCTTTAAATGGATTATGGCAATATAGCCTGTTTTATCGAAGGTGAGGTATTTTACAAAGTTGTTGGTTTTCACTAAATTTTGAGGATAATCTGTTATAGACAAGAGACAAGCAAGCTGGGTAGCAAGGGTATGAGTGTAGGAGACTCTTCTTGATTTGGGATAAATAATAATGCTGTGACTGAAGCAGAGCACGGATTTGAAGCTGAGTTCTGGTATAATCCAGGCCAGTAGCCAAATGATAAGCAACTGAGTGTGACAGACAAAGATATATAACCCTCTTTCGCAATGCAGTTCCATTTATGAAAATGCTCAAAAGATTTTGTCTTTTATTCTGTTTGGAAATGAAAACAATTTTTTCAGCAACTTCTGTAGATTTACCATTTAATTTCAATGCTCTGGACAACCTCTAGCAGTAAGCAGAACACCTGTGTTAGGTGTAAATGATCTGTGCCTGATATAGATCTGAAAATATTTTCTAGAGTAGAAAAAGCAATTCATGATTGCCGGCTTTATTCCCATAGTACCTTTTTGGGTTTTTTTGAGATCTGCTTCAAACTGTGATAGACCTTTTCAAATGAATGGTCAGAAGAAATATGCAATGAAAAGGGGATAGCAGTTGTTTGTTCTCCATTAATAGTGAAAGAATCAAATTGAGCCTAATGCTGAATTTTGTCTTTTGGATGTGGTAGTCTGTTTGAGATGAGTCTGCCTCATGTTCAGCTGGCTACCTACTGAAACTGTATAAATCACAAAGTCTTTATCAACTTGACTGGTTGCACTGTTAGCCATTGAATTGAAGGACATTCTCCATAACTCCACAATAACTTCCTTGGCATGTCTCAGAAGTAAGGTGAATGCATTAGGTTTGTTATGCAGTATTTATTAGAACTTACAACAGATCCCATTACTTGGACTTGGATTTGATTTGTAACTTTATTCTGCTCTTCTATTTTCTGTTCACCTGAAATGTTGTTCTAGGAATTCCTTTAACTTTGTTTTTTCTACAAATTTCTTAAACGTAGACTCTGGCTGGTGTGAACAGGTGGGGGGAAGTTTTAATCTGCCAGCCCGAGAGGCAGGTGAAGCAGTAATGCTCATGTCCAGATCATTTTCTTAATTTTTTTTCAGCAGATCTGCTACAATTTTCAGCTATTGTTCATCTTCTCCATTACTTGAAGACAAAAAAAACCCCTCAGCTGAAGATCAATTCAATCACTGTTCTTCGACATAACCCACAGACTTATGGGATAAGCAAGTTTTAACACCAAAAAAACAAACTTTATCATCTGGTCTGACTTCTTGCATTCAGGCATCTGCAGTTCCTACCGAATAGTGTCGGGAGCAGGTCAGGCTACCCGAGTGGGAAGCGAACAGGACTGAATGCTCCTTTCCCATTAGCCTATAGGCACACGTCTTTCAGCTGAAGTACTTTTCATATGGATTTTATTTTATCTAAACCAGTTTCTATCCTCAAAAATATTGATTCATTCAGTAGCCAGAATTGCTTCCTGAAATGTCTCCAGAGCAGCATGCAGCTGAATATCAATCTTATTGTGATTGGATTAATTCACTGGAATGCCATCAGCGTGGAGGCGGGTGCCTTCCAACCTTGAGACCAGCTGGAAGTGCTTTTTCTGGAAACTCCCAGGTGCCAAAAGGCAGTCAGTGGAAGCAATTTCAGACACAGAATTAATGAAGATAACGGCAGATGATATTGGGCAGGAGTATTTGGCAAAACATCTGATTTTGAAAGGAACAGTAGCTCTAATCAGATGGGTAATGTGTTATGGATGATGAAAGGGATGTTCATCCACGAGATCCATTCTTGTCCAGTGTGTTTAATACAATGTGTATTTTTGTGTTCCCATTTGGATGAGGCATCCTGCCCATTTACCAGCTAGTAAGGCATCATAGATATTCTTCCAGACTTCTGTTTTACTCTTGCAACTGCCATAATGAAAGCCCATACAGAGTTAACAGAACGTTTTTTAATGATTGTTAGTTTTATTTGTTATAGCACTGAAGTTTGTCCAATCCCATAAAATCTTCTGTATGATGGAGTCTCCAGAGCTTTCATTCAAGTAAATATTTAAGAGTGTTTATGACAGGTAAAAATGTAGCTGATTTATCACTGCTGGAAAAACATAATTTCTTGTTAATATTTTCTTCTTTGGTCCCCCTTCTTTCTTCTTTCAACTTACGTTAGTGTGTCACCTGTGCTACTTGGGGATCAGGGTTAGAGTATAACTAGTAGGTAAGATTGCCACTGATTCCTAGGTCCGGTTCAGAACCAGCTCCTTTACTGTCTGTGTAGAGACACTCTTGTCACCAGCAGCTGTGCAGGCAAATTGTCAAGAAATGTTATCTTTGTTTCTTGATCTTTATTACTGTGTGTTGCTTTCACCTGCTTTGAAGATCTATGCAATGCTTCTGTCAATGAAATTGCTGCTAGCTTCTTATGTTGGAATATTTTCCAAATATATGGGTATTTGCGACCATCTTTACAATGTTATTTCCACATACGCTTTCACTAAATCATCCATCAAAGTTGATTTGATGATACGTTTTGTGCATTGAGATGGGAAGGAGCAGCCTAATATGTCACTTTTTTTACTTTACATGCTATAGTGTATTTCTTAAGGTTCTCTTTAATATTATTCTTGATTATATATAAATATTTTCTTATTCCAAGTGTTGTTAAAATATTAAAATTTATTCATAACTTGCCTAGTGGTAGGATCAAGTTCAGTGGTAGTTTGACTGCACATCTGGGCAAGGTGGCTTGTATAGTAAGGTTACTGTTAATCTTTAAATAGTGAATTAACATTTAACCTAAATCTTTATATTCTGTGTCTTTTAATATTTATTACAAAACATCAATTACCGTTCAATTAAAAATGCAATTTAATTGTTACGCTTCAATCTATTCTCTGTCTCTTGGTTAAGAATATATTGTTTCACTCATTATGTGACATCATCTAATGCTGTCTCAAGAGTTGTGGCAAGCAAATCTTTTAACTCTTCATTATTCATTAGTTTCCATTCTGGTCCTTCTAGCTCCTGGGACCATCAAGTCATCACGTGCCCACACTCGAGTATTATTATTGTTGGCACAGACTTGTCAAAGCATTAGAGCTCCTGGCAAGGCACACAAAGGAATGGTGTGTGGTGTCACGAGTACACATTGCCACAAATTATCATCTTCCTGAGTTTCGTCCTTGTTATTTTCCTATGACAAGATTCTATATGTGCAATCCTGTACCCTTGTAAGAGTATTTTCTATGGAGGTTTCTGACATTCTGCCTTCCTTTTGGAAATAATTATTTCCATTTTCCTTTTTCACAGAAAATATTGCTTCCTATCTAAGCATACGTGACATGCAGTCTTTAGTTATGAAGATAATAAATGATATCATCAATCGATTGAATCAGCAGTTTATATCCTGTTTAGCAATGTTGATTTATCAGCATAATTTAGCTTTTTGGAAAAGGTACAGGAAATATAGGTGATATCTGCCATATATAAAAAACTCTCCAGCAAGACTAGTTTTGCAGCAACAGGGGCAGATTTAACTGGGGATCATTAATAAAATACTTGTACAAGCCACAGTGCAGAAGCCTAGGAAAATTAAGCTAATATCTCTGGTGCTCAATAAGCTAATTTTCCCCATTTGCAAACATGAATCAGTTGTCTTAGCAGATGACATTTTATTAAAGGGAGATTACCCTGTTACCTAAGGCTTTTTTTTTTTTTTTCTTTTTCCCCTCCAGCGTATAATACTCCACGCACACAGTGTGTAGCCTTGTTTCACAACTTTCTCCTTTGGAGAGGCAAGTGATGAGAGTGACACCTCATTCTCAATTTGGGATTGACAAATCCAGATGCTCTGGCACCTCCTGCCAGATGTCAGGAGCCTCCTTCAAGCTGCTGGGGAGTTTCTGATGGGAGATGCTTCTGATCCTCTAGCCACTCCGCTCCATGGGCCACTCTTTGCTTTACGAGGGGAGTGCGGTTTCCTTCCCTACTGGCTTTATGGACCTACAATAACTTCGCTAAGGGTTTCTGTTATTGATTTACTTCAACTAATACAGTCCTCTTAAGTACATGTGACTCTCCAACAGACCTGTTGCCTTAGATTAGGGTGACTGTTTACCCAGGGACAGTTCTGCGCTTTTATTTTAACTAGACTTCTGTACGTTATTACAGTGACAAAATTTAAACAGAAATGCTTCCTAGAGATAATAAAACAACCGAACACCAGAAGACCGCTTGCCATTTCTGGCGGCTTCCCTTCCCTCTGGAGTTCTTGGGACTGCAGAGTGGCTTCAGCCTTCCAGCTTCCAGCCTCTGGACTTCTATATGGAACATATACACTCTATATATAGTGTTGTTTCCTTTTTTAATTTTGTTTCAGATCTCTAATATTCATCCGCTCTTACATAACTCCTCGTCTTTCCCATTGATTCCATTAGTTTTGCATCCCATTTTCTTAAGTGAATGCTAGAGCTTATCGTCTTACCATTCCCACTTCTGTACTGCTTTTTTGCAGTGAATGCACTGTTACTTCCCTAAAATGGGAACATGCTTGCTTTAATTTGAAAGCAGTTTAGACTGATGTTCTTGGTTTAATCTACCACACCTCATTTCAGTTTCATATGGAGTTATAGAGCTACCTTCTACTCCCTTTCTGCAGAATTGTTCCTTTCTACACTTTAACATTATTTTTTTTTACCTCACTGTTGTGGTTTAACCCGGCAGGCAGCAAACACCACAACAGCCGTTTGCTCA
>NW_008795401.1:189583-225623 GCF_000699145.1 Aptenodytes forsteri | reverse complement strand
CACTGGCAGGGCGTGAGAAGCTGAGAAGTCCTTGACTAGTGTAAGCACTGCTCAGCAACAACTAAAACATCGGTGTGTTATCAACATTGTTCTTGTACTAAATCCAAAACACAGCACTGTACCAGCCACTAGGAGGAAAATTTACTCTATCCCAGCCAAAACCAGGACACTCTAGTGTTGCTAGTATCTAGTGTTGCTCACAACCCTTCCATAAAACTGTATGGATTTTCAACAAAATTAATGTTTTCCTGTTTCAAAAAGTATCATCTTTCTGGAGAAAATTTAATTTGTCAAAACATATACCTGACCCCAAAACCTCCTTAATAAAATCCTTCTGTATATTTTGCAGTTTTTCAGCAAAGTCCACCAGTTCAATTTTCTTAACCTGGCCATCTGTCATATTAGGCTGAAACATTTCTCATAATAATTGTATAACATTGTCTCCTCTCCTTTCCATTATCAAATTCTACTTCCGCTCTCAATATGAAGGCAAAGAAATTTCCTTGACTTCTGTGGAATAATGTTTGGTTGGGTTTTTTTTAATCTGAAAGTAAAATTTCTCTCACTGGCTTTTTCAATTTTGGATAATTTCCAAGCCTTTTTTTTTTGAAGTACAAAAGCGTCCTACATTTTATGGCTTCAAAACTCTTTACTGTAAGACACTCTTTTACACACATAGTGCTATTGGGTCCTTTCTGCATCATCTTTAATGTTTCGCTGTTTTTCTATTTGACACCATTTCCTGAATTCTTTTGCTTTGGACCCATTCCAGAACTGTTATTTGTTGCTTCCTTTCTATTCACAGGGTAAGATAAAGCCATTAGCTGTGTTCCTGCTCTGCTTCTCCATTGCTAGCAACGAAGCACAACCGCTCGGCTCACTCTTGAGCCAGTCGTATATTTTTATTTTTAAAAAAGTAGAATCTGCACTACTACAGAACTGAGTGTAGGCATACTGCAAAATGTCAGGATGACCTACAGAGTTACAACTACATCGCTGTAGTTAAATCTCATTAACTAAATCTGATTTCCAGGTGCTCAGATCACAGGCTTGAAATCTGGGCTCAGGAAGTCGGTGGACGTTTTGGCACTGACTTCAGTGGGGTTGGGACTTCGTCTGAAATACTGGCTTGCAGTCACCCTTTATGGACCTCTCTAGTTAGCTGTGCTTTTGCTCCCATGTGGTCTGTGGGGTATTAGACAGGGAGAACGCCACAGTAAGCTAAACATTGTAGAAGTAAATCAACTTCAGGTGACGTACTTGAAAGTCCTTTTACACTGATTCCTTTCGTACTGACTCCCAACTTGAATGATTTCTAGGATATTAACATTATTGTTTTTCTTTAACAAGTGCAGACAAAATGCATTCTGATGAAACTCTGCTAACTATAATCCATTTATATAGTGATCACGCAAGCAATAGGAATAATTTAAAAAGTCAGAAATAGTGCACTTTAGCTGTTAAATAGTGTCTTTCATTTTAGAATTTGAGTAGACTTAATTGTGATATTAAGGCAGCAGAACTTTTACTAAATTACAGCTTTTATGAAGAAATAAACATTTGTTTTTCAATACCTTGGTCTATTTGGTTCTCTATTTGTACTATAGTTAATGTTCTTACTTGAATGGTAAATGTTATGTTATTTTCCATTTAAAAGTCTTAAACTCAGTTTCAACTCTGAAATCTCCATCTGACTTATAGCTTATATATGTTTCCCTACATATACTCATTTTAAGTTCAGAAGCAGTTGCTCACAAATTGTATTGAATTGTAAGCAGATATTCTAAAGAAAGATTTCTCAAGGATGACCTGAGAAGTAGCTTCAGTTTTTCTGACACTATTCAAACTGATATATATATAATATATATATATGAATGATCTTTTCTCTCTAGATCTACATACACATATGCACAGAGTCTGTTTGCGTATGCACACACACAATTATGATATATCACCTGGTATATGTCCACTGTGTCCTCCATTTTATAGCAATTTGAAAAAAACTTTTTTCCTTCCTTTCATCCCTTCTTGAAGTTTGGCTTTTGGCCATCACCTTTAGCAGTTATGTAAAATAACTTTCTGTGAAAGAATGACATCATACACCCCACAGGCATTTATTGCTGAGTTATAATCCCACTTATAACTTTTTTATCTCTCACTCTTCCTCTACTCAGAGAGGCAGCTATGTAGCATCTGTAACAAATTTTTTTAGCAATGCATGAATATGTATGCTCTGAAAATACAGTAATGTGAAAAATAGTACCTTTGTGGTTTACAAAAAGTTATATGAGCAGTAGGATTGCCATTCATCCAGATTTTTGACTAAATAACTAAAAGTTATAAAAAGAAATTACCGTAACAAAAAGCAGAATCAGATCTATATGGCTTTCAGTCCTGTAGATGAAGTGAAAGAAACTATGAAAAGTTTGCCTTTTGATAGCTTCAAGTTTCAAATCAGCTTTAACACTTAAATACAGAGGATTTATATTGAATTAACACGAGCTGTACAATCTCAATGCATATGTGCATGGACTGTGTTGTGATCTTATTTGTTTTGTCACATAAGTTAAAGTTTTTGTTATGAATATTTTACTGATATTTCTATATAGTCATGCTATATCACATACTTTTCCAGTAAGTCTACATTGTGTCAATTTATTTATTAACATGATCTTTTCATTAAAACTTTTTAAAACGTAATGAGTTTTTTCCTCTTCCTTTTCCCTCCTTGTCCTCTCAAAGCAGAATATTGAGTGCTGGTGATTGTTGCGTTAAATTCACTGCATGTCCCCAGACTCTCATAGGGATGATTTTGTGAAAAGTTAAATATTGTCAATGATTTAACTTTTGTGAGACAGAAGGAGGAGAAAGAAAAAAAAAAAAGGATCGACATAACTATTTCAGGTTACTCGTCCATCTCTCATGAGTGTTTTATTAAAATGGCAAAGTGATGCAGAATGAGACCAACCATGGTATCTGATGCTTGAATGAAAGGCCTCTGAACATATCCTACATTCCAAGAATTGTTTGAGCATGAAATTTCCCCATTTTATATTTTAATAAAATCTTTCTTCAAAAAGAAAATGAAGAAGAATGTTCTTTTGTAATTCAGGTGTCATTAGTGTTACACATAAACCTGGATTCATCTCATCTCACTTTACATGGCTGACAAATCTAAGTTATGAGTCTCCTTCATCTTTCTTTAATCAATGAAGAGAGGTAAAGTTTTGCTTCATTGTTTCCCAAGGAAATATGGGCAATTAGGATACTAATTTAGGCACTTTAAGTCACTAAAATGTCAAAGGATGGATTTGAATTGCCTTGCTTATATCACAGATCTTCGCCCTGATGCCAGCTCATAGCTATAGAGATGCTCCTCATTACTAAGGCTTTTTGTACCTTTGATCAGAAAAATTTACTGTTCAATCTGTGAACCTGAGTTAGGTTAACCTTGCCAATGTTGCTTGTCAGTACTGTTACTTCAGCGTTGCTCTTGGCCTCTTTTTCTTAAGGATCAATCAAATTACATTCGATCCAAAACCATAACAACTTGAAAAGCAAGTCCTTTGCAGTCACCAGGCTGCAAGCAGCCAGGCTGCTGAGAGGCATTCTTCTTCATCCTGGATTTCTAAAGTGAAATTTTCTCTCTTTTTCAGTCAGAGAGAGAAGTCCTTATTTCTACTTTCGTTATACAGTGGATGCATGATGTTCAGCATTACAAGCCTAGACAGATAAGCTGGCTAGGTCTACCTGGCAGACCTTCATTCTTTTTCCCTTGAAATCAGCTCTTCGCAAACTCACTGCTGATTACTAAAAGTTATGAAGTTCTAAATGAGCCAACCAATACGGTTTTAGAAAATCAAGGCCACAATAGCACAGTACCTCATAGTGTATTTTTTTCATAAGATCTAAGAAAAGAGCAGTTGGTATATTAAAAATACTTTACCCTAGAATTACATGGCAGTAGGTCTTAAAAAATCTCCTCTAGCTAATGAATGGTGAAGAAAAATAATCTTCTCTTCTTGAATGGTAGAGCGTAAACTGTCCAGTTACGCACACTTTAAGTTGTTTGGATTTCAGGTGGTTTAATTAAGCAAATAAACTGTATTCAGGTTTAGTAGGTTATAACAATGCAATATGTTATTTGTGAGTCTAAAATCAGACAGCGAATGAGTTCGTTCTCTGCCGGGCTAAATCTAGATTTTATGAACATGAAGAAAAAGTTAGAGCTGTTATTTCAGATTAAAATTGTCTATGCTGAATTTCAAAAGAGATTTTCTAGCCCAAATGTACTGAATGCTTGATTGAAGAAGGTGTAAACTTAATAGTGTAGTTGGAAGTACTTATATAGGCTTGAGTTCACCTATACTTTCTGACTCTCTATTGATTTTGAAAGACTTAACACAACTGTATTAGGGAGCCTATTTTTTGACAGTCACACCAATTTACATTAAATCGGTACTTTAAAAAACACTCAACTGCTATGCACGGCTGAAAAAAAAGCTTGAGAAACACATTCCTAGCAACCTAAAAAACACTGGAGGAAATAACCACAAGTATCTTTGGAATAGGAGCATTTTCAGAAAGTGAATATGCAGGCATTCCCTTCATAACACTGCCTGAAAATCATTCACAAAAATATAGAATAGAATATAATAGAATGGAATACACAAAAATATGCTGCCTTTAACTTGGGCAGAAGAATTCAGTGAAGTTTCCTGATTTTTTTTGGTGTTAACAGGTTTCCTCTTTTCTCTTATTATGAGCATTCTCAAACCATGTACAAATTCTGGTGTTTTCAGATGCGTAGAATTAGCCACCGAGTCCCCTTTGATAACACAGATCACAGGGGGCTGCTTCAGTGGAGGAAACTGGGAGCCAGGTAAACTTCTGAGCTGCAGCCTTGGCTGCCATAATTATACCCTCTGTTTCTGGTACCTTTTCTGTTACCTGAAGATAGGAAGAGGTGCTACTAGAGGTTCATTCTCTAATTCAAAGATATATAAGAGTTTGAGAATATCCCCTTGGAACAATTACCAACTTTTATGAAGAAAATGTAGAAGGAAATTGACGGGGAATTCATCATAGAGATTTACTCCCTTAGAGCTTCTTGCTCTGTGCAATGTATAAGATGCATGATCTGAAACAGAGGATTTTACACCATCGACTTTGAAGATTCCCTCACTTAATTTTGTAGCAGGTGGTTTATAGAACTAATGTATTTCAAAAATCCCTTTAAAAGTAAATGAGTAAATGGTGCTGGTAGGACTTCCAAGCTGTATGATGATGAAAATTCTCTACATGACTGCAATGTGTGGATTGTGTCTTGTTGCACTGAGAAGAGCAAAGTTTTTCTTCTGGATGCTAGATGACTTATGGTGACTTTCATTTTTTTGTTGTTTGATTTTTTTCAGCTTTCATTTGCAGCAACAACCCCAGAGTTGGCTGATAAGAAAAAATATCCTTATTTCTTCCGGACAGTGCCATCTGATAATGCAGTGAATCCAGCAATTTTGAAGTTACTCAAACGTTATCAGTGGAAGAGAGTAGGAACTTTAACCCAGGATGTACAAAGGTTCTCTGAGGTAAGATTTGCATAATTTCCAGTACAGAAAGAGAGCTACTAATATCAGACTTCCAAGGAGCTAGTTCCTCCATTAATAGGAATTAAGTAAAAAGAAACAGGCCCACTGTTTCAGTCTTGTTTGGCTTTGTCTTACTAGGTCACATTTGCTGTACTGAATAAACTTAATTCCCTTCCACGGCTTATTTCACTGTCTATAATAAAAACTACCCATGCTTTCCCTTGACTGTTTTTTACACCACCAAGATCATTGCACCCAAGTGCAAAAAAACCACATTTTTTTTGTAGCAAAGGTTCCTTTATACTGTTTGACTTGCCAAAGTGTATGATTTTGAAGGAGGCTTGTATCCTGACATTGGTTCACTTAAAAGAGAGAACAAATCTAATTTCATTGTGTTCCTTTTGTGCTCTGATTTATTATAAGCATCAGTCTGATCAGTCTGAACATTAAGGGACAAAATCTGGTAAGTCTGTGGCTGAAAATACTGGAGGAGCTTACTGAGACAGAAATGACTGAAGCCCCCAGAACTGATAAGATGACATACTATGCACCCTCCAAATCTTCTGTGTTTCACCCTGAGGAACATTTTGGTCATAGAAATTGTAATAAAGTATGGGCCAAGTGCCTTAAGCATGGTTTTAACAAGAGAATAGTTAAAAGAAAACATCCTATAAGTAATTAATCAGAGCAAGACAAGGGAAAGAGTTGGGCCTTTAATTGACAGAGGCAAAACTAATAGAGGCATGCCAGTGTTATGGTTGGTTCTTTTTTTCCCTTCCTCAGCATTCATTAAAAAAAAAGGCTGACTGTTCTGAAGGCTAGCATAATTAAAATTAGTGAAGGGGGGTAAGAACACGTTAGAGTCTGCTTAGATGAGTCAAATATTTTCAAATTGTCTGGCACAATTAATTCACTATGAAGTACTTAAGAAATCTTAGAGTCTTCCCTAATGAGTTTTGAGAATTAAAGGATAAAAAGTAAGTGAATTGTAGGGGGAGGGAAGAGATCTTTGTGTTTGTCTTTCCAAAAAACACATGAAGACCCAGGGAATTATAGACCAGTCAGGCTAAATTTAATTCCTGGAAAGACACTTGATCAGATAGTCTGTTTGGAATCACTCAGAAGATAAAAAGATGCTAAACAATGGCCAAAATGGATTTGACAAAAATAAATCATGTAAAGCAATCTAATTTCCCTCTATGACAAGATAACAGGTCTCAAGGAGATGGGGTAAGTGATAAGGGTGATATTTTATGACTTATAAAAATGTTAAAGGTGTTCCTAAAGAAAAGTAGGGAAACTTGATTTTGAGGAAGATACTGTAAGAGCAGTATCTAACCAATTTTTCTGCCACCAACATTAATTAACATCAGATCAGTTGAATATTTGTTTTTAAAACAAATGCTGAAGCAAAAAGTAACCAAAAGGTATGATATGCTTTATCCTTCTCTAGCTTGGAATTATAATTTCAAAGAGTAGTTATCAGTGGTTCATTGTCAAACAAGAAGGATGGGATTCTGTCAAGTGGTTTTCTCTAGAAAGGGATAAGGTTTTCTCTAGATAGGGGGATAGAGAAAATGTTTATTAAATCTGCAGTTGATACCTACTTGGGAAAAGCTGCAAGCACTTTGCAGAGGATAGGATTAGGTTTCAGAATGATCTTGACAAGTAGAGAAAGGTTTTAATATAAATAATATGTAAAAGAAAAAGTGCAAAATGGCTATCTAGGCAGCAGATCTCCAGAGAAAGATATGGGAAGCACTACAATGAACCACAAACTGGGTAAGGGTCAAGAAGGACAAACTGCTTGACCTACTGTAAAAAGTAGAAAGGAAACAAACAGCTCTCATTTCACCACCTCCGATGTAATGCAATATTGACACTTAAGACACACAGAGTAAACTTCAACACTTAGTGCTCATCAGATGTAAGTTGGAACATCAGGTCTGGTATTGTCTTCAAGAAGGAAGTAGATCAGACATCTCTATAAAAAAGTTCAGTAATCTAGAAACATGTTTTATGAGAAAGATTAAAAGTGGAAAACAGTAGAATAGACTGGGTAGGTTGTTGAACCTTCATCGTGGAGGGTTTGCTAAGATAAGATTAAACATTCTTGGTCTTCCTTTGGGACAGAGGGATGGAATTCATGTCTGTCAGGGTCACTCAAGAAATGTTAAAACTGCAGTTTTCAAGGGTTTGCTAGAGTGCTGCACTTGAGTTCAAAGTCTTTCTATTCCTCTTGAAAGGTAAGCAACAACCTTCTGTGTCAGACTGCAAACTCAATTTAGTGTGATTCATTAAAGCCTTCAGGTAATGAAAGATCCAGCTAAAACTTCCTTGAGTTCAGGTGATTTTTATAGACCATGTTGAGTCCTGAGTCTTTGAAATTATTAGAGCTCCATCCTTCCTTTTTCAGCTCCGTGCAGAGTTTCTCCCTTGTCTGTGCAGTGAAAGCAGAGGAAAAACTGGAGGAAATAACTAGTTGGCTGTCCGGGAGCAGTGAGGGATGGGAGCCACCAGCAGCAGAGGGGGAGAACATGTGATGGCCAGGCAGAGCCCAGCCAGGAGAGAGAAGGGCAGGCCCAGAGGTCGAGGCCAGGCTCAGCCAAGGGTACAGACCCTCAGGAAAGTAAGTCCACAGTGATGAGGCACGTCCAAGGCCAAGCTAGGAAGTCAATCCGCAGGTCAGGGTCAAGTCTAGTGATTGCTGGGCAGGTCCATGGCAGAGACTGAAGACACAGGACTAAAGCTGTGCATGGAGGTCCCAGACAAGGGACCATTAAGGCCTGTCAGTGACCTTCAGGTGCTGGTATAAGTCAATACATCCACTGAAACTGTAATTTTCCCTCTAAAGGAACATCAGGCAAAACTATCCTAACATTTTTTGAAAGTGACAAAATTATTGAATAGCATCTAAAACTTATCTCTGTTGTAAAATGTCACTGAGTTTAGGATGTGATTCTTCTTTTCTATGCTGAAAACGCATTACAAGCCACTAGACCAGAAGTAACTGAATGTCATCTCTGTTTACTCTCATATAAAATAAAATAAGCAGAAATAAATTAATGGGGTCTTTAGAGAAGCCTGTGTAGTACTCAGGTGGTTTTACTCTTCGCAGCAAGAGAGAGCAATGCTCTCTCTCATTTTTCCATCTCCCAGAAAGACTGTATCAGTTTGACAGATCTCCTTTCTTTTTTTAAAATCTAGATCATTTTGCATATCTATCTTAATTTCCTCCAGTTGTTCTTCCACCTAAACACATGTGGGGTCAGATATTGCCTTCTTGTTTATGGTATATAGAGAAGACTTCATACTCGTATAGTTTAGTCAACGGGAACTCTAATTGCATCTCTTCAGCCGCCATCTAATTTCTGGGTTTTGGGATGATCACTTTTTTCTTTAGCTGGATCACTGTCTCCTGTCTCTTTGCAATTTGTACTATGACCTTATATCCTGATAATTAAAGCTCGCCTAACTTGTCCACAAGTTAGCTGTTCCTGAAAGTCATAAAGCTGTTTTTTGGTTTACCTTGCTTTGTAAAGAGGCAGTTGTCTCAATTGCTTAGATTATCAGTCTTACTCCAATTTATCTCTAGAGGCCAAAATTACAGAGGATCTCTTGCTTCTATTTCAGCCATTTCCCTTTGGAACCCTTCCTGCAGAGACTTTGCATTATTACCCATTTCCTTTTACTTGGTGGAAAAACTTCTCTTTCTTATAAACAAATGTTACATCTTCCTTATTCTTCAGGTCACGTAGAGAGCCAAAAGGTAGGTAGAGAGAATGGAGAAGTTTATGCCAGCATGCTTTCAGTTCTTGAAGCGCATAGGCAATATCTATGTATCTGATACTCCTAGCGTATCAGAGCCAAGAGGCTCCCTTTCTTGGTGTTGCTTGGATCCCAAGGATTATGACTTTTCAAGTGACCTGAATTCTATGGTTGCCAATAGCACAGCTCACTGTTAGTATCCTTTGTAAGTTGTTCAGGTCTGTTTGTACAACCAGAAATGTCTCTTCCATTGGATTAATGTTTAAATTGTGTAAGTCTTCTTGGTGTAAGGGTAATATACAAACTTCATCAGTTCTGTTACTTAACTAGGACAAGTTCATACCCATTGTGCTTCTGCGTCCTAGATTTTGTGGATTGCTGACCTGTTCTCATCCTCTGGGAGAAGATTCTGTTTCAAAAGTTAATAATTCTGTGGCAAAGGTTTATAAATGAGGTTACAAAATATTTTTAGAATTTTCAGCTTTAAGTGTTTGCTATGGTATATAATCAGGCTTCAGAATATGACAGTGAAACAGAAAATGTGTAATCATGTACTGGTTTTCAGGTAATGCTGTATTTGCTAATCAGTAGTTCTAGTTTATCTTACTTCGCTATTTTACTGTTCTTTCCTGCATATTGGTAATTTTATTTATACACTTTTTTTTTATTCATAGTATGTTTCAAAGACTTTTTTTTTATTCATAGTATGTTTCAAAGGGAAAGTTGGCACTTGAATGCATTAAGAGGGATTCTGGCTTCCTTGGTTTGTGATAGGACACTTCCTCCAGACTGTCTTCAGTTGTTTCTTTTTGTTCCCGTCATGTTAAAATTCAGTGAAACTGCATTTTATCTTCCCATTTGGTAGCATATTCATGATATTTCTAGGTTTTTTAAAATATATATTTCCCTCCCACTAAGTATCTTGTCTGCGATTGTTTTTAAAACAAGTTAAATTCTGATCGTCTCAAATGACACTTTGTTTTTCTCTACTTCTTAATAGTCATCCCTTTATGTGATTTCTCTGCTTCTTCCTGGAAATATTGAGAACTCTTAATGTAATTTTATCAGTGTAGGTGGCATTTCAAAAAGACAGAAGAAATGAGAAGTGTGCAGTAAGCTAATGAAATAGATTAACAATATGAAAAATAAACGATAAAATATTTTCTCTAGTGACTCTATCACAATGTTCATTGAGTTTAATAACCTAAAAACACCTTGGTGACAAAAACTAAAGAGAAACATCGGCTGTAAATGGACAAAATAGTACTTTTTGGCTGACATGATTAACACTCTTAGGATTTCTTAAGGTTATGCTGCATTTTGTGCAGTGGCATCTACTTCAGAAATCAGTGGGTCATCAGGGTCCATTTTACCTAAATTGAAAGCATTTAGCATCCATAAAAGCCATTTCTCATCCCAGGAAATGTAATACTGGAAAAAAGAAAATCGATCCAAAGAAAAGCAGCTAGTAAACAAGCTTTCTTAACACAGTATATGTCTATTCCTGTAGAAAAAGCAAGGTAAAAGTCTTATTAATCTAGAAGTTTATTTACTGTAGCCTTGCTCTCTCACTGTGGAGTCTGCAAACTAGGATCTGAATTAGCGGTCAGTTCTAATAAGAATTCATTGGATAAGCAGATGTAATGAGAGAGTTACTGAGGGGCTGAGAGGGATTAGGCAGGGAAAAGAAATGAGATATCTGGTGACCTATCAAATTTCAGCCAGAAAACAAGCTTGATACACCAGGTTTTGGTTGCTGTTGGTATACATTGTGCAGACTTCAAGGTGCGATTGCACTCTTCGACTTCTCAGGCTTGACTTCTGAGGAAAGACAGAAGAGCAGAGATTTCCACTCTCCATCACAGTTGCCAAGAGGTTTTAGGGCAGCAAGAAAAATATTACTTTTTCTCCAATGAGCTTGGAAGCATAAAATTTACCAGATAACAGCAATGTTTAAGCTGGAAGCTCTGAATAGTACCCAGTGATTTCATCCTAGAAGGAGCCTTGTACCTTCAACTTTGAGAGCAGAAAAGTAGAAAAGAGAGGCAGAAGATAAGGGATGTGAGACGCAGAAGGCAGTCAAAGAAAAATATGGGATAAAGCATGGAGAGAAGAGAATGAGAGCAGGAAAACTGAGACATTATAAATGTCATTGTTTAACTGTAGAACTTTTTCAAACTATCTCTTCCTACTGTTTCTTATTTTTTCAAGGTGTCGTGTCTTCCTCATGTATTCTACCCATCTTTTTGTTTGTTTTCTGCACCATTTCATTCTTTCCACAAAGCCTTTCAGATTCCTTTTACTGGTTCATATTTTTGTCCCTAAAGAAAAAGAAAAGATCTCTCTCTGCTGTGTCTTTCCTTTCCTGGTTCCACCCAGGAATTTCACCCATCTCCATGTGCTCACCTGCTTTTGGGGAAGAAGCAATCTTCTCCTAACATAGATTGCTATTGTCGGGACAAAATAAACACATAACTTCTGCCCAGTATTCAATAATATTTATAAAGCCAACTGGAAATAAAATAAGTTGTTAGGCCTTCTTTGGAATACTAATATGAAGTTTTTGAGGAAAAAGTTGACATTTTTTTCATTGTTACTGGACAGTTATTCACATAGTCTGTTGTGTTTGGAGGATGCTCGAGATGCCTTGATATGGCCTTAAATATTCTTTAAGCATTTGTTGTAATATATATAATGTATCAAACAAAGAGTGTTTTTTATTTTTCTTTCACTGGTTTAAAAGAAAACAAAAGCAAATTTTCACCAAGCTTGGACGTATACCTTGAAAGCTGTGAACTACTAATGTAAAAATGCTAGCAAAACAAAGTCTGTATTTAATCTAACTTCACACATTATGAAGAAATGAGTTTTTGTTTGCTTGCTTGTTTTTTTCCTTTGCAATGTATTTTAGGTTCCTGATCTCAAGAAGCCCCAACCTTCTTTTCCCAAAGATAATTCCAGTGAGTTTGATAAACAGAAATATGGACATTCTGTCCTCCTTGTGGTTTCTAAATTGTCCTGCAAAACAGAAATACAGTCACAGATGTGCCGGAGATCTCCCTTCATATTGCCCTATTCCTGGTTCTTGCCTGATTTCTACAGCAAAATCTTAGGAACAATTTACTAAAAGTTCTATTGAGCTTGCGAAGAAGAATGAATTCCCCTGTTCTGTCTTATAATTATGCTTTCCTATAATTCAAGTTGATACATTCAGATCTTCACAGAAAGGCAGTCTCTGAAAGTGACTTCTGCTAATATCACAGGATACTATTCATATAAATGGGAAACTGTATCTTCGCTGATGTTTATTAGTGGTTTAAGGGGGAAGAATCACTGCAGTAATTTGAAATGGAAAAGACTGAGACATTTCTTTCAGTAAGAAATTTCGGAGTCTGAAAGGAAGATATTTAGGCATATAAAATATAGGTGGTCACTTGCTGGAATTTTCTGAAGTGTCTTTCTGCCTTTTGTGCAAACGTCATCCATGCTAGGAAACTTTTCTTTTCTTATGGCAGTAGTATTTTATCCAATATTTTTCCCCTTTTCTTCTGTTTCCTAATACTTTTCTTAAATTTTTTAGCTTCCAAAAACAAAAAAAGAGATTAGAACATCACCTGGCAGAGAATTAGAGCTATGCAGTGGTATTATATGGTTGTGTCATCTTGCACTGAAGATTCACACTCCACTATCACCCTAAGAGGCCCCAGGGTTCCCATGAACTTAATAAGTCCTTGTCAAACTTCAGGTGTCTTGAACAAAACCAAATCAAACTTAAGAATTTTTTAGAGAACTGCTCACCATTCCTTCATGTTTAAATGTTATATTGTGCATGTGTGATAGGTTGGTAGTTGCAAGGCAAGATGAAGGAGTGGAATGATCAGTACCTTCTATACCTCTAATACCTCGTGGCTGAGAAATTCCATACAGTTAAGAGTTTCCTAATGGATCTGGTATAAAAATCATCACTTTATCTGAAACCCAGACTAATCCAGACTAAAAAAAAAAAAAATTCCCATTTAGATTATATTGAAAAAATGTTCCAACGCAATGCTTGTTGTAACAGATGTTACCATTGCACATTGAAATTTTATTGCTTATACCACAGCATTGTCCTAGTTCTGTTTTGGGTTTTGCTATGCTTTGGTGCTTGTTTTTTAGAAAATGATAATACAAGGATGAAATATGATTCTAAACAGTGATTTAACTTGCAAGCATTCCCCCCACACAATAGTTTTGATTGGGTATCTAATTATCTTCCATTCATCAGGCAATTGCAGGGTATTTTCAAATTAAAATCGATGGTGCAGTGATAAAATTTAAAAGTGGGCACAGTTGTGCACATGATGTAGATGAGTAGTAGGAAAATGTGATATTGTCCAAATCAGAAGAGAATAAGCTCAATTCAGTGACATAACCATTTCTGGAACAATTTATCAAAATTCAGGGTCTTGATTGCTAAGAGGTTAAAATAAAATCCTGGAAAAGTCATGGAGTGTCTTTTGGAATGATGAACCTTCCCAGAAGAGTACGCAAATTTAACAGAATCCATTCCCTGTGAAAGGTAATCTGCAAGCACTGGAGTCAAGAAGATAAAGCTAAACCGCTTGAAGTTAGCATGTGCAGGACTGGGGCCATTACTTAAGTTCAATTTAAAAAATATGTCCGTCTCCTATCACTTGAATTATGAATGATTAAAGCTAGAATTAGCTCAGGATATGAAAGTAATTTTTAAGTGTTCTTGTGTGTTTTGTTCAGCGCTACTGTCTGTTCATGGATACATTTATTTACTGGGATTTTTTTTTTTTTTAAACTAATCTTTTCCTAAGAACTGTGATTATTTCTGTATTATTCTGGTTGTGTCCAGCCCAAATTTATACCATCTTTTCTCTGTCTTCATTCTTGCTTTTAGATGGTTTTGTGATGATTCAGGATTGAGTTTCAGCAGATTGCAGAACCTCTTGTGCCCTGTGAGGAGAGTGGAACCTTTGCAGGGCAAGAGATGCCTTTTCCCTAAGAAAAGGGTTTAAGAAAAGACATTACAGTCATCCCTCTTGGACTTCAAATCTAGAAATGTAGGAGAACATATGCAGTGTCACACAGTCACAATTCTGCCTTCTTTTCATGTTACTAATTTACTCTATAGAAAAGGAAGAAAGGGTCCAAGATGAGGATTAACACTACTTTTCTAGGATTTTTTCACATATTCTCAGTCATCCCCAAAACATGAATCTGCTCTGTTATTAATACAATGCTCTTTATCCTCTGATTATCTGCGCTAGTGTTGCACTGGGGATCTTGAGTGAACCGGTGATGTGGACCACTCTGTAGCATATGGCTCAGGGAGGCAGTCTCCCAGAAAAATAAGAACGTAAGCTGTTAACATCTGGCCAGTCTTTGTTCATTTGTCTGGAGCAGGCAGATTGATCTGCATATAGTTTGGCTTCCAGTGCAGTTTCATGTTTTATTTACTCCCCTTTAACTGCAGGCTGCTGATGAAAGGGGCACTCCCCCCCCGCCAAGTTTCTGCCTCTTAGCATTCATTCCACGGTGTCATGAATCAGCTCATCTGTCCAAAGCTAATCTTCCATTTGCAGGGTGACTCAGGCTCCGTGGTTATAACTTTCCCTGCAGTTCTCATGTCCTTTGGAAAAGTGCGAACTTAACTTTCATGGAGACTTATTGGACATCACTCAAAGTGCAGAGTGAAGATTTTGTATGGTGGGAGTGTGAAAGCTAGTGTGAAAACTTTTTATTTTTTGGGTTTGAGAAGTTGGTTCACCTCCAAGAGGGTGCAGGGCATGTAGAAGATCTAGGCATTTCTGCTTGCTAGGAAGGAGTGTTTCCATGGTGAATTTCCTTTGTTCTTTGCAAAAATGATGACAATATGATGGAAATGAAACAGGGAGAAGTTGTCAAAGTTACAGTGGGACTTCTAGAGGTTTTGAACACTACTGATGTATTAGATTTAGCATGGTTCTTCTGGGTCCTGGTAAATATTTAGAGGCCATGAGATTATGGGAAGGTCATAGGATTATGATATAGGAAACGGGGAGAAAGCAGAGATATAGAACCTTAGCCTAGGTTTGTCCCTCTTCATAGGAAATGGTCTATGCACATTCAGCTACAGAGTAGGGGGTAATTTGTAGGTGAGAAGTGTCCTACATTGTTAAACAATGTCTTTTATCTGAGTGAGAAAGTGTCTTTGAGAGACGTGATCTGGTAAATTTAATGACATTCCTCATTACCACCCCTTTTCTTAAGAATTTTTATTTGCCGCTAGCATATTCTGAGCTTGTTTGCTCCCAGTGACTGGCACCAGGCTAATGGTGTACATGAAAATTACTTTCTAAACACTTTCATAGCTTGGAAAATGGTTCCAAATTGTGGCTGATAAAAATCAATCTTGTTGCAGATCAGTAGAATAGTTTGAGCTACTGACCTGTATCAAAACTACTTGACACATCAACCAGACATTTCCTCTTTCCAAATCTCATGCTTTAGGTCTTGCACCAAAAAAACCCTTCAAATTGACACCACCGTTATTTTCCAAGGCAGTTTAGACATACCTATGGATTATAGGAGCATTCTGAAACCTAAACTATTACTCTGAAGCACAAGGTATGACTTTAAATCTGAGTTAGCTATATCTGAAGATGTCCAATATCTGTTTGGGGTAACTATATGCAGGACATCAGCAATGTTTGTAGTGTTTTAGGAGTTCACAGAATTCCAGAATGGTTGAGGTTGGAAGGGACCTCTGGAGGTCATCTGGTCCAAACCCCCTGCTCAAGCAGGGACACCTAGAGCCAGTTGCCCAGGACCATGTCCAGACAGCCATTTAGTATCTCCACAGATGGAGACTCCACAGCCTCCCTGGGCAACCTGTGCCAATGCTTGGTGACCCTCACAGTTAAAAAATGTTTCCTGATGTTCAGATGGAACTTCCTATGTTTCGGTTTACACCCATTGCCTCTGGTCCTGTCACTGGGCACCACTGAAAAAAACCTGGCTCCATCCTCTTTACCCCTTCCTTCAGGTATTTATATACATTGATGAGATTCCCCCCTGAGCCTTCTCTTCTCCAGGTTGAAGAGTCCCAAATCTCTCAGCCTTTCCTCATAGGAGGTACACTCCAGTGCCTTGATCACCTTTGTGGCTATTCGCTGGACTCTCTCCAGTGTGTCCATGTCTCTTGTATTGAGGAGCCCAGAACCGGACCTGGCACTCTATGGATAAGCTCACCAGTGCTGAGTAGAGGGGAAGGATCACCTCCCTTGCCCTGCTGTGGCAACACTCCTCCTCATACAGCCCAGATACCATTAGCCTTCTTTTCCACAAGGGCACACTGCTGGCTCATGTTCAACTTGGTGTCTACCAGGTCCTTTTCTGCCAAGCTACTTTCCAGCTGGTCAGCCCCCAGCATGTATTGGTGCATGGTGTTGTTCCTCCCCAGCTCAGGACTTTGCATGTTTCCTTGTTGAACTGCATGAGGTTCCTGTGAGCCCATTTCTCCAGCCTGTTGAGGTCCCTCTGAATGGCAGCACAACCCTCTGGTGTATCAGCCACTCCTCCCAGTTTTGTGTCCTCAGCAAACTTGCTGAAGGTACACTCTGCCCTATCCTCCAGACCATTAATGAAGACATTGAAGAGAACTGGACCCAGTGTTGACCCCTGGGGTACACTGCTAACTACTGGCCTCCAGCTAGACTCCATGCCACTGATCATCACCCTCTGAGCCCGGCCATTCCGTCAGTTTTCAATCCACCTCACTGTCTGCTTGTCCAGCTCATACTCCATTAGCTTCTCTATGAGAATCTTATGGGACAATGTCAAAAGCCTTGCTGAAGTCTAGGTAGACAATATGCTCCCAAGGATTGATGTGAGGCTGACTGGCCTGTAGTTCCCTGACATTTGCTTTCCTCTAGTCTTCAGGCACTTCTCCCAGTCACCATGATTGTTCAAAGATTATTGACCCACTACAGTATCACCCATATTGGTGTGCTCAGTAATTGTTACCCATAAGCTCTCATCCATACCTAGGAAGAGCTCCATATACGCCAACTGTTCTCACTCATAAAGGGCAACTCCTCCTCCTCATCTTCCTAGCCTCCTTCCTAAAGGGCCTGTATCCCTCCATTGCAGTACTGCAGTTATGTGATCCATCCCACCTCATCTGTTAGCCCAACAGAATCCTAGCCCTGCAACTGCACACAGATATCTAAGTCACCATGTTTATTCTCCATGCATTAGTGTACGGGCACTTCAGAGAGGCATCCCAGCATGCTGATTTCCCAAAAAGGATTTGGGAGATTTCTCCATAATGGTGCCTTGTAGGCACGTCCTTGCTTGCATGCAGATGCTGGAGGTGACCCTGTTAAGCCTTGTTTTGTTGATTTTGTGATCCATTTTGGTTGCATCACTCCAGACCTTTTGTTCATCAACCCTCCCTGTCCATCACTCCCTCACAGGGGTGCTGTTAACTCTCTCCTCTGTCATTCCTAGTTTAAAGTACCTCTTTACCAGGTCAGCCATTCTACTGGCAAAGATACCTTTGCCCCACTTAATGAGAAGAATCCCATCACTCTCAAGCAAATGTTGATCCTCAAACAGGGTCCCATAGTTGTAGAAACTAAAATCCTATTGCTAAGACCAGCTCCACAACCAGTTGTGGACGTGCATTATCAGCCTCCTCCTCACAGCCTCACTGGCAGTAGGAAGGTGAACACCACCTGGGCCCCCATGCCCCTGACTATTGCCCCCAGAACTCTGAAGTCACTTTTGATATTCTCCAGGCAGTATCATTGGTGCCCACGTCAAAGAACAGCAGGGCTAATAGTCAGAGGGTCAGACAAGCTTTGGCACTTTCTCCACAACAACCTGGATCCAGGTCCCCAGCAAGCAGGAAACCTCTCTAGATGATAGGTTAGGTCCACAGATGGGTGCCTCTGTTCTCCGCAGCAAGGAGCCATGCATTACTATTTCTTGCCACTTCTTCCTGGTGGTCTTGTGTGGTTTAGGGTCAGTTGACCCAGATGCTTTGCTTGAAAGCACATCTGGCTCCTCTTCAGCTTTGAGGGTGGTGAGTCTCTTTCATAGTTGTAAGCCTTTAAGTGGAGCAGGAGCCTTCCTCTTGGCGCCAGAAGTCACCAACTTGGGATGGATGCTGCCTGCACCTCCACTGCAGCTTGGGGTCCAGGGCTATTCAAACTGTAGTGTCTCCAAGAAGACCCCATCTCTCTCCCTTTCATCTTCTCTGATCTTCTGCAGCCCAATGATTTTCTCCTGTAACTCTTCTACTTGGTGACACAGCCCTTCAGAGACAGCACACTTCCTGCAGGACAGAGGTCTATCTCTCCTGGTATCAGGGAGAGGCTCCAGGCACTCTGTGCATGCTGGAACTTGGAGGGCTGCATCCACCATCCAAAGCACCATGTGGGTTGAAGCCTCTACCCTTGCAGGGTCAGCTGCTCCAAAACCTGCTGGGAAACTGCTCTGTGGTGTGTCACTACCGTACCTGAGACTGTTTATGCTGGTTTGAACACAGGGGTGGGTGGGGGTGTGTGTCTCTCTCTCTCTTCCATCTCCCCTTTCTTCTTTGCACCCTTCTACACAAGCTGCTGTGCTGTTGGCTGCCTCCAGGCACTATGCTCTGGGCCTGGCTCTTATATAGGCCTCTCCTGAGTACCAGCTGAAAGGGTTCTTGACCCTCTGTAATTAGAAGGCAGCTGCAACAAAGGCTCCAGGCACCTTGGGTCAAGGGCATCTGATTGTGCTCATTAGGAGTTGCTAGAGCTTCCTTGGGCCCACACCCTGACAGCAGCAGGCACCCTCAAGTTTCTCAGAGGGTTCCCAGGAGTTCCCTGATGATCCTGGACCTTGTCCCCAGAGGATCCCAAAGCAAAGCCCAGAGACTGCTGCACAGACTGCTATGTCTGCATGGGACATAGGAATAGCGAAGTCTTGAAGGAAAGAATAAACAGGGAGGCAGAGGGCAGAAAAGATAAATCACAATGTAGTTTTATCAAAGGAAGATTATGCCAGAGATGGTAAGATAATTGATTTCTTAGAACTACTAGAGTGGATTTTAATGCTTAGCTGAAATCTAAGTTGGTTGGTACAGTGCCCTGCAGGACCTGGGTGGAACAGAGATGGTAGGATGGGTGCAGGGAGTTCTAAGGCAGTTCAGGAGCACAGCCAGAGGGAAGACTGCAGCAAATAGTATTAGAAGGATACTTCTCAGGATAGAGAAGTTGACAGTGGCTTTTTTTTTTAAAGGAATACCCCTGGGACCAATTGTTTTCAGTGTATTAATTCATTACTTTGGGGAGAACAACGTATAAATTTGTGAAAGTTGTAGATGACACAGGGAATAAAGAAATTCCAATAACAAGAAGAAACAAATCATCATAAAGGATGGTCTGTATGATCTTGTTAACAGGAATCAGAAAATGAAGTGTATAACTTCACATGTGGTAGGCTTTACGTGTGGTAAGCTTCCTAGAATTTCCAGGATTTTAATTTAACAGATCCCAGCTGTTGCAGGATCCTAAGACATTGGTGATGCTTTCAAATTCTCTCCCTTTTAAACTCTCTTCCTTTGGAAAATTATGTCTGCAGCCTTTAAAAATATTAAATTAATATTAATTAAAAATATTAAAATATTAATATTACAGATTTAAGGTTTGGTTCTGGAAAGTGTTTTGCAGCCTACAGCATATGAAGAGACTTCCCATGTGTGGATTTTTTGAATCTATGTATCAACTGTTTGGTTGTCCCAGGCAGTCCCTTTCAGTGATAAGTTCTTGTGGATTTTAGACACACTCCATTCTTAAGAATCTCCTTTCCCTGTTCTTTCCTAGATTTAATCAAACAGAATTGTATCCGTGAGCTCCTTCTGCAAGTGAAGATTTTCAATTTGTTTAATCAGTGTTCCATCACTTTGTGGAGAACTTATTTAATAAAAATATATTTTTTTCTTTTTGTTAGAAAATACAGAATTAATCAAACTCTGATGATTATTGAAAATGTTATGATAATAATCATACTGTTATGATATTGAAGATACACTTGAAGATGTTATAAGTTCATTATGAACAATTTTTGCCAAATACCTCTTTTTTAGTCCAGATCAGACAATCTACTTGGACATTGTATTAGTACTCCCTGGCTGAATGAATGCATGAGTGCTTCTAGCATACACATTTCTAAACTTTGAATGCAGTCAATACAATTAAAGAGAACGTGAGACAAGCCTTTCTGTAAATGTCACAAGCTCAATTGCATACATGTCAAACAGGAGTTAAATTCACTAAAAATGTTATTGCAGTGGCTGTCTCAGCTCCATCTCCAGAGGTCTTTGCAATTGCTTTGACACTAGAGGAAGCTTTAAGGAGCCTCAGAAAGCTAGGTCTGTAAAAGTATTTAGGCTCCTTGTCCCTAGCTCCAAGACCTGTGGAGTTTAGTTGTTCTTCCTCCTTACACAGTTGACGGAGTAGTGGATAAATCATTTTTGGATGCATCCTCAAAATCAGAGTCAAAGATGACAGCACACAGACCAAGGAATTAGCAAAGGTAGCCAAGAGTCAGCACTAAGATTTCCGTGTATTATAAATCCTGCCACTTTCCAGGGAGTTAAAGCCTTCCTTTGGGGCTACAGAAATGTGCTTCTGTACATGCAGGATTCACATCCCTGAATCATTTTCTGGACCCCTGAGTGCTACCGTCTGTACTTCAAAGGCTGAATGGAGGTCAGTCCTTTCTCTCAGAAAGCTACTTCTGCAGATGATGATATTTCTGCCTTAGCTTCCCTTTCAAGAACACACCAAGGAAGTGGAAATTCTCTTTTCTGTTCCCTTCTCTTTGAATCCTCTGAAAGGAATTCCAGCTCACATCAGCCCACTGCCAGGACGGAGCCCTAATCAGCAGAGTGACAGACATCTACATCCTTTTTTGGCAATAACTCCAAGTACTTTCGCTAGTGTAATAAATGGGAGCACAGCCCATTCCATAAGGGTACGGTGTAGGTAGAAAACAAGGAATGTGTCCAGATACTCTTAAACAGATGCATAACAAGAAATGCTTATATTTGCTCTGCACTGCTCTGAGGGAGGAAGGTGGGTGGTGAATTCCTGTACTTCATTCTGCAAATTACACATGTACTAAGGGGAGGAGGATTACAGAACAGAATTAGATAGTGTTGTAGAGAATATTTCACTTATAAAACTTTTTTTAAGGTTCAGCCTGACGTTGAGCTGGCAATTGTTTGGATGATGAGAAATGAGCAGATGTTGGTCTTTCTTCTGCAGAGACCATTCTAGTAATTCCGTACATATGCACAGTCAGTAATGTGGCATGAGCAGGAGTGTCTTTACTGTGCCTTTTTTTGCAGCATAGAGACATAGTGGAGATTTGTTCTGACACATTTTGCATCCCCAATCTAAATAGGGATTGCTAAGAGAAACTAAAACTGCACCATGAGGGACAAAACGATACAAGGCATTAGCAGGTCCTAATGGGCAGGACAAAGCTTCCTTAATAATACTCTGTGATCAAGTGCAACTTGCCAGACAGAACAAACAGGTATCAAGGACTGGGGAAAGCTGTTAAGCCATTTCATTTGCATACCCTAGGATGCAGTTGCCTTTCCTAATAAGTCAATAAACAAGAGTATTTAGAAAAATACATTACTCAAAGTGTCTGTGTGGGAAGCAGGAGGCTATGGCTTTGCAGTTATCAGGAGTGGTACTTTGCATGGTGATTGCTGAAACCACGGCTTCCTACAGAAGCAAGGATCCATCCGTAAAACAAACCTCCTATTCAATATAGAACCATATTCTCCCACAGTTCCTCTTGCCTTCAAGCACAAGACACAAAAAACTGCTTGTTTGCAGTCACTAAGAAGAAAGCAGGAACGTTTTCCCCAGACCTTACTTGGCCCACTTCCCCCCCTTGTTTTGTGCTGAACTGCTCTGAATCTTGTCGTGCCTCCAGTTTGAAAACTTCCCTTCTGTGATCCTTCTGCCTGTTGAGGTCGCATGTAGTAGAGGTATGGTCTACTGTATCCTTCATCTATCTAAATTGATTCTGTGTATGAGATACTAATTTTAAACAGAATGGGATTGCAGAATCCAGCTGCAGCAACTTTATCAATGAAAAGTGTATCCTTTCATTTCCTCCAAGTAATTTTCATTGTTGCCCAGCTTCATCAAGATGTCCACATGTCTTTTCAAGATGTCCTCTCTCTCTAAGACTGTAAAACAACAATTTATATCAGCATTAAAATCACTAGTTGGAAGAGAGGAAAATCTGTTTAAAAATGCTTAGAACAAATTATATAAATCTGCATTTTTACTATAGGGTTTTGTATCCAGTTCTGACAATCACAGTAAGAATTCATAAGAGTTCAGAAACCCCTAGGCTAGCACTGATCCAAATTGCCATGCTCATGCAGTGTGTTGCTTGTGAAGTTCCCAGCTCTGATATATTTCTTTGGCTGTACTGAAAAATTATACTCCTCGCAGTACCAGAGATTGTAGGGCTGTCTGCATCACATTGAAATGGTATGCCCTGGAGAAGGAGAGGAGGGAAATATATGAATTATCTTTTGATTATGATATGCTGCTGTGTAGCCTTCAGCTCTTATTTTGCTTTCCAGTCATTTTCCTCACTTTAGCTTTATTTGTTTAATTTCAGCCTGTATGATGTTCTGATGTACTAGCAAACTAATTTGCCTACAGCCTAGTAAAAATCTCATTTTTTGCCTCTGTCAGGTCTAATGATTGCAAAAGTATTTAGTCTTGCACTGGTGGAACAGACAAGTGCTCCGTGTTACCCTTGTCAGTCTTCTGCAATTGGTCCCGAGGTCTGCCCTCAGACCAGCTTCGCTTTGCTTGTCCAGATTGCTGAAATGAAAAACCATGGTATTTGCTATGAAGGTTTCTGTGATGGATTCTGTCACCCGTGGTTTCATGGATGCTTTTGTTTATATGAATATTAGACGCTTTAGGACAAATGCTTGTCAAAGGCAAAAAGCAAGAACTTGTCAACACGCTTTTAGTTGTTTTTAGCTGTTCTCTTCTCTTGGAATTACTTATCCTTTGTGCAGCTCTACAAATACAAAACTAAAGAAATCCCCCCACCTAGACTGCCTTGTTTAGCTTAAACTTTGTGTCCTTAAAATTCTTTGCATAACTTGTTTGTTTCGTTTTTTCCATATAAAATATTTGCCATAAATTTCTTAAATTTACCTCTGATCGAGCCTTTCTTTCTCAGGCAGGATTCCTGTTTATTCTTGAACAATACCCTCAGGCAAATTTTTAACTACAAAACTAGGTAAAGATTGATTCTGAATAGGCTTGGTAAAACAGACTTTTTTCCGTCATTCTTATAAAAGGACTAGATTCCGATTTGGTCCTCTTAAATGTTCACTGTACTAAAGGTGTGTGACCCATGTAAAGCCTCAGATTTACTGATGAGCTGAGACTATGCTAGCATAACTGACTACTCAAGGCCAGAATGCACCCTTTGCTCACAGGAATTGCTCTGTGTTTGGGATTAATTGTGTGTGATGTTAGCCACCTAAACAGCAGTGTCTCGCCTAAGCTAATCATTTAAGTTACCTTTATAGCCCATGGGCACCTCTCACACCAAGTTGAGGTGTCTCAATAGAAAAAAATCGATGATACTGCCCAGATTCCTACTGCTTTCCCTTGGCTAACTTAAACGAGGAACCACAGGGGAGGGAGATTATGACCCACAGTTGAATGAGATAATGGTAGGCAGGGGTCAAAAGTACAGGGTGCAGGGTGATGGGAACAAGAGAGACTTCAGGAACAATAAAGCAGGGTGAAGGGACACCATACACAAATGCATACAGCCTGGGAAACAAGCAGGAGGAACTTGAGCAGCATGTGCAGTCACCAAACTCCATCACTGGAATAGCTGAGAGACAGTGGGAGAATTTACATGGCTGCTCTGCTGCAATGGATGGATGCAAGCTCAACAGGAAACACAGGCAAAGAATGAGGAGGATTGGGCTGCCCTATATTGTGATGGAGCAGCTTGGACACATAGATCTCTTCTACGGGAGAGATGACAGTATGGCTGAGAGTTTGGCAGAATCAGAGGAGAGGCCAGTAAGGGTGACGCTATGGTGTGAGTTTGTTACCACCCAGTCAGGATAAGGAATTGGACAAAGTCATCTCTAAGCAACTCGAGGAAAATATTTTCCACAAATACAGTGTTGTTCCTTGCAGGAAAGGCAATATTTAATTCTTCTGATTTCATTCCAACGAAGGAGGAGTCCAGGGAGAAACCACCGTAAAGCTGATAGTGAAGTAGTCTGGCTCCAAGCACTCAGAACCTGTAGGATCCGTGCTATAACATGCTTAGGAGTAAGGGGGAAAGCTAAACACCCCATTCGCCTTCAGGAACGGGCAGATAACACCAATTCCATAACTTCTGAACACAACAGGACACGAGTATCAACATTTAATCTGTCTTTTCCAAATGCTAGCCTCTTAGCCCTTCCTCTAACCTCCCTTGTCTATAGTCCCTTACTGAAAAATACAGTAGAGTATTGCTATGTTGTGACAGCTATTCTCATTGATTGGAGTTTAGTGACAGTAATCAAAGTCAATAAACCAGGCAGTTCTGGCTGAAATATGGAACGCACTGGGATTTGAATACTGGCTTAACATATTTGCATAAGAAGAAAAGGGTTAAATGCAATTAAATGGATTAATTTTCATTTCTGTTGTGGAAATATCACTTCTGCTGAATGAATGTTTAGCAGTGTGTGGTAATTCATAATGAAGTGATTTACATTTACTAGAAATCCAAGTAACCTTAAACAAGGCTCCCAGATCCTCTGATACTATGGTAGAAATTCTATGTCAATTTAAAATAAAACTGTGGACTAGTACTGAATGCACATACTTTTTCAATTATCAGTATGAAAGACCTCTTTCCTGTAAAATTTAATGTAAGAATGAAAGACAAGAAAGGAAAAATAATGCAAGTATTTTCAGATGTACGCAGTATGGATGTTTGCATTTCAGTCAGGAATGCAAGGAAGGAAAACATTCTTAGCTGTAGTTAGGCCTATCTGCAAACTTTTATCTGTGAAAAAAAAGAAAGCTAAATACAATTACTTGATAACCAAATGCTAAACTCTATGGGACCTGAGATTTCAAGTGTGATCCTGAGAATATATCTGCAATAAAAAGTAAAAGTTCTCACCTGTCTCCAAGACAGAAAGGGCTTTCAAAAAGGATTTTGTTTATTAAGGCTGAGATTCCGTCAACCTCCATTACATGGTTTTGATGCAGTACTTTCTGACTAAAGCATTATGCCCTCTATTTTGCGGGAGTTCAGACTGAATGATTGATACATTTCCTTCCGGCGTTAAAAACTTGGTATTTTTCTTTAAAAAGCCTGTTACATACCAGTCAATCTTAATACAGTGTTGTGTAGTAGAACGTAAAAATCTTTCCCTGAGCTTTTATTGCTGAGCATGACATCATATGGTATGGAATATCCCTCTGGTCAGTTTGGGTCAACTGTTCCAGCTGTGTCCCCTCCCAGCACCTTACCTATCCCCAGCCTACTGACTTTTGGGGGCAGGTGGGAGAGAGAAAGCCTTGACAGCGTGTAAGCACTGTTTAGCAATAGCCAAAACACTGGTGGTTTATCATGGCTGTTTTAGCCACAAATGCACAGCACAGTACTACACAGGCCGCTGTGAAGAAAGTTGGCTTCATAACTTCATTCCAGCCAGACCCAGTACATCACGTTACTGCTTTGTGCTCAGGTTCCTGCCAGTGAAATGGAAGTCATGAGTGTTTTTCATCCATAGATCTTAAATAGTTAAAAAGAACTTGATATTTTTGTTATCTACAGGTATTTATTCTCATTTTGTCAACATAGACGCTGAAGTGCAAATAAATGAAGAGTATCTTTTGGAGTGGGGGTTAGAGTGGATGCCAGTAAGAAGTTCAAAATATGAAAGCTTGATTATATCTTTAGCATGAAATCATTGTCCCATAGTCAAAACCCAGATATTTTCTTGGTTTGCTAAAGAAAAATGCTACAGAACCTAATTGTTATATGTATAATCCTGTTGTTTCCCATGGATTCATGCTCAAGAACACCAGAAGGCTGGGAAATTTACTATATTCTTTGTCACTGTCCTAATGGCTAGCGATACACATTAAAAAATGTGTCTTATTTCATCTTTAACTTCCAGTCACTATATTTTATGTATTTTTGTCTGCTAGATTAAAGAGATTGGAGTTAGAAAATCTCCTTAAGTAGGTAATTTATCATGTACAGACTGTATCATCATGATTCAGTTCTGTCTTAATCCATTTTAGAGCTCATTTACTCTCTTACTGTACAGTCTATTTCCAAATTGCAAATCAATCTTGAGGTTTTCCCTAAATTTTGAGTTTTTTCTTGGCATTGCTTTTAGTGGAAAAACTGGATAGAATTGGCTATCTCTAGTCTTGGGAGAGGAGTGTATAAGGACTCTAGGTCCATTAAGCATATGTCTTTTTTATAAGCATATGTCTTGAAGTGTATGTCTTTTTGCAGGTGGGCACAGATTGCCTTCAGTCCCTGCTGCAATCCGGATAGATGCTGGCAAACTCTGAGCTGTGCCCAGCTAGCTGCGAGCAGGGCTAAGGATCCCATAGAGCAGTGGTCTCCAAATGGGGGTATCTGCACCCTAGGGGGTGAGCAAGACGATCTGTTGCGGTGCAGGAAGAAAATAGTTGAACTTCCATTTATATTTATTTTTATCTAAAAAAAAAAAGGAAGAAATTAAGCTTTACTAATATTTAATATACAGATTGACACTGGTGCATTTAGTCGGTCCATATGTCAGATGGTCATGTAGGGTTCATGAGGTGCCTGAGGGAAGCGAGTACTCCACAATGCGGAGGGGTTGACAGTGGCATCCTCACTCGTTCGTTCACTTTCAGCGTATTGCCATGTGTTACAGTTTACATGTGCCCAGTTAAGTGGATTTATGGATTATATTACCTAGTTTTTACTAAACTACAAAATGGACAAGTGGCTTAAAAAGATTCCTGCAAAGAAACCGCAGATTGAAGATAATACTGATAATGCTAGCACAAACGAACAAGAAGAAAATGGCAGAGCTGACACTTCTCCTACTGCTAGTATGAGCTCTTCATCAGACACATTACGGGTATAAACAATGACAAGCTGACCAGACCTCACCAGAAGTCAGCCAAAAAAAAAAAAGCAAAATTATCAAGACGACTATTTGAAATATGGATTTATACCTACTGTTGCTAACGATGAACCTCGCTCTAAGTGTATACTGTGCCTTGAGACATTAGTTATTGATAGTGTATGAAGCCATCATGATTAGAAAGACATCTAAAAATTAAACATCCAGAACACGAAGACAAACCTCTACAATTTTTTCAGCGATGTTTAAAGTCATGTGATACTCAGTCCAGTACTTTACATAACTAAACGTAATGATAAATGTTTAAAAGCATCTTCTGAGGTTTCTTACTTAATAGCAAAAGACAAAAAGCTACATACCATTGGGGAAACACCTGTTCTTCCTGCTGCGGTAAAAATAACACACGGAAAACAATATGGCGACAAACTGTAGTCCATTCCTTTGTCAGCAAATACTGTAGGAAGATGCACAGGAGAGTTGAAGAGTTGCTGAAGAGATGAAGAAACAGATATTAGAACAAATCACGCAGTGTGGGAGGTTTGATGGAGCTCGGTGAAAGTACAGATGTTTCTAACATGTCTCAGCTTATGGTATTTGCTGGATTCTGCCTCAATAATGAAACAGATAAAGAAGTATTTTTTTTGTGAGCCACTAAAGGAAAAATGTACTGCAGAAGATACATTCTTGACAGTAAAAGACTTCTTTAATAAGAGAAATGTTTTATGGAAAAACTGTGTAAGTGTAACCACTAATGGAGCAGCTGGGAAAAAAAATGTATTCCAGAGTAAGGTTACAGAGCTAGCATCCCACATGAAATTCCTTCGCTGTGTCAGTCATAGGCAAGCTCTTGCAGCAAAGAAGCTGGAGCCAAAAGTGCATGAAGTGCTGCAGGGTGCCATCCATGTGGTTAATTTTATTTTAAAAAAAGGACCTTGAAACAGTTGAATATTTACAATACTTGGTAATGAGATGGGGAGTGACCACAAAAATCTTTTGTACTCCACAGAGGTTCACTAGTTTTCTTATGGTGAAGTGCTTAAAAAAATTGTCGAACTTGAAGATGTTACACATTTTTCTTTTACAAAAAGACAAGTGTTCCAAACTTGCTGAAAGTATTGAAATAAACAGGACTTAGAACCAGACTCTCAAATTGCCGTATCACTGTTAAACCACGAATTTTTAAAATATTATTTAATCTTTATCTCATCCTTTTTAATTTCTATTTTTTATTTATTTTTTATAATAAGCAAAATATATTAGTACAGTAGCAAGAACATGTATGTGATTTATAAATAAATAAATATACATGCATTTGGGATGCTTGCTCAACATTTTTTACTGATAGGGGTGCATGATCAAAAAAGTTTGGAGACCACTGCCATAGAGTCAGAGCGTGTTTGCTTAGTTCCCTGCTGCATCTCATTGTGGTTACATAGGTTGAAGTTCCTGCTGGTTGCCTAAAAGAATGGGCAGAGCACATTCATATCTGTCTGAAAAATACCTTGGGAATGCCCACAGTAGACCAGAAACTCTAGCACAATGCTTTTTGTCTGTCTTCTATAATGAGGTTGTTGCCAAGAAAATCCATTAACCCTTTTTGTCAGAGCCCTAACATGAGAAACTATGTTTATGCGCCATGAATTTTATAGAGGTTCACAGTAAGGGCTCCACCCTTTACGTGATCCAAGTACCCCCTGAATCCAGCATAGCTTCTTCGGGGGAAGTTGCTCTGCTTCTGGGTATCATTGTTTTCACTAGGATAAATAGCCTTAGTAGAAAGCCCCATTCAATTTCTGTAGGTTCTTTTCACACCATGCCACTCTATGAAGACCCTTGCATGCCACTTCCCCTTGTAAAGCTGAAAATTAATCTGTTAAGCTCTATTACATAGCAGTTTGGAGAAATGATTGGAAACTAAGAGATGCACTGCATTATAAGATATTCTCACTTTCTTCATTTCTCTTCTCCTTTAGAACCATACTTGGAAGGATCACGTCGTCTGGTGACCTAGGGAGTCAGGGCGGGGAGAGAGGGGGGGAGGAAGAGGGAGGATTCCCCTCCTCCTTTCTCTATTATACTTTTTTAGACCCAAATGTCAGTAGTAACTCCTGTGTTCCCCTTATTTTGGTGTGCTCTTATAATGTGGAGGAGAATCTGGTTCCATGTCAATGGCTTGACATTTATTCACACAAATTAGTGATGAATGGTCAGTAGAAATGGTGAAATGTCTCCTGTAGAGATATTATGGTGGTTTCTTAAAAGCTCTCATACCACCTACACTTCTGGCATTTTGGAGCGCCCCTAGTTTTATGGAAACAAGCTTCTCCAGATATTATCCACCAAAATCTCTGAGCATTAAAATTAATCAATAGGTGAAATTTTAAAGAAATATTCAGATTGCAGGATCAACAGTTCTAAAGTTAAATACGCCTGCACAGGTTGAAGAGAAATGCTCTGTAGAAAGAAGAACCTCATCTAAACAAAATGAATGCCTTTCTCCTGACGCCCAGTCCAGTCCAGCTTCTTCTTGCCAGAACAGAGTTTGCTTGTATAGGCTACAGGGATTATTCCCTGTGATTCTAGGCCTCTTTCTTGTTTAAAGGAGGGAGATTACTGTCACAGGATATTAATGTTATATCTTTTTTAAAAAAATGCTAAATGGTACTATCTTTCAGACCAATTAAAAACACATAACAAATGGCATGGAATGTACTTAAAACTCAGAAATAGATAGAAGTATTTTTAAGGGGATTGTCCAGTTCTGGTGAAGTCTAATGCATGAGCCTTAATGATGCCATGTGTATTCTCTCCTCCCTGAGCGCGCTAAAATAAAGCATTACATATGCTTATGAAGGTACAGAACATTTTTTCATGCCAGATTGTTGTTAGTTCTTGTGGGGATACAGAAGGGTAAAGTCTGATTTCAGGTGTTCTGTGAATTCCAGGCACAATCCGTAATGTTAAAATGAAAAGGGCAGCGACAATAAAAAGTATTAGCACATATGGTCAAGGAGGTGATCGCCAGTCCGTAACAAACAGACATAATTTTCACCACCTGAAGTTGCCAACAAGTTGCCCAAAGACACAGAATGAAACCGCTTGCTTAATTTGCAGCGTAAAACACTTCAAGTAATTCTCAGGTAACCTAGAAGATTTTGTCTTCTGGTTTCCATACTGAATTAGGGACTTCATCTCAGACAGTACTGATAAACTGCTTATATTTTTGTATCATTTTCCAGACATGGATAAAATTTGCTTTACTTTCTTAAACCCAATAGCTTGTGTTAATGTGAGCCTGAAGAATTCCTCTGTAGGAAAGAGAATGTGAAGCCAATGAAATGAAAAGATGCCACCATGGTTTTTTTAACTAACTTGCTGTAAGAAAAAGTGCAACCACAGTAAGGCTGCTTAAGACAATATGCCAAGATGCAGCATAATGCCTATTCAGAATCCCATTCAGAATACCATAAAATAACATGCAGAATTTATTTATAAAGGACTTGATATAAGATATACCAAGAATTTTTGTGATTTAAAAAACCTCAGGAAAAGATATTGGAAGCAAGAAATTTCAGAACATAGAAGTCTGCAAAAGGAGAAGAGAAAGAGCAAGAGCAATTATCGAAGGCATTAAAGGGTTCAAAAAGATATGTACAAGAGCCAGGGGAAAATGTTTTTTCTAGAAGGACTTTTCACAGGTAACTGGAGTACAGCTTCAGCTGACAATTGAAATCTCAGTGGAGGAAGTATGTGAATCAAACTGAAAAGCTCAAGTACAGTAAATTATCACCACCATATGGTATCCTTCGGAGGATTCTGAAGTAAATAAAGTGTGAAATAACAGTCATGTACCATTGCGGGAAATGTTGCTGCAAGGTTTTCTTCAATATTCAAAAAAACGTTAATATAGCTTCTGTATTTTCTTGAAACTTGATGGACAAAGGGATAATCCCCAAACTCTGAAATAATGTTTAATCATCTAGTAGTCCTAGAAAATATGGTGAAAATGCTCTAATAGAGCCACTACTTTATCTTGCTTTACCTTACTTTAACTTAGATTAAAAAGTGAATGTAATCTAAAGTTAGCATAGCATATATTAACTGGATTAATTTAACTAGCATGGGTTAACTGAGCTATTAACTAGCTTGCCTATCTAAATTCCTGCTTTCCAAAAAGAATGTGATTATGGCTTCTGCACACTTTTTAGTTGCTTGGGTTTTTTTAATAGAAGTGGTTACTCTCCAAAGCCTTCAGCAGAGGACAGTCATGTCTCTCATGATGAATTTGGGAGAATCAGCAATGTGATAGATGACAGCGCCATTATTAGTTCCTAGGGGGAAGGAGAGAGGGAGAGAAAGAAAGATTAGAAGCAAAAATAGTAGTTTAGTCTGTAACTTGCTTCTCCCCAGGTGACAGCAACCACTGTAGCTCACCTTATGCCAGAAAGTGCCATCTAAACATCAACTATTTTTTCTGTTGCAGACTTTTAGCAACTTTCTCTCTCACTCCTTTAAGCAGCCTTGAACTTCAACTTGCCACTACATATAAGGGGCAGGGGGACAACTTCTTGGGCTTCCCTGAAGAGCGCAATTTGATTTTGTATCAAGTGCACAGCACCTTTTCAAAATACATTTAAGTAGTTAAGAGTTGATATTGTATGCCTGGTTGTGTTTTATTAGTCTTGAGTTTGCTAGCTTTATTTTTCATTTTATCCTTTTTCCTGAGGCAATGGGTGGCATTATCATGCTAACTAAATGTTAGATATCATTAATTTTGCACACATGATCCAATTCCACTTTGTGTGCCTTTCTGACATTTTCCAAGATTGCTTCTCCTCTTTTCGGTTTGGAAACAGACAGTGACATCAAGACATTTCTTCAGGAAGCATTCACAAATAGGTAGACTCAAGTGCAGTTTCCTACAATGATTAATAGTTGGCAGAATAATAACAGGGCAGAATCTGACCATTGCTGTCCTTATCTAGTAGCAACAGCAGTCAAAGGTGGGTGCATGAGCCACCATACAACTCCTACATGGCTGCTGCTTCCTTCTACGGGGATAGCTTTCACAGAAATTAGTGCTTTAGTGTTCTTAAGGTTAATGTCTCTTCCTCAAAGAGGTTATTAACAACTTTTTATTGAACAAGTCAACAAACTCTTGATTTTAATTGGCAGGTGAGATGGAGAAAAAATTGTGTTGAAGGTACAGCCCTAATTTATTTAAAACCTTAATTGATATTATTGGGTGCACTGATGGTCCAAAAAAGAAAAGAGAAGGACATGGATTGTACTGGTTACTTTTACTTTAGCCAGATCATCGTAGTATCTGGATTTTCAGCTCTTGCTTAGGGCAAATCTTCTGTTGCAGTATGCTTTAAGCCTGTATGAAGGGCATAGACCCTAAAACTTTTGTTTTCTGGACTTTTTTTTTTCCTGGCCTGCTTGCTCTGGCATAGAAAATCTTACATATCAATATACTGCTTTAAGAAACAGAAGAGTTTGCAGTTGTTGAAAGTGGTCGAACATCTGTTGTCCTATTCTGTTTCTTTATTAAAAATAATTGTTGATTGTGTATTATCTTCCTGCATATTCTTGTGCTGTCCTGAACAAGAGTTTTATCTTTAGCCAGTAGAATCTGTTTAGTAACTATCAGAATACTAAGGGTGACCTGGTAAGCAGCTCCAATTTCTTAACAAGTCCCTGTTTTTATCTAAGACCCATCTTCACGGAACTATAGTAGTCTCGAGTGGGGCAGCATACTCCATCATGTGTATGCTTGTTCGGTAGAGTCATCAAGCACTCATTCTTAAAGCAGCGTTCTGCCTCAATATTGTCTGCTCCGCAACTGATGAAAATACTTTTTAGGGGATTTCTTTTTCATACAATTAAAGGCTGGACCAACTGCATCATACAAAAGTTTTAATTGTAGCATTAAGTTCTCAATACAGGATGTCTTCAGTTCTTCATGGTTCCTTAACTCCTCAGTTCCTCCAGTACAGATGAGTGAGTGCAAACTCTTGATGCCAACAGTTACAGCCAGATTCACACTCCTGCTTTGGAAGGTCTGAGCTGCTGCTGATTTGCTGGGTCCCACAAACAGAGAGGATGCAAAAGAAAATTGTTTCACAAACTTTTGTGAAATTATTTTGGTTTTCTGCATTATACAAATGAATAAAGCAAAGGTGATATCTGTCGCAGAGAGCCGATGCTGAAGCGTTTTGACAGAATGATCAGATCAGCAGTGCTTGCATGTGCAGAAGGTGGACATTTGGGTTTGTAAATCAGTTGTTTCCTCAGATAATAATCCCAGTGATTATAGGAATGGTATTAGTGAGCATCTGAGTATATAAGACAAAAGAAAGTTAATCAGTATGTTATGCTTCTTACTTTAAAGCCTCCAAAAGGTTTTAAAATTATTTTTGAAAATTAAACATTAGTATGAAATTTCAATACATAGCATGGTAAGAAATGCATTACTACTTTAGTGTCATGTATCTTCGGTTCAGTTTCTTCTAACTTTAGTTTCCAAATGGGTTAAAGTTACAATCCTCAGTACAATGCACTACAAAATTCCAGTCTTAAGAAAACAGAAAAGGCACAATTTAATAGACAAGTGCAAGTGAAAAAAGTTCTTTGAATGTAAATGATACACAATAGACAAATAGAGGAAACTTCATCTTTTTAAATCTCCTGATTACTTGTCTCTGCTCAGTAATATCACTCCAGTTAGCATCTAATTTAGTTCTCTAATGTAGCAGAACCTGTTTGGGTCAGAAGAGATAGAAGGTAACCTGTATTTTTCCAACGGGAAGGAACATGGGGCTGAAGCATGGTTCATATGGTAAAATTTTCCCATCTATTTATATTAGTATTATCATTCATTGCAACATTATCATGTGATGATCTTATATCCCTGAAATGGTGTCTGTTTTCCCCTTCCACCTGGAAGAAAAAACATAGACTTACAAAGTTTAAACCACAGGGTTTTTTTTTCACAAAGTTCATCTAAACAAAACTGTTTGGAGCAGCGCATTGCCAAGTGGAAAGTAAGTTAATGAAATGCTTTATTAAACTCTTCTCAAATTTTAAGTAAAACTGTCCCTCAACTCCTAAAAAGCCTAAAGCCCAAATACCCCAGTGTATTGCAATGAGGACAACTATTCCCATAGTTCAGGCATAGAACAGAATTAAATCTTAGCTTGATATTGCTGACCTTTCAGCATTTAGGAAGTCTGAGAAATGTGGATTGCTATTTTGGAGGATTATTGAAATAGTAATAATTTCATATCGTCTGTATTCTCACAGGTATGCTTTCTATAATCTCCCCTTCATCAAAATGTCATCCAAGTTTTATATTAGGTAAAGGTTTCTTTCTTTTTAGTTTCCTACTGAGGCTTGTATTCATAGTTTTCAGTTGATAACAACACTTACTCCTGGATACAAAGATTTTCATAAATGTTGACATAGTCCCCTGAGTCTGATGCAATTAAACCATTAATAAATAAATACAGCTTCAGTACAGCAACTGAGCGCATGGTAAAACTTCAAACTTGGCCCAGGTTTTCTGAAAGAAAAAAATCCCAGGTAGATAAAGACTTCCAAGCTTTTCACAAAACCCATGGTTTGTACAAACCTCCTCTACCTGCCCAGAAGTAGAAGAAGAACCTGTGTGCTCTCCTTCGGCGGCTGGGTGGTCAGATTGAGAAAGGATGCAGGGAAGTAGCCCACTGCTCTGACCTTGTCCTGAGAACATTTTATGAAGGTAAGGGATCTTTGGAGTTTCTAAGTTTCAGTGGATGCTACCGGTACTGGAACACCATTTTGAGACAGGGTTAGATTTTGAGACCTGGTATTCAGCTACAGTTCAGCTGTCTGTAACTGTCTGTATCTGAGAGTCATCTAAGCTCCATTTATAGTTAATGGAGAAAAGAGAGAGGCACTTCCAGGGTGCAATTCATCTCACCTGTTTTAGACATCTATTTATGGATGAGATGACTCATTCCTTAGAAATGCCCATTTATCTTAACTTTGGCAATATCCGTGTAACACCTTTCCTAGTTAGTGTTGGAATAAAAAAATATTTCATCCATCATGGATGGAGAGACCGTAAATGTGTAAATGTTACTGTTGCTTTCATTCCGCTTAATCAAGAAGGATTTTACATAAAGATGCTTCCTTTTGTAATTATAAATCATAGCTCTTTTGGCACAGATAACATTTTCTTAAACAATATTTAATTATCGTTCATGTTGCTTTGTTCGAATTATCCCTCTCAATGAATTCTGCTCAGAATTGTTTTAGTAAATGGGCTCTTTCTGAGTAATAAACGTTTGAAATGTGTGTGTATGTAAGAATTACTAATGAGTACTATACATTGTCCACCTGTAATAATGTAATTAGATGTTGAGTCTCTAATTGTTGTGGTTTAACCTCAGTCAGCAACTGAGTACCACACAGCCATTCGCTCACT
>NW_008795401.1:186586-189528 GCF_000699145.1 Aptenodytes forsteri | reverse complement strand
GTAAGCACTGCTCAGCAACAACTAAAACATCGGTGTGTTATCAACATTGTTCTCATCCTAGATCCAAAACACAGCACTGTACCAGCTATTAAGAAGGAAATTAACTCTATTCCTGCCAAAACCAGGACACTAATTTTTGGTTCAGTAATCAAACAGTCTATTTGCTACATGAAAACTACTACAGAAGTGTTTTTGAGGGTGGTGTAATAGTGTGTGCTTCAAAAGAATATAATTATAGTTTTCTAAGTTGTGATTTATTCTTTTTTCTGTGATAGCATGAGACTTTCCATCATGTTCTGTTTTTATTTCCTAATCTATTATTTCCTAATCTAGACCAAATTGTCCAATGTAAAGGAGATTTACTATGTATTCTAAGTAGTTTTAAAAAGATTTTTTTATTTCTCTAAGTATTTTTTTGTCTAAACATTTCTCTAAAGCTTGTGAAATTTTATTTGTCAGAAGAAGATCCAGATATATTCTGTATTTTGCATTCTATGAATTACACTCCACACATAATAATATGGAGTGCCTTTGTTTGTCTGCCTCTACATTCCCTCCAAGATAAAGTGGATAAAAATATTTCAGCACTCTGAGTTACTTGAATGCTTGCACCAACTTTCAGTAGTCCTATTACATTCACTTGCTTTAATAAACAAGCATTTCTAATTTCTTGCTTAATTACTTGTGCTTCTGGCATTGGTTTACAAATTATTAAATAATCTATTCTCAGTATGGCCCCTATTGACTTTCATAATACCTGGCATGAAAATTACTGTTGTATAATATTACAGCCTCCAGACCCTTTGCTTTTGTTCTGCTAGCTCTAAGAGTCAAGTCTGATAAACTTGTAGAAGAGTGGTTGTCCTATTTATCTGGAAGCCACCAGAACCAATTGCCTTCAGTTTTGTAGACGGTATCTCACACTAAAGGAACCAGAAGTGTATTTTGTGTATATTTTCTTCTTCAGTTTTGTTCATCAGCGCCCCTGAAATCTTCATGTGAACTGCTGTCATTTCTTATAGCATATATCATTAACTTTCAATCCTTGCCTAATATCTTTGGGATCCTTTCTGGCTTTGCAAGTATTATGCATTTTTTCCTGTAAGGAATGTACCATGCCTTTTCCCTCCCTGCTGTGCTACTGAGTTGTGTGTTTACTTGTCTTAGCGTCCAGTCTTACTGAAGAGAGTTTGTTCGGACTGCTCAAAGTCCTGCTGTACCTATTTTGCAGGTCCTTAACATGCTTGTAGATTAAGTGGAATTTAATCTGTTCATACTTTGTCATAGTGCAGATCCCTGTTTCTTTTTCCTAGCTAAATTTTTATTTCACTGTAATATGCTGGCATCTTCGAATACCTGATAGCAAGTCATCCACCTCTTGATAATATGGATTGATTTTATCTTTTTGTTGCAGACAAATCACCTTCTAACTCGAACTGTTTGTAAGTCATCTTAAAAACCCCTAATAAACACTCCCCCTACCACAAGAACCCGAAATTCCTGTTAATGCTTTTTACAGACAACTATTAGATTTAACATCAGAATTCATTATTACGTTTAGCTTCTGTGACCAAAAAACATGAGAAGGAAATTTTTCTACTTTAGAAAATTTGGGGGGAAATTAGAGCATTTTATATGTGACTTTATAAAGTTTTATGTTTAAATAGGTATGATCTGTGTGGTAGTCATGCATATGTAGGTTTTATGTGAAGTCATATTTACCACGTTGACATTCTAGGGAGAAAGGAGGGAAATTAACATTTTTTAACTAGAAGATGTAGTTAAATATATAAAAAATAAAACAATACAATATTCTATTTTTGTTCTATTATTGTTAGTATCATTATTATTACTCTAGTCCGAAACACACAGTCTGAAATGCTCAGGCACTTCTTGCAGGCAAGAGTTACATTGATTGTATTTTTTCCAGGTTAGATCCATGTGCTAGAGTCCTACTTCAGTGAAAAAAGTCGTATTTTTCTTGAAAGCCCATACTGACAGTTTTCCCAAGTAAAAGGCCAATATTCCAGGGTTCCTTCTTCCCTTCCTCTCACCCTGACAACCACACACAATATGTGTTTTTTTAAAACATCTGATTTCTTTTGAACAAAAAAGGAAATCCAATACATCTCTTTATTTCTCCTTTATGCAATAAGATATATTTAGGTTTTCTATTTTCCTGTAAGTGGGACTCTTTCCTAATATCTAAAATAATATTTTACTGTTTCCTTTTGGTTTATCTATGCTTTATCTTTTGTTTTGTGTTGTCTCTCTGCTCAAAATAAGGTTCTACTTCCTCTTTCATTTTTGTAATCCCAAATGATGTGTATATCAATGAAAGTATACCTCAATTTTCTTCTATATCTAAGGGCAATGACAAGTATCAGTATTTAGCACAATTTCTTTTCTCCAGATACAGTATTTCTTGAAAGTAAGTTTCATTCAGTGCTTCTAAGCCTCTAAATGTGAGTAATGTGTTTGTTTCATTGGAATGAAAATAGAGATAATGTTTGCTTGTAATACTCGTATATGGTGAGATCTGTCTATCTTTACTAATCCCAGAACTTTTAATCTGTCCATTGCAATTACTCACAATTTACGTTTTGTCCATGCAATGAGGAAATTTTTTTTCTTATAATTCATGCATTTGTTTTGTACACGTACGTTTATATCTCTGTAACTGTAACTCCTACAATACAACATTTTAAAGTACACAGTATAAATCTCAGCAGCAGGAAATCTTAGTAAAATATCTGACTGCATAATCCATGTAGTCCGACCAGTTCTCATTCATAGAATCATAGAATCATAGAATAGTTTGGGTTGGAAGGGACCTCTAAAGGTCATCTAGTCCAACCCCCCTGCCATGGGCAGGCACATCTTCAACTAGATCAGGCTGCTCAGAGCCCCGTCCAACCTGACCTGGAATGTTTCCAGGGATG
>NW_008795401.1:160071-185784 GCF_000699145.1 Aptenodytes forsteri | reverse complement strand
CCACTCGTCACCAACCTCCATCTGGACATTGAGCTGTTGATCACTACCCTCTGGATGCGACCATCCAGCCAATTCCTCACCCACCGGACAGTCCACCCATCAAATCCATACCTCTCCAGCTTAGAGAGAGGGATGTCGTGGGGGACCATGTCAAAGGCCTTACAGAGGTCCAGATAGACGACATCTGTAGGCCTTCCCATGTCCACTGATGTAGTCACTCTGTCATAGAAGGCCACTAGGTTAGTCAGGCAGGACTTGCCCTTGGTGAAGCCATGTTGGCTGTCTTGGATCACCTCCCATTCATTGGGAGTCTCTTATGATCAACATCTGGTAGGATTAGACTGCCCTGAACAACAAGGATTTAGCTTGCAGTACTTACATGCAGCTTTAGTGAACCAAAGGTCATCGGAAAGATCTGTTAAAAGCAAAGTAGTATGATTAATCTAAAAATTATTAAATTTATTTTGTAACTGGCAGAGTTAGGATTAAATGAGTGAACTGTGACTTTAAACATATAATCTGAAACCTAGTTTGAACCATCAATCATTGCAGACACCTGAATCCAAACTATTATCATTAGATTGACAATTCATCAGGAATATCCCCTTTCTTTACTATTTTCCTGGGAAAAAAGTGGTAAAATTGCCTTGATAAAAATGAAATATTGTGGTCAAATGGATGCTAGCTATTTGCTATTGGTGAGCAGGTGCTTGCACTAATAATCCCACTGAAGTGAGCAATATCTGTTCACCTAAAATAAAATTGCTGTGTGTGCAACTTTTTTATCCTTGTGAAGTAGGGGATCATTTATATATTTTACACGGAGAATCATCATACGCAGATCATATAGAAAGTAAAAAACATGCCAACAACTGAAAGTCAGTGGCAGGGCCCTGAAAGCACCAAAAGCCCTTTCTGACCCTGACCAGCCCCTCGAGGCTTCCCCCCTCCCCCTGCCCACGACCCAGGACCCCGTTTCAGCTCAGCCCGGTGCTGTCAGTCCCTGCCCCAGCGATGCTGTGGGAGTTCTGGTCTCTCTCCATCACAGCTGTGCCTGTCATGGACCCTGTTGGTTTGGACCCATTTCATGGCTTGTCCTCAGACCTGTCTTGTCGGTACGGACCTGCCCAGCAATCACGGGACTGCGTCTGACCCTGGTTATTCTCACCAGACCCGATCCTGTCCGTGACTCGTAGATGAACTTCCCAGCTTTACCCTGGACCTGCCTTATTGCTGTGAACTTGCCTGGAGGTCTAGCCTCATGGCTGAAACCGGCTGTTTTCCCCGAGCCTGTGTGGCTCCCCTTGCTGGGGCTCTGGCTGGTGAGGTCCCTGGTGCGGGAGCTGTGTTATTGCACTCACATCCCCCTTCCTTAGGGAGCAGCCGGCCCATGCCGCTCCCCAACATTCGCTTCCTTTCCTTAAACCTAAATCCATCCCTCCTGATACAGACCACAAGTGTTGTAATTTGGTCCCATCTAGACTCTTTTTTTTTTTTTTCCAGCCCATTTAGTCATTCTGTCTACTCTCTCAATTTGCTTGAGATTAAAGAAATTCATTTCTTCCTTGGCAATGCAAGTTCTTGGCTCCTCAAAACCCCTGTATTTCTTCCTTCACAGGTGCAGGGTCAGGGACTTTGTTGTTTGCCTCTCAAACATCACTGAATTTGATACAACAGCTATGAGGTAGGCAAGTATTGCTGCCATCCACTTCACAGAAAAAAGATATAGCCAGACTTAGTAGCAAACTATAAAATCTTATTTAGGTGATATGAGCTGCATCACAGAGCAGCTCTGGCAGAATGAGGGATAAAAGACAGTTCTCTTGCATCCCATCCTTTGCCTCAAGTACAAGGGCTGTCCTTTTCTTCCTGCAAATGTGTCCCTTACATATGATATAAACCCTTCATTTTTTGGAGCTTGCTGCTGGGTAAACATATTTGCACCCCAGTAATTTCTGAAGTTGACCACACATAAATCTATTAAATATGTAGTATGGTGAAATACTGCTTTCATCCAGCTTTGTACGCAGAGCAGTGTAAAAGTGCTCTTTTTTTCCTGTGAGTGAAGGACTAGGGTCTCTAAGCAGTGGTTTGTGAAACCTTGCAGGTTTACTGATGATCAGGTCTGGTAATCCCTGTTTTGCGAAAATGAAATGTCGGTGTCTTTAAAGGGCGTAAAATGTATATAAACAGACATAGAGCTACAGCCTTCATTAAATTGTTAACAAGGGACTAAACCTACATAGAATTATGCTAATTCTGTATTGTAAGTCAGTGCAGGATTTACTTAGGAACTGCAGATCCCCACCAGAGCTTAATGTAGTTTTGTTACAACTTTCTACAGCAGTTTCCTCCAGTTGAAATTATCCTATTTTACACAATAAAGAAGCAGAAGTATAGTATTTCACAATTTTCTTTACTCAGAGTTGGTGGAATGAAACAATTACTGCTGAGCCCTAAAACTGCTTGTACTGCCGGTGATACGCTTTCGAGGACTACAAGCATCTGCTACAACAAAACATGCAACATTGTATTCTGAATTTCACAAATTTAATCCAAAATTGCAACATTTGCTACAGGAATTGGCAGCTCTAGAACTGGAGGTGAGGCTTTGTGAATTCTGATGTTGGACCCAAATCCAAATCAGAAGATTCTGTAGTTAAATTTATTTGAAAGAAGTGAAGAACAAATGTAGGAAGAAAACCACAAGTTTCAATTCTGTGAGATATTTAGAATATTTAGAAAGAAAGAAAAGAACCTGAAGATGGTGACAAAAAAGTATGGAAATAGGAAACAAAGGCTGGAAAATGTAGTGGAAATACCCCCAGACCAGGCACAAGATGAGATTTGTCAGGCTAGTGGTCATAGCATTGAAAGGGAGAGAAAAAAACATTAAGACTTCCAGAAAAAGAGTGTAAACCTTGTAAATTCTTATAAAGCTCCTAATATCTTGTTGTGATAATGGGAAAGAAACACCTTTCTTTTGGCAAAATCTCCACAACAGATGCATCTGAAAAGCATCCAATATCTCATTGTGGCAATGAAGAGAGAAGGTTTCCAGCTTCTCTGGCACCAAATCTAGCAAGGTGTGTCTTTTGGGACGTTAATCAATAGTTCAAGAGCTCTGAAAGCCACAGAGTAGTGGAATTCTAGCAGATGGGGCAGGGGGGTGTCAAAGAAATTTCTCAGTGGCTGAATTTGAATAAGTGTTGCTCAGAAAAAAAAAAATATACAATTGAATACCTCAATTGCAAAGTTCATGAACAAGTTCTGAAGGGAAGGAATCACAGCAAGTCAGTAGACAGTCTGAAGTCTAAGCAAATGTCAGCCTTGTGCCCTCCACTGAAGCCTATCTATAAGTGTTAGTCTATTTTAATAATATTTAATGTGTATTTTTTATCATTGTTCTCATGTTAATAATGGTCTAATTTGACTAAACTGTATTTGGTGAATCAGCTGTTTTCTACTCAGATCAGCTGAGTAATGTTAATCTAGTCTCTCTGACATTAAAAGAATGACTAGAAATGGCTCCAGAAAAAAATAAAGAAAATATCAGGAAAGCAAACCTGGAACTAAAAAACTTCTTGTTTTACAGAAGAAGGTAGGACAGTATGGGGTAGAAGCATATGACAAGTTGTATGCCTTTGGAAAGTACAGTTCTGTTAGCTAAGAAAAATTTTACTTTTTCTAAGTAACATATGATAGTTTTAGTGAACTTTTATACCAGGTAGAAGGATTTTGGACATTAGCTAAACTGTGATCAAGAGAGGTCTATTTTCTTTTGTTATCACTGATGGTTTGTTTCAGAAAAACAATTTTTCTTTGTATCAAGAAAGACCTGTATCATAAGGAGCAGTTAATGGCATTGCTGGAGCTAAAATATCAATCATTCGTTTTCCTAGTATACTAGCAGAAAAAGGAGTCACTACTGATCATTTTTTGTCAGTGAATACATTTTCACAGAATGCGCTTAAAAACTGGTTATAGCATCACAAAAGGATGAAGGATATAACTCAAATCTTGGTGGACTGACCATTCTGACTGTTGGTTCTGTAAAATAAAAATAATTTTTAATAAAAAAAATTACCTGTATGTCCACTTGTTTTAATCATTGTAAAAGGTTATAATGTAAAAATACATCTTAGTAATTTTAAAGCATGGCTAAAAGGGGTAAGATGAAGCAGAGGTCATGAAAGAAGTAATTAAGGCAGCCAGTGTAGTAATGATCTTCAGTAATTTCTTCATTGGTCAACCAAGGAATCTGGCAAAACCAACTTAAAGGGAACAGCAAAAAGGTGGAATGCTGTTTGAGGATCAATTAATGCAATTATTACATTGCAGAAACCAGAGTATGCTCCTTTGTCATGAAGAAATATGCAAAAGCACAAAGATAGTTTTAACATTCCTCTTTTTCCCAAAAACTGTGGTGCTATCTAAGAGTTAAGCAGCATACTGAAAAAAATAAATTAGTTGCACGGTAAACATAAAAGCATGAAATACACACAGCAGAACCACTAACATGCATAGATTGGGAGGATATTCACAAACATATATTAAAGAAAGGCTGAAGGATTACTGAAGAGATGAGTTTGTCTTGAAAGCAAAGCTGCCAGCAGAACTCAGAAGTCTCACCTGTGACCTTTCATGTCTCAGTGCATCCCCTTGCTTTTACTGTATACTTAGGCATGAGTGTGACAGACTTTCAGCCCAGAAAATTTAGCAATAGCTGGGCCTTATTTTTGCATGGATAAAATGTCTTCTCATTGTAGAAACTTTATGGTTATTTCAATTCAAATGAAGAAGTTCCTTCTCCTGAAGGACAGTTACCACTTCCTCTTCTTTACTTGAACATGTCACTATATATCAAATATTTTCGGATTGTTTTGAATGGACTGTGCTTCTCTCTCAAAGGAGGTCAAGGAAAAGGAGAGTTAAGAGGGAGATTTAAAACGCGTAATTCCAACGACCCATAGAGAGGGTCATTGGAAAGTATCTGCATGTGATTTATACACTTCTAAATTTTCCTGTTTAATGTCACATATATTTCTCTTCCATGTATTGTATTTTCTCTGTTTGCATTTGAGATACCTGAAAAAGACAATCAGTTCAATGAATGTGATCATAATTTTATTAAATTAAATTTGGAGTGCACTCTCTTCATTTCAGTCTGTAACCACGTTATCTCCAGCTAAAATTATTTTTGCTCATCTATTAGGAGTTGTAATGTGAAAATTTGTTTTGGCAGTCACATGGCTGGAGGAAAAGCAGCAGTGATTAAGACAGAAAACCTTGAAGTAGTTATAGGAAAAAAACCCTAAATCTGTAAACCAGATTGCTTTGTATGTTATCTGGCTTCTTTGTGCTATTAGGCAGCTCAAAGAGGACAGAGTCTTGCCACTGTAAAAAAAACAGGTGAGAAAATCTGTTGATAGATGGTTGCTTGTGTCACCTTTAAGCAAACAATACCACTTGCTGCCCCATGCGGCGAGATGCATGCCCTAAGAAAGGAGGAGGGCACAGAGGAGTTAATTAAGCTTTACCAATCCCTAACTGACGTAAGCTAAGCTCTGCTGATTCATGCTGGGACCAGCTGACGGTGGTTTCAAATCAGCCCTCAGCATTGAGAATATGTAAGAGTTTCCTTGATGAGTCTTCTCCCTTTATACAGTCTCAAACATCACTTTGGCTGCAAGAAAGATTTTGGTCTTAACAGCAATGGAAATACACAAGAATTGTCCATCCCCATGATGCAAAGCGGGAGCCCACTGTGAGCTTTTTGTCACACATAGTAAAGCTCTTTATGTAGTACACCCATTGATAGTAGATTATGGTGGTAAAAGAATAGTGTCTTGATCAGATTTTAGGCAAAATGGAAAAAAAAAAGTAGGTGTATATATCATCATTGAGGTCATTGCTTGTCATTACAGTGATGAATATAGTCCATCTGCTTCCTCCTCACTGAGTGTCAGTTCACTAGTTTGCCTTTTTCTCAACTTCTGACAGGTGAGGAATGATCTGACTGACGTCTTGTATGGTGAAGACATTGAAATTTCAGATACTGAGAGTTTCTCCAATGATCCTTGCACGGGTGTAAAGAAACTTAAGGTATGTGCTGCTGTTTGGGGGATAAAGAGAAAGTGATGATTATGTCATGGCATTTGATTTTTTTTTTTTCCTATGAAGAAGGCTAATAAAACAAATTTTGCATAAGAATGATATACTACTACATTCCGTTGCATAGTAAGGTTAACAAATGGCATTCTGAGGGCCTGGTCCTGCTTAAGTCAATGAATATCCATGCATATAGTAAATATTTTTATAGTTCCTGATAAGGACACAAAGTAAAGCAAGTTGTTGCTGGCTTAATATTTGTACCTAAAGCACCAGTCTGAGTGATATACGTGTGAAAGCTCTTGAGGTTTGGAACCAGAACCCTTTTAAGGTAAATTATCATGTAACAAAAGCATTGAGCATCTTTCCATTAGCTTCATTACACATTTTAGATTGAATTATTTGCTTATAATCATCTGCATTATTTCATATGAATCACAGGGAAAAAAAAGGAAAAATAAATTTGATAGCAGAATAATTTACCACCATTCTCTTATTATAATGATTTACTAGGTTCCTGGCATCTCATAAAATTAAAACTATATTTTAGCATTACCATGCAGTGCTACCAACAATAAACTAGACATAGGAGATATGAATCTTAAACTACATATGAACATGAAAAAATGATTGAACAGCAAGAGCAAGCACTTTTAAATGGTGAAGATCAAATCATTGCTGGCGTCAAATACATATGACAGACAGTCAAAGCCACAATCCTGCAAATATTTAAATACGTGTAAAACAGGTTTAAAAAAACCCTAATAAACTGAATGGTATTAAAAAAACTAAAATTAAAGCAAGGATATTAACCTGTATAAGACTAGGCCGCTACTGAAGCTAACTGGAAAAGATCCGAAGCATGGTAAACTAAGTGTGCTTTATTATTCCCACAGTCTAGAGATGCAAGCCTAAATGTTTAAAGTATAAATAGGTAAAGATTACGTTTACAGGAAGCCTTTTGTGTCTGTCCAGTCTAAGCCAGTTTGCATTTCCTGTCTGGGGTTGAAAAGACTCCAGTATGTGTTACCAGTAAAGTCCACATTTTTGACAAGGTCTTTAACCCCTGGCATCAGAAAACTAACAATTCTGAAGGCAGAGCTATTTAAACCAATGGATGATGTAATAACGTGAAAAAATGTATATATGCATGTATATTTAGGCTGAAGGTTAGAAGAAGCAATGAGATTGTAGCCTTCTGTATGTCAACAACACGCTGTTTGTTTTATAGGGAAGACCAGAAGACTCTATCAAACAATATGTTAAAGTTAACTCTTCATTTCTTCTTCAAAACAAATTACTACAACAATAAATAAGCAATTATCTAGACAATCACTTATTCTTGACAGGAATGTAGGGTTACTTGTCCTTAAGTACATAGCTCAGACACAACTTAGCTATCCAACTCTGAAAATGTTCATTTCTTTCTTCAAGATGTAAACCTAATATAGGTAAACTGGTACCTGCTTATTATACTTGTGATTAAAATAGACATAAAATACCTTTCCTTTTCATAACCACAGTTTAAATTAATGAACTTAATGATTATGCAATACAAAGTAGAAATATCTGGTATGATTTGCAGAAATATATGTTCTATATTTTTCCCAGCAACACCTTAACATTTACTACATTGACTCCAGGCTCTTTAAATCACAGCTGGAGAGTAAATTTAGGCTTAAGAATATCTTAAAAGTCATTTTTGTGTTCAGAGAAAGGGATATTGGAGGATATGCATTTGTACATCAACTTACATGTTTAAAAATTCTAAGCATGCACAGGCAAATTGTATGAGCAATAACACTTCTGCTTCCAACTTTCTTGTATCTTGCACGTAGGACAAAAAAATTGCAATATATGAATTCCAATTCAATGAAACCATTTCCTTCTGATTTCCCAAATACAATAGGTGTTTTAGATACTGACTGAACATGATCTCTCATTCTAACAGCCAAGTTAATTAAATTTTAAAATTTTGGGCCAGGAACAGGTTTGGATGCGGCCTCAATCTAAGTGAGTGACATGCACACTAACACAGACATCAGCAAGTTTTGCAGAGTGTTATGATGGTGGGAGCTGACATCCTTTAGTTCACTTTCACCATCAGTGATTCCATAGCTAAGGTCAGAGGCTCAACTATAGTTCTTCAAGTGGACATCCAGGCATTTAGAAGGGAGAACATGTGGATGTCTGTATTGACGAAGTTACCCAGCTTTGAGTAGATTTATTGATAACATCTTGACTGTCAGATACATGGTAGAGAATATGACAGAGTATCTGAGCTGTTCAATTTAGATATTTCATAAAGAGCCTGCCAAGACATTGACTTTTCCTGGCAGATGAGATATTGTAGCAATCCTTCTCTGGAAAGCTGTGTAATACAACATTGTGGTGTTATTCATTAGAAATGAGACAGATTAAAATCTGATCACAGAAGGGAAGCTCTGCAGGCCAAAAAAAAATAGCTGCCTGTTCCAGCATAATGTGCATCACTCAAACTCTGAAAAGGCTGAAGAGTGCCTCATATCTGAGGCTCTTAGAAATGGCAGTGGAGGAGACAAGTTGTTCATCCCTCAATGAAACATCTTAGATAGCTTGATCCTCACTGTCTTCAGGGTTTATACTACTCAGCTGCCAGTAGCACCAGACTCTTTATATTTAGTGGATTAATAATATCCTCACCTATAAGAAAGAAAGAAGGGAGCAAGAGAGTCATCCATTTTTGAGGCTGTGCTATAGCCTTCATTTATAAAACATGTTTTTATGGAGAGTCCACCACAACTATGGGTAAATGAAATGTAACTGTTTTTCATTTTCTTGTTTGAACTTTAGTCCAGATGGGAACATATGTATTGCTTACTGAGGGGCAAAGCTTAAATGTTGATATTGCTACTCTAATCTCTGAGAAGAGTAAATATGACAGCTCACCATCTGGCAAATGGTCTAAACATTGGTCTTTTTATATAAGTGCAGTTTTGGGAGTTGCCTTCCCCCTGGGATATGTTTAATCATCTCATAGATCACCTGCCTAGTTCCATGAATTAAAACCTCTTGTGTCAAATACGCTTTAGCTCCATGCAAGCAATTTACAACTCTAAGAGAAAGAAAGAGTACTTGACACTTGTGGGATCCAGTGAGTGACTTCTTTGATCCCTACAAGAGAGTTACACTGTGTTAACTTGCATCGGTCCCATGAGGGTTGATGTAAAGGAATAGCGTATCCTTGCCAGGAAATCATACTGGTTGATAGTTAACAGTGTGACTGAAGGGGGGGGGAAATTATGCCCCAGTAAGTGTCTGATGTATCTCTTTGCATGAGACTATAACGTGGACATATACCCTGACCCGTGAGCACTGAAATGAACCCAGCTCTGATAAACTTCAGTGCAGACTTAACTATCCAAATAAAATCTCTGCAAGGGATTTGAGCTATGTCCAGTTGCATGAATTTGAAGCTTCAATGTCTTATGCAGGACAGAGCCAGCAGACCCAAGCCTGGCATCAAATGGGTCTAGGCTTATTTACTGTCTTGAATGTAATTCTTCAGGAACAAATTTGGAAAAATGTGGAGGGGAATGCAAAAAACAGAGTTGGAGAGGAAGAGGCTTACTGAGGAGTGCATCATTGCACAGAGGAAAAATGTTATGCATGGAAGAGGAAAAGCTATTGTACAGACTTTCCTAAATTAGTTCCTTCTACATGTGTTCTAACGTACAATTCTTTGGTTACATGATTACATACTAAATTTTCCACTCTTTTTAACTGCAAGCCGTAAAACCTCAGGGACCGCATCTCACAGCATTGTATTGATATCTGCGTGGTTATAAACAGAAGGAATCTTTTATGATTTCCCATACATGACTAACCAACTAGAACTATATACTATGTTCTTCATGATGCAACTTTATGAAGCTGGACAAAGAAAAAGATATTGACCCTATATTCACTGTCAGCTTGACCCTGTGATCCCATACTCTCCACTTAACCCAGCAATATCCCTGTTTCATTCTGGATCTTCATCCCAGTCTGAAGATGCTTACCCAATGCTATGTTCTGCTTCTCTGATTTCTCATCTCCCTCTGAGTACCTTTGTCTAGATTATTGTTCCATTTTCTTCTTGGCTTACTTTCTGAGATTGCAGTTGTCCTAACAGCAACTATTTGTCAAGCTTCCTATTTGCAATACTCTTGAAAAGTCCTAATTCTGCCTCCCAAGCTCCTTATTCAATACTGGTCTCAAGCCTACTGCTACCTCTCCAGCTGTTTGCTCCATCTTTGCCTAAAAAGTGTAAGTACTCATAACCCACGTTCCTTACTGGGTCTGTCTCTCCTTCCCAGGTGCCCTTTTTTCTCTCACTGGAACATACCTCCAGTTAATTTATTTACTGACTCTCAGCATTATCTTCTTGGATCCATCTCTGGCCAGTACTGAGCATATGTGGATTGTGATTTTCCCCAGCCCTCAAAGGGTTAATACCTGGACAAATGTGGGGGAGAACTGGGGATTCATATTTCTGTCAGAGAAAAATTCTTTTTTCTTAACATATTGCACATAAAAAGACATGGAAAAGAACATTATTAAGGTTATAACTTTTAAGTCATTGGAAAAAAATCAGAATTCAACTTTCTTTTGCTGTAGTCTTCAATGGCATAATACTCATGACTTATTCTTTAATAGGTGGTAATAGAACATTTCTTTTGATCTTCTTCAGTCAGTTTGTGGTTGGATACCATCCAAATCTTTTAGTGAACACAGACATGTTAATGTCTTCCTTACTGGACTGAGTGCTTCAAAAACAGTAATTTATGTGTTAACGTGGAAACTCATTAATTTAGGCAAAAGAACATTTGGGTATTGCATCTTGGCTCGATCATACATTCTAAGGATAACAGAACATCAGGGACTGTCAAGTTCTAGAGCCATGGCTGATCTTTGAACTTGGGCCATGAAGCTTTCTAGTTGAGAATCAGGGATTCTCAACTTGGTTTGGATGTGGTTCTCACACTTTGCAGATTTCCTGCTCTGGCATCGGAAGCTCAGCTCATGCTGGAAGTGGACATTCCTGCCTGACAGAAAGTCCAGCTTCCCTGAAATCCTTAGTCAGATATTGAGATGGTCAGATATTCAGAACTGGGATCTGCTGACAGCTGGACAAAGCAGCAAATACACCCATTTGCTTGGGTGCCTGAACAAGAGCAGAGTATGTTTGAAAATAGGATTGACTGCCAATATTAGAATGGGTGCTCTGCTATGCCTTGTGTGAAAAACATTTTCAAGATGAGTTTCCTGAGTGCCTGTCTCCTTGCATGCCTGTAGACAAAAGGAACTGTAGAGCCACATATTCATGTGTCTGAATGTGCAATATTTAGGTCTTAGTGCTATTGCTAAACTAGTTGCACAGTGATATTAGTATAAGACAATCCTTGCAGATAGTAAGGTTATTGAAATGGGATAGGATATTTCTGGGGAAAAAAATAGGATGAACTATACAGTTCTTGCAGTGCTTTACAGTAAAAAAATAGTCACCGTGGGAAACATATTTTGGTTTATGGGATAATCAGGTGGAAGTAATGTCTTAAGGCATGGTACCAGGCACTACACCTTCAGTTTGAAGCTTGTCGCATAGCCAGTGAGCAGCGTTGCTGCACATGCACTATAGAGTTACTCTCAGCACCCTGCCTACAGTCTCTGGTGCTCTAAAACTATGAGGCCACACAGGTTCTGTTTTTTTAAAATCGATTCTCATCATATTATAAAATGTAAAGGAATTTATAATTTTAAGAGTTTAATAATTGGGTGCTGTGTCATTTTTTTTTAAACCAAACTTTGCAACTCTTTTTTCAAATATTATATCTGCATTTTTACGTTCAGAGAGGTCAAGCGATTCAGCCGGAGTTCCAAGAGTGACCAAAATTATTTTTAAACTGTGAAAAATAAAATTAATGGATGAGGGGATTTTTTTCTGCATAATTCCTAAATCTATTATTGTCCTTACAAAAACTGTAATACTATTGCTGTAATTTGTGTAATTTGTTTGTTTAGTTTCATGTGACCTTGTTAGATTTTTTTAAAAAGAATATAATCCACTTCAGTAAGATTTATATTACTTTATCAATTTGTGGCTAAATATAAAAATAAAGAGAAGCAGTCTTACTGAAAATGCACAGGTTTAGAATGAGCAAAGCATATAATGTTCTTTCTGACTTTAACCATGCCAAGAGTGATGCTAATTTCATGCATTTAATTGCAGAAGCATTCTAGTATCTTTTTGCACTGTCCATCATAATGTTTTCTGCTGAACAGAAAATAAACATTGAAATTATCTAAACTGAAAATCTTTGATAAATTGATTTAATTAAAACTGAATTTTTTTTTGCCACTGAAATTCACACTGAATCATCTGTTTCTTTTTTCCTTGGAGAGGGAAAGAGCTATTAATATTTCTAAGCAAGTGTTTTATAAAAGAAATGAAAAATTAGATTTGATCAAGCTTTTGCTGATAACTCAGCTTTTGTGTGAAATAAAAACTAATATTAAGTCATAAAAAGCTCTCTGTTCTGTGTTTTATAGATGTTAGCAGCAATTTTTCACATGAGAAAAAAGCTATCCTGGTTCCTGAAGAAATATTTTCCTGCATATGTTCCTGAATTTAGGAATATTTTCTTAATATGTTTCTAAGTACGAAAGTAAAATGATCTCTTTTGACTTCAGTCATAGGTTCCTAAAGTGTGATGATTTTTTTTCATGTGTGGAGGTGTGAGGGAGGAGGAGAGGAGGGATTGACAATGTGCTATAGTGACTGTAGAGAAGATGTTGTATGAGTAAAACCTTTAAAAATTACTAAAGCGGGTATAATATCATAGCATTTTATCTCACTTACAAATCTCTGGTCTCTCAACTTTACAACATTAGTTCATGTAAGCAGTGAAAAGCATATCTTTTAGCTGGTTTTAATATGCAAAATTTTAAAAGAAATATTGCAAGGGATCAAAAGAATATTTGATACTTTAGTGTTACTGAATAATAATATTTGACAAGATAAACATTACAGTTTTATTCTCATTAGTGCTATTGCTTAATAATTTTCTTCAAACACCTCAGCTGCTCTCTCTTGCAGTATTTCAAGTTCTTGAACTTACAGAAAATGGAATAGTTCTGAATTAATTTTGCTGTCTGCAGCTGTAATCTGTGCTAACTCTCTACACGATTTGAATGGCCAACTGAAGTGGTTTCTGGAAAGGCTGTGACTGTATTTAACTGCCATGTATTTTATTCAATCTGCAGGGTAATGATGTTCGGATAATCCTTGGCCAGTTTGATGAGGAAATGGCTGTGAAAGTTTTCTGCTGTGTAAGTAAATATATTTAACTGCATATCAGAATAAATAATGTGTTACATTTGAATAAAAAATACATTTGAGCATAAACATTTCTTCATGGGGTTCAGCTCTGTCAAGGTTTATATCATCAAGAGAGGTTACACATTCTTAGCTCCATTTCTGTTTAAATAAAATACTTTGTACTTGACTTCAGTGAAATTTAGGCATGGACTGCATGGTTAGCTGCTTCTTATTGCTTTCCTGTAGTAGAATTAAAAGCCAATCGAGCTTGAGCATTTCTTTTCATGTCAGATCCAGGGAAATGCTTGTATATGTAGCAGCAGATACAGAGAACTGCAAGATTTCAATCTTGTCAAAGAGGTGTGTTCTGGTGGTAATGTCTGTATGTATGTGGGTTTGCATGTTTTGCTTTAAAAGAATAAGAAATTCAAGCAGTTCCTATACATGCTAACTAAACAACCCTAATAATTTCTGCTACTCAGTATGTTGCTAATTGTGCAATCATTCACTTTTAACTGCTGTACGTTTTACATGTTTTACATGAAAGCAAATTTTAGTTCGTAAAAAATAAAGATTTTTGAATTAAAAGAAATGTAATAAGACCAGCATACATAAAATTCCCTATCCTCAGCATTTGTTTGTGTGTGTGAATGTGCTGCAAACATGCACAGTGTGATTGTCATTTAAAGTAGCAGGATTAAAATGTGATCTTTATTTCTACCTGCTCAAAAAAAAAAAAAAATCCCAAACAGGCAGACTGTAGTGGCCTAAATTTTGTATTGGTATTGAATTCTTAGTTTAAATAACTAGATTAATCCTGTATGAGCCAAGAATACAATAAGTATAATGGAAAAGCAATAATGATGGCATCTAAATTTCAGAGGGTGTTTTTTAGTGTTCAGTTAGAGAGACAAAGTTACCTATCCAAGCAAAGAAAGGAAAGGCAGAAGTTCAAAATCTGATTGCTACATGTGCCTCAGCCACATGTTGGCTCTTACTCAGCAGCTGTCCTAGTTGCTGGCAAAATTTGGAAAGGAGATTGTAGAGTATATTTGGAAGGAACAAAATCTGTTTGCATCCAAAAGGAAATGGAAAGCATTATTTTCTTTTTCATTCTTCTCATCTCTGATCAGTCTTTGTATATAGATCTTTTTGTTCCGGCATTTAAATTGGATTGACAGAGATAATCTCCCATTTTTCCATTCCTGGAAGAAAGAATGGTCCTTCTGTGGCCCAGCTCCTCCTCAGATCCCTTGCAGTTGGGCTGCGTTTCCCCAGCTGAGGGGTCCCGATCAGAACTGTCTTCCAACCCAACGTCAGACAAGAGATTGGCCTTGCTTATGCCACTGCCCTTAGTATCTAGTTGCCTTCCTCTACAATTCTTTTCCAAGTCCATGTGCCTGTGAGGCCACTGAAGAAATCGAGAAGTCCTCGGAAGGGCAGGGTGTCTTCTTGTCTGCACCACTCTAGTCTGAAGGATTTCAGGTGGGGGATATCTCTTTCACACGAACGCCCGGTGTAGCTTTCTGTGGCAACGGTTTGGTACAAACATGGGAAGTGTGCGTAACTCAGAGCAGTTTAAAGAGTGATGGCTGCTTCTAAATTACATTAGTGTCAAAAGTAATAGGGTGGATTTTTCTGGAGCCTGGGGAAATCTGAGAGATCATGTATTTAGGCTTGTATAAATGTATTTATATGAGAGTTTAAGCAGGAGACTGAATGCAGGAGAGGGCACTTCAAAGTAGGTCATTTATATATTAATGCACTACAATTTGTCAGTAAGCTTGTTATTAGTCATAAAATATATTGTTGACTCATGCACTCCCACAGGTATGTGTCTAAGAGCACAATAATTTAGATATGTCAAGTTTTTTAACCCCCTTCCCCAGGTATATCTTCAGACAGGTTTCACTTGTGATTCTCTGTTATATTTTGCAGGGTGGCTGATGTCGGCCAGAGAAAGTCTTTGGGTTTGTTAAAGGAAGGTGCTATTGTACTAGTGCAAGATTATTTTTTTTTTTTCTGATTGTGGTTATAACCTGAATATTATTTGCTAATGATTTAGGTAGGTGGGAAAATCTTTAAAGTCTGCCTCAGTTTTCTGTCTTGATTCAACAGTCATGTGCTGTCCTGAGGTTTCCTCAGGACATCCATTGGAGTTTACGTGTTCATTTTCCCTGGCTATTTCCTCCCCCTCCCCCCGAACACACACACACACACACACACAAAAGATGCAGAGCACATAAAGATAAATGGACTAAAAAATAGTCTAATTCAGTGGCAAACTTTAAAAACATGACAGGACTAATTCAAGCCAAAATGAATGTTAGCAGGTGTTTCCTACGGTGATTTAAATAAGCTTAGCTATTCATTTAACACTAGTGTCAAAAGCAGTTAGCAATTTTAATTCTATGGAAAATCTTAGGTTTCTAATGTTGTTTTCACCTCAGTAGGATGAATGTGATATTTTTCATGGAATAGAAATTAGGGTATTTTGCTCAAAACTTAACAGTTCAACAATCAAACTGGTCAGCTGTGTTGGATAGACATAATCTTTTTTTCATTTGAAATTGGATTAACATGAAATTGCATCTTCCCAATGAAAACTTCAGTTGTACAGAAAATTCTATTTTTAAAGAATTGTTAGTGGGAGTTTTTCCAACATATTATCTTTAAGACATAGAGATAATGCAGTATAGCCATGCACACATCAAGACTGACGCCTAGCTGATACAATTATCTGTCTGAAGACAATTAAAGAAGATGACTATTAAGCGTAGGTCACTGCATGAGCTTTAGGTGTCTCTTTTAGTAAACATTTAATAATAAATAAAGCCAGGCTTAATCAGCATGGTTGATACAAAAGGGCTGGACACTGTTGTTCTTGAGCTGATAGAGTTTTACTGCTGAGTCTCTGTTTTGGAATTAAAGGCACTATTGATTTTTAGTGAGAAATGGATGGAGGTTCGTTGCAATTCAGAAGTCTACAGGCATTCTTGTAGGGGTGGGATATAGGATGTGTCCGTGCTGTCATGTTGGAAATATGATGGAAATTCAATGATGGTAAGGTTTTGCAGGCACTCTTGAACAAACTGCTAGTCATTGTTTACTACACATAGAAAGATCTTTTACAGAAATGTCTTTGTTGTAAATAAGCATCTCTTTATGGATTCAAAGAAAAAGGAAAAGTTTAAAAAAAATTTTAAAAATCAGTCTCACAAAGGCAGAAAATGTCCAGGGCAGTTTCCTGGCGGCTTGACAACAACTCAGGGATTTGCAGTCTAGGTAGGGCACGCAGGAAAGATTAGGGAAGACATATGACTACTTTATGCTGTTCTGATGGTAGAAAGCACTTGTAAACCTTCTTTGCCTTACTCTTGTGTGCCAACAAATCTGCCCCTTAGAAACTAAAACCTGTAAGAATTGGTCTGTGTGCACTCAAGCAGTTCAAGAAAGATCCGCATATTTCAAGGATATGTATCTTTTAAGCATCAAAATCATCTCCATTTAGCAGAATCAACAGGGAGGAAATGGTGGCAGAAAGCATTATTTTGAAATAAGTCTTCTGGAACCCAAGCACTGAAATGCCTGAACACTAACAACTGTGCTGTCACTAGAAAAGTGACTGCATGGTCGTGGTGCTTAGCTTTGGAGGAGCTGATTTTGTTCCTCCTTCTTTTGCCTTCCCCAGATTATCCTTCAAATCCTACCATTCCACCAGATCGCAAATGGAGAGTTGCCAGCTCTTAAGGTGTTTGGGTTTTGCTTTTTAAAGCAAAATCTAGACATGTAACCAAATTCTTGCAGGAATGTGAGTGTTTCAGTGCAACGTTGGGAATGATCCCTTGTTTCCAGGGTGGAATTTCTGGCTATTTTGAAACTTTTAATTTTCAGCCCATATCCCAGCACGTTTACAGATTATGCAGGAAACAGGCTCAAGTGCAAACAGAAAAATTCCAACAGCTCCAATTTCAGAATAGTTCATAGCCAATACTTTCTTGCAACACACTATTTGATACTTTAATCTCTATAGAGCAGGGGAAGCTACTGATCATTGTCCTTCTCTAAAAGCACTATTCTGTGTTAATTTGTGTCCTCAGTGACTTGAAAACTGTCAAATAAAAGACATTATATCACTGAAAGGTCTTGACTGACCTCATTGTGTAATGGAAACTCTTTTAGACATCAGAAGGTGTTGCAGGATGGGATTGCTATTTTCTTCACAGGTGGATGTGGGATGCAGTGTCCTCCTACGCCATAGCTGTGGGAGGAGTAGAGATGGGCAGGAGGGCAAAAGCAGATGTGTTTCTGGAAGGGTAGAATTAATGAGAGAGAGAAAGACAAGCAAATTATGTGGATTGTGGAATAAGTAAGATATGAGATGCAAGACACTGGGTTTCAGACAGAAGTGCTTTCAAGCAGCACTGTATACAAATGCATGAAATTTGATTTTGGTTGAACAAAAAGTCCTGCAACCAGGGGCCAAACAAATCTGCTTTGTGCACAATACATTTATGAACTGAGTTGACACCATTATAATAGCCTTCACAGATTTAAAGCTCAGTTTTAATTTGGGTATTAATGTATTTAGGAGGCTGTCCTATTCGTATTTTTTGCTATTCATTTTTATTTTTCTGATAGGCTTTTGGTATGATCTTTGGGATACTTTTCAAAACAGTTATGTTCTGAATGACTAATATGTCCTGTTTGCATTCTTATAATTTCCTCCTTCTGTAATGTTTTCTGTGAAGATATAGCAGTTTTCCAGTTAAGAATTCTAAGGTTGTGCCATGTATTTCTAAAATTAGAATTTTTATCTTATAAGTATGTCTTGTATCTCCAGTATTGCTTATATTAGGAGCCAAAGAAGCATGAAACCTGCTGTTTTGAAATGGAGTCTGACTGAAATGTCAAAAGAAAAAAGACAGTGAGAGAAACATCTGAGATAAAATTTACTAATTTTATCGTAGAACACTACTCCACACAATGGAATAGAGTATCTATTGTGAATGGATCAGCTTTTAGGCACAACAACATATGTGCCTGACTAATAAAGTATTTCTGTTTCCTGTTACATGTATCTGCTATGTCTTGTAAGGAGATAACCGTCATCTCAGTATCTTGAAGTACATTGGGCCATATTCAGTATTCAAACAATACACAATTTCACCTGAAGACATTTTGTGCTGAAAAAAAAGAAATCACTGAGATTTGTTTGCTTTATCAATTTGCTATTGATTCATGCTCCTCAGAAGAAACTGCTTACGTAATGTCCCTGTGGTCTCCATTTTAGCACAGTCACATAACTCATATTTGCAACATTGTGATTTGATGGTGCCTAGGATCCAAGTTTTCTTGTTTAACTTTATCCTGTTTTATGTGGTCTTTAGGATGATATTAGGAGGATAATAATTTAGTTTAAATGTGGTGGTCCTAGCACTCATGTAATAGTTGTGTCATGGAGAATTTTTATGCAAATGCTCTGCCTTCTGCCAGTGTTCCTCTTTACCTCCCCCGGTTTTAGAATCCAGTATTTTATTTTTCTGTTTTTGAATAACTGGTCTACTGAAAGCAAAATAGGTTTTAGTATATTCTCTTCTTGTGACCTGAATTTTAAAGACAGGAATCTTCAAGAAAGGAGTCTTCATTGTTAGCAAATAATTATTCTAAACTGTTCAAGATACTTGTGTATCCTTCAATTATGCCATAATTTCATTAATAATAGAAAAAAACATAAACAGAAAACAATTACTTTTATGTTCAATATGTCTATTACAATGTCTATTAGCTTTTCTACTTCTCTTTCTTTGTAGGCTTATGATGAAGAAATGTATGGCAGCAAGTACCAGTGGATTATTCCAGGGTGGTATGAAAACCTTTGGTGGGAATCCTGGATTAATTCCTCACAGTGTCTCAGCAAAAATCTTCTTGCAGCAATGGAAGGTTATATTGGAGTGGATTTTGAGCCTCTCAGTTCAAAAATGACAAAGACCATATCAGGAAGGGTTAGTACTTTTCCTCCAACTATTTTATTATGCAATCAGTTGTGTCACCAATGTCTTGACACAGCAAAGCACGGAGGAGGGAGGTGAAGCTAAAACGTTCTTCTGCAAAGAGCGCTGGCAGTCATCATGGTTATTCTCATCTTTCCACTGGTTTGCCGTTTTTAAATATTTAGAAATCAATTCCAGTTCTCTACAGGGTAAGGAAACAGTAAAGTCCCTTGCCTCAAATCTCTCCTGTTCCCCCTGTATGAACATTACAGTTAAATGTACAGTAAAGCTTGAATTATAGTCTGCAGTATCACATGCTGCGTCATGTCAGGTTAAATAGTTAAGCACAGAAACAGAAAACTTTTCTGTTTAACCCTAATCCTGCAAATGGCTAATTTCATTGGTGATTTGTGCCTCTCAGAACTAGGGGGTGGGGCTTGTTTAAAATATGTAAATATGTAGTATTTCCATAAAGTACATAACATTTTATCACAGAACAAATGCATGCAAACTCTGGCCAATGAGCAAACATGCTGATTTTGCCGCTTTTCATCTTTTTTCATGTGTCTTTCATGCCTTGCTGAGTGAGCGCAAAAGGCAACTTTACAAAAAGGCAACTCATCATAAGATAGCACACCATAAAGAGCATAGTAAACTTGTAAAACATAGACAAATTGCCACTCAAATAATTTCACATTAAGCAAATAGTTGCTCAAGTAAAGGTTATTTGATTTCCATTATCCTATAAAGAGTAATCAGACCACTAATTTGCAGGGATACAGACTTATTCTCTGTTCTAGCATTATGGCTCACCAGTATGCTGCTAGCTTTGGTTGAACTGAAGCCTTTTGTATGAAAGCAAAATAAAGCAAGTTGTCCTTCATACAGGGAAGCAGAACAACTGCTTTTCAGTATCTCTGTCCCCTAGGTCTCCCGCCCAGTCTCACCATCAGTCTTGGAAGTCAGGCAACACGTGTTTCTTCCTTAGTGTTTGTTTTGGCGGTCTTTTCTGTATTAGTGATGCATGTCTCTAAATTGGAGACTGAGGTTCAAGGTGCAGGTTTAGACGCAAATCTGTAAAATGTTAAGTATTGAAGTAAACCCGAAGTTTTTCTCCTCTGCAGACTCCACAGCAATATGAAAAGGAATACAATGCCAAGCGCGGTGATGGACAATCCAGCAAATTTCATGGTTATGCCTACGATGGAATATGGGTGATTGCCAAGACTCTGCAGCACGCAATGAAGCATCTCAATGAGACCAAGCAGCACCAAAAAATTGAAGATTTTAACTATACAAATCACAAACTTGGCAAAATTTTTCTGGATGCTATGAATGAAACCAGCTTTTTTGGAGTAACGGTAAGTCCCAACCAGATACTTGTGGGGTGGAGGAGGCTTGTGGTTTTAAGTCAGTAGCTGAAGCAAGCATTAAATTTCAAATACTCTTGAAAAAGAAACATAGTTGTGTAGTTCTTATATCTTCAGAGCTTCCACAGTTCTATTTTATCTTAAAAATTAATGTTGTTTCCTTGAGACTCTTGCTCATGACCTGTCTTCTGATGTCAAGTGATGGCACTGTACAGTTCCTCGGTTATCAGATTTTTAAGCATGGATGTCATCTGAACTAACAACTCAGAGTAGTCTCAAGGGAACCACAAGTGTTGCAACCTGCATGACCTTTTAAGTGACTGTTTTAGCAGCTGAGGAGTAGCTGGAATGTGATCTGAAAATACGTCCTATTTCCCTCCATCATTTATTTTTGATAATAGGTCATAGTACACTAATATCTCCAACTCCAGTGCTGTACATCCTAGATATTCTTACAACATACTTCAGTTGCCATTTAAATTTATTTATAATTTGTATTTTTTCACAGTCAAGTACAAAGCATGTTGACTATGACTTAAGAAGAACTGGTCACATATAGTAATAAACTCATTCTGTTTTGAAATGCACCATTGCAAATTCATAGTAAATTTTTTTTTTATTGACATTGCTTCTAGTTTTTAGCACAGTAAAACGGGTGACAGAAGTGTGGCCCTAAAATTTCTTAATTACTTAATTGTATTTGAGGCAATGTCAACCAGAAGTTAATGGTGCATATGTGTTCAGGAGTGTGGAGAGCCATACTCCTTCACCAATAGAGATGAGCAGACTCCATTTTGGGGAGAATGGTCTTTACAGTTTCCGATGGTAACAAATGAGAAACCTACTGGAACACACTTCATTAAGCGGTGTACTTGGGCTGCAACATGGCTAGATAAGGACATCAGAGTGTCGAAGAAATGCGTATTTCAGCAGTGCACAGAGGGAGTGCTTTTAGGTACCTCCTTGCAGCAAGAGCGTGCAGAAGGTTGGCAACATTTCTGCCACTGTGCAGTAGCTTGTCAGATTCTGTCCCCAAGTTAATTTAAATTGTCTTGGATATCAGTTAACCTCAAAATATGTTGCTGTAGCAGAACTAAAGTTATCATACATGTCACAGATTGGTTCAAGGAGGAAACGCCTACATATAGACATCAACAATTAGTGCAGGCTCAACTTTTTGGTGTCCTTGTTAATTGCTGAAGAAGCCTATGTTTTGTATCACAGTACTATTGAAACTAATTTAGGATTTGTAAGTAAAAACCAATCATATAGCAAGACAATACCAGAATCTAGTTGCCTCTACAATATGAATTTTGCTTTCTTTTTACACTGAATTTGCCTGAAGGTTTCAGTAAAAGAATTGTGCAGTTATGGGGTATCCCATTACATCCATAGCAGGACTGGATCTTTGATGAAACTTTCGGTCAGTAGCAGCTATGAAACAGACTCTGCAGGGACACAGACATCTCTGTCCTGAGTTATTCCAAGTACAGTATCTCTCAATGCGGTTGAAATTGTATATTGCTATGTAGTTCAGTGTTTTTTTTTCTTTCCCCATCTTAGCCTTTTTGCCTGCTGTTTAGTCCTGACAGCTGATTATGGTAAAATCGATAGATTTCATTAGCACTGCTTAATTGCCCTTCACTGCTCCCCCCCAAAAAACGACCCCAAAACCTCTAAGATGAAGAAGGCTCTTTTTTATTCATTTCAGAGACACCAGCAAAACCTCTCACATGAACTGCATCCCTTTAGGGAGGGAGTGAATCAAAGTTTCACCAACCATATTCAGCTGTGTTTACTTACTTTATTCCCTCAGGTATAATGGTTTTTAAAGAAATTACTGTATGATTATTCACTGCATTTAGTGCTTGTCTGAGGCCCTTTGTAAAATGTTTCTCTTTAAGATTGGTCTACCAAGTCATCGTGACAATGCACAGCTCAAATCTGGTATTTGCAAGGATCATGCTTCTTGCTCCTATAATATATTCACAAAAACATTTTAATCAGAAAGATAAGGAGAGAAGAAAATCTATAACAGCTACACTTTCTTAGGATATAATTAGAACAAACAACACTCAAGTTTTTCCAGACAGTGTGAAGAAGAAGAGTTCTATAGTAGATATTAAAAGTTTTGCATTGAAATGTTCAGAAAGTTGAAGGAACAGATTGATTCTTATCAGACATATTTTTAAACTTTTTATTCTTCAGTCTAATAAATTGCTGTCATTTGTGACCTAATTTAAAACTTTCACTGGAACATAAGTTTTAGGTCTTGGAGTGCCAAATCTCATGTTAAGATTTTTTTCAGAAAAAGTATTTTAGTGTAAAATTTTTACAATTTATTTTTAAAAACTTATTCTAAACAGGAAAAGGACATTCATTTATTCTAGACTATCTATGCCAAATATAAAATGAGTTTCTGAAAAAAGAAGAAATAAAAGGAAGGAGAAAATCTGATCAATATTCAAAAACTCATCCAATAATATAGTAAAATATGTTGTTAACAATTAGGTAAAAGGAGAAGGTAGAAAGAAGCTGTAGACAAGAATCTAAAAATGCAAAATCTATTAAGGACAGGCATCTTTATGCTTTCTGTGAATATGATATCAGAAACATTATCATGTCATAAATAATAAATCCCTTTACCCAATTTTCATTTTCTTTGAAACTATTTATAGTAAACCACAAAAAATATAATCACTGTTGAGTGGTGTTATTTGTGGATTTTTTTAAACAATTTTGAAAAGACTTGCTGGGAGTGAAGTGTGCTAGTTCCTGATTACACAGAATGTCATTCTTTCAGTTTTCTGTTCGTTTTTCTGACCTTTTTTTTTTTTTTCTTTTTCCTAGGAAGCAACATTTAGAAAACAGTTTAGGCTATTGCCCAAAGACTTGACAGGACTAATCCTCTTTTTGTGCATGAGAAATTCAGTACATAGATGTTACTTATTCTAATTTTACTGTCAGAAATCTATTGGAAAGAAAATTATAGCTATTCCTTAAACATTCCTGAAGGTTCTGCTCTTTTCCTGGATTTTTTTTTTCTCTTAGCAAAGTGGTTCGTTCTTTTATTTTTTCTTCATGCTTATCTGACTTATAGTCATGTTGATTACCATATAATTTTCTCATGTATTTTGAATATAGAGCACGGAAACATATATTTGGTGTTTTATCAGAAAACAGTAATGTATTTATCTGCTACACTTTTTCTAAGGTAAAATGGATACTGTTTTACAGGTACAAAAGGACTTTGTCATGACAAATGCAATACGAACAAACAAAAGACCTGCAGGGATGTTCCTACAGTTTTCTTGATCTGAATGTCCTAATTCTGCAGTCAGATCCCCTGATGTTGGCCGTTTTTAAATCGAGTGAGGCATTGTGTGGTTAGAATTGTCCATCTGCAGCTTTCAGGATAGGAGTCCTTTTGATTTGGGACTAGCTTGGCTTTCATGGTTTACATTTTTCTAATTCCTTGCTTATCAGAGCACTTACTTATTTTTTAATGAGAAAGTTATTGAAACAAAAAAATCTCTTAAAGGATTTTGGACAATTTTTTCCACTTTTCTCAATCCAGATAAAGCCAGTTTTGTAAACTGAATGCAACCCTGCCACCTTAATGGTTTATAAACTGCCAGATGCCTGTTTCCTTGCTAAATATATCCCTCTGCTCAAATCGTACATCTTCTTTCTGATAATCTAAGTGTCAAAAAATGAAAGATAAGAAAATAAGTACTCACACAGTTTATTTTGACACAGTATAGATGTCTGAGGAGTCCCTTTATGTAGTTGATAGAGCCACTGGAGGAAATTTAGAGTTGGAGAATACTGAGGTCTCTGTTGAAGTGTTACTACTTTGAATCAGGAGAGAGTGACGAAATTATGAGAAACAAAATATACATTTGGGATATCTGTATATCTGCATTTCAATTATACAGCAGTTTATAGCATACTAACTATAACATGCCCTTCATGTATGTGTGAAAGCCGAAGAGAATTTTCCACAGAGCTAGAATTATTCTCCTGAAGCAAGATTTTTTGCATAAAGGATAAAAAAAAAAAGAAGAAAAGTCTGACTTTATTTTGTGTAATACAACCATAGTATAACTTGTAGGCTTGATAATTAGTGAAGAATTAGTGCTGTCTTCTCAGGATGCCAAGTCGTATTTAGTGCATACTGAATCAAAATCCATCTAGAAAATAGAAGAATTTTATTTTAGTCATTTTTTTCTTTTTTTTTTTTTTTTCTCTTTGTAAAGACTATGGATGGTTACATAGTACCTCACAACTACAGCAATGTTTATATTTGTTAGCAAAAAAATGTTGGTTATACTTGGAAGGATATTAAATACAACATTTCTTCTCAGTATGGTAAAAGTTTGTATTGGTTCCATGGGGTAGCCAGGTGGTGGGAAAAAAAAGACGAGTGTTGGAGATAATTTTTAATTTATTTTTTATGCAAAACATGACATTCTTTTTAAAAATGCTTTCTTCTAATTTCCTAATTGCTTCACCTTTGTCACTGATGTAGAATCATAGAATAGAATCATAGAATCATTCAGGTTGGGAAAGACCCTTAAGATCATAAAGTCCAACCCTTAACCTAGCACTGCCAAGTCCAGCACTAAACCATGTCCCTAAACACCACGTCTACACATCTTTTAAATACCTCCAGGCATGGTGACTCAACCACTTCCCTGGGCAGCCTGGTCCAATGCTTGACAACCCTTTACCTGAAGAAATTTCTCCTAATATCCAGTCTAAACCTCCCCTGGTGCAACTTGAGGCCATTTCCTCTCGTCCTATCGATTGTTACTTGGAAGAAGAAACCAACACCCACCTCACTACAACCTCCTTTCAGGTAGTTGTAGAGAGCAATAAGGTCTCCCCTCAGCCTCCT